>NC_044554.1:7608109-7924070 GCF_007565055.1 Rhinopithecus roxellana | reverse complement strand
AGTGGGAGCTGAACAATGAGAACACATGAACACAGGGAGGGGAACAACTTCACACACTGGGGCCTGTAGGGAGTTTGAGGGCTAGCGGGGGCGAGCATTAGAAGAAATACCTAATGTAGATGACAGGTTGATGGGTGCAGCAAACCACATGGCACGTGTATTTCTATGTAACAAACCTGCATGTTCTGCACACGTATCCCAGAAATTAATAAAAAAAGAAAACATTATGCTAAGTGAAAACCCCCCCAAAAAATTGGCATACAGTGTCATGTGACTAGAGATAAAGGTAGGGTGTGATGTAAATACATGTGAAGATCCCTTCTCAGGCTGTGAATGTGGCATTAAGAGGAGTGGGAGTGGGCCACTGGGCTTATGTACACCCAGTTTGGGCAGCACAGTTTGGGGGTGAAGAAGCTTACAAAGTAGGTGACTCCAGTTCAGACAGCTTATGTATCTGAAGGCAGTTTCAGGGTACTCCAAGCTTAGGAGGGGTTCACACGTCTAAGACTTAATGCCAACAGTTTCTAATGGATGACTCCAGTCATTCTAACCCGGATGTCACATAATTGCCTATATTTCACGATTTTTTAGTTAGAAGATGGCAAAATTATATAGTTCAACCCCAAACAACTGGGAATAAGAATGGGAGTAGGAGAAAGTTCACTTTTGGACTCATTATATTTTGCAAAGGCAGTTCAGCTTGGCTTATATCACCAAGTTTTTGTTTGTAAAGACATAAAACCCATTTTATACTTTATCCTATGTCCTGGCAGAAGAGGCATGTTATGCTTTCACAGTAGTATCGCAGCCTCTGCTGGATCTTCCTTCAGTGAATCTCGTCTCAGTTTCAACTGTGCCAACAAGGATGCATACAAAACCACTGCCAATTTCTACAAGAACTTCACATACACCAAGCAACAGAACTTCAAAGACTTATTGAAACATTTGAAAGTCATATGAAGTGGCCTCTGTTCCCTGAGTGGCCTTCTTTATCTCCTTGGTCCCCCTAACCCTTTCTCTCTCCCATTCCTGCTCCTCACACCTCCCTCCCAGGCCTCACTCTTAAGTTCCTCTCCCAGTATGCATATCAGTTCAGCTCTTCCTGGCTTCTAAACTCCCAATTTTTATGTTATCCTCTGTCAGGTACATGGTAAAATGAGTTAATAGGATCTACCATCCTTAAAAGGCAGTCAGGGTTATCAATAAATGATTCAATACACATTTATGGCATTCTAATCTGTGTTCAGCATTATGTTAGGTTCTAGTAGGGAGGGAGGGGTATCAAACAATGTCCCTAAATGCCTCCTGGCTGAGAAATTCAGTCTAGTTGAGAGGCAAGCATTTCATAATAAAAGATATACAGCTAAGGGATACATAAAAGTAGAGCTGAGGCCTCATGAGGGATGGTGGAAAAGTGCAGTGTGACAGCTTTTTCTGAGCTAGACTGGACAGGAAACACATTTCTTTACTGAAAATATGTTTCCAATAACCACCCTTTCTCCAAATGAAACAACAAGAACTCCAAACATGCCCTCCAAAACTAATTCATCTATGTATGCCAATTACAGCTTATGCATTTGAGTAAGGTAAGCCCTGATGGAGTTTCTGATTAAAAAGATAACTGATCTTGCGCACAATATTCAATATTTGGGCAATGGGTACAGTAAAAGCCCAGACTTCACTGCCATGCAATATATCCATGTAACAAAACTACACTTTTACTCCCTAAATTTACAAAGCAATACAAAAATAGTTGATCTTTTTCTCTTGGTCACCTAAGGGGAAGAATATCGTTAAATGTAATATGCAGCTCTTACCAGAAGATGAGCTAGCAGGGAGTGAGATAGAATGAAGATATTAATGTTAGATCCTTTTAGATGCAAATAATTTTTCTTGACTCTATCATGAAGTTTGAATATACCAAAAATTTAAGCTTCTAATAGTACAGATTCTGCAACTGACTTCCAGACCACTTCACATATGAACATACAAATGATAGGCAGATTCTATTTGCCCCTGAGAAGCTAAGTTTACATTGCCAAATCCTCTAAAGCAGAAAATAGAGCTCCCAAACCTGACTCCTAAAGGTAGAAGAAAGTATAGAGAAGTAGTTTTCAACCATGGTTATAAATGAAAATCACCGGGAGAGTTTTTAAATGCCTGACTCCAGGGCGTCATCACCAGGGACTCTGATTTAATTGGTCTGAAATGGGACCAAGACTTTTTGTGTCCCGGGGAAGCTTTTACAAATTACAGATCCCTGGGCTGCATTCCTGGGTGTTTCCAATTAAGTTGTTCCGAAGTGACTTCCAGAAATCTGTATTTTTAAGTGTCCCAAGAGCTTCCATGTTTGGCCAGATTTTTAAAACCATTGATCTAATGCAAAATTGCAAAAAAACAAACAAGCAAACAATAAAAAAACAGTTGTTTCTAAAATTGTAAAGCTAGTACACAGGGAATAAAAAAAAAATAAAGTAATAAGATTTTTCATGCTGTCGCACAAAGTCTGTCCTATGGACCCAATGACTTCACAATTTCCTAGACCACCTGTAAAGTTAGTGTTGACAACAGTATGAAGCACTGAATGAAGCTCCCCTTCCTGAACCTTCATCCCTAGGAATGTAAGCCAAATGACTTTTACTGTCTCCCTGTTTATGGAAGATAACAAATATATCTCCCTTAGAAAAGCATGCCTATAATTAAGCAGTCATCTTAGCTGGCAGTAGAGTACAGCTCAGTGACTATCTTTAAACAAAATGTGAGTATCTCGCTGTATTCATTGCATGAACAATAGAACACAGTAGGCTGTTAGAAAAGCTCCCAAGTGCAGCAAAAGAGGCCTTACACAGAAAAGACTTGAAGTTCTGACACAGACATCCAACAGAAGGGAACCCTCTGCTGTATTTTGCTAAAAGGTAGAACACATTCTGACATTATATACTCATGTGGGCAAAACAGTAGTACTACATTACTACACCATTGACTGAGAGAGTCTCCTTATCAGGAAATAAGGGAGATCTAATTCTAGAGATATCACAGTCAGGTAACCATTTAAAAAGTTAAAATAAAGTGGACCATACCTGTAATCCCAGCACTTTCGGAGGCCGGGTGGGCAGATCATGAGGTCAGGAGTTTCAGACCAGCCTGGCCAACAAAGTGAAACCCCGTCTCTACTAAAAATACAAAAAATTAGCCGGGCGTGGTGGCAGGCACCTGTAATCCCAGCTACTTGGGAGGGTAAGGCAGGAGAATCCCTTGAACCCGGGAGGTGGAGCTTGCAGTGAGCCAAGATTGTGCCACTGCACTCCAGCCTGGGCGACACAGCGAGACGCCATCTCCAAAAAAAAAAAAAAAAAAAGTTAAAGTAAACATTTATACAATAACATGGACAAATAAAAACAATTCCAAATATGCATATTTGATGGTTATTCATTAGTAATCACAAAATTATAAAATCTCAGAAATAAAAGGATCTGTACAGATCTCATTCAGCCACTCACCCACCCAACACAATGAACAATAACTCGCTGAAGTTTATAGATTTCCAATAAACACTGGCACATCAAGATAGACTAAGGGTTAAGGGATCTGAGTTTGACTTCATTAGGCAGCTATGGAAACTTGGGAAGTCACATAATTTTTCAGGCCTTAATCTCCTCATCTATAATGTGAGTGCAAATGAACTGAACTCAGCTTTGATGTTCTGTCATCAAGGTATGCAACTGTATGTCACTCTCCTTCTTTGGAAATCAATAATGAAACAAACACAACAAACAACAACCTGAAATAATTTACCTGGCTATCAGGAAATACCTGAGGTGTCATGGGAAAGAGAAACCACAAGATCCGGTGTTATTCACTAGGTGGGCTGGGGAAAAAAAATGAAAGAACTTACAAAGTCTTTATGATTAATATGCTTATAAGTGGTGGTTTAATCACAGCCACATCACTTGCTGATAGTGTGCTGCATGAAGGAAGATAGCCTGATAAAATTCTTAGGGGACCAATCATCACTGTTGACATTCATCCAGCATGACAGAAGAAATCACTACTATGCAGAGTTATGCTCAGCATAATCAGTGATAATACTCTCTTGAAAATGGAAGTAAGGACCTAGAGTAACAATACCTCTTTAGGTTAAATGCATCTCTCAGAAGAGTGACTTGTGCATTTTGCATCTTCAGCATAAGTAAAACAAGTTTTTATCCAGAAACCTACTGGGAGAAACATCCCATATTCAGGGATATTCTGCTGATGGCAGTATTATGGCTATTCAATATATCAGCTGGAGCACCACAAACTAACATGCCATATAATTTCTGTTGCTCAGCATAATTTCTTTCTAAATCTTCATTTATCTGCAGCTATTGTGACTGTCTGGGAAAACTACAGATGGTCTCAAACATCTTCCTATTCTTTGGAGGTCTTCTGAATGAACAGTATCTGTGATCCTTTTGCTTTACACAAACAAAAGAGATCTTTTCAGTTATTAAGTAATGGTTTGAAATTTTTATATTAATGCATTTAAGCATACAGTCAATGCTTACTTTATGCTTCATAGTTCTATTTAGAGAATAACACAGGACATTTATTGTCGAATGAGAGACAAGGGGTTTAAACTTGTGAGTGATATAAATAAATCACAATTTGGTTTTATTTACTGCATTCATTCTCAGCAGACTTAATTGAAATACCTTTATGCTTTTCAAGTTTTTCCTGTATGTCTTCCCTATTGAGAAGGTGAAATCTAATATTAAGTAATGTTCCTTCACAGAGTTCATGCACAAAAGAACACAAATGAAAATCATGAACTCAATTCAATAACTGAGTTCATCTGCAAGTTTCTTAGCTTGTGACAGCGTGGTAAAAATTCTAATTCATTAGGCTTTTTTGTTCTTGCTCCACAGAATTATGGGTGTACTGTGGAGCTCAATTTTTGTTAAAATGAAACAGCTATCCTTTAGTACATTAAAAAAAAAAATCATACCCTAGTTAAAGGACTGAAAAATAAGCTTTAAAAACATAAGTGAATATTATATCTGTTTTGTCAGTTTTGTTTCAGTGTACAGAATCTGTTGGTAATAAAACAATTTGTTAATTGACTGGTTGCTCTAGGTTATTTAGTGCCTTGCTTAATAAATTATACTTCCAAAGTATAAGCTCACCACTTATTTTCATCAATTCATTACATTTCATTCAAGAGTTAAGTTTCTTGCAATAAATATTAACATAATGTGGGAAGATTTTATAATTTTCCAACTGACTAGGAATCTTTGACAACCAAACACTGAACTGAAATTGAAGAATAACTCAATAGGAAATACACAATAGCAGTGTCAAGATTTACAACAAATACACTGGAAGTGTTTTAAAAATTAATATTAGGCTGCTATGCTTGGCTTAATTAGCTTTCTTCTTCATTTACAAAGCATATCTGTCTAGTTGTACGAACTTGGTCTCCAGTCCCCTTTCCTAAAAACCTGTTTAATTAAAGTTTAACAGCTGTGTACGCTTTAGAAACAGCAGAATGAGTTTTCTCCCTTGAAATACTTAATCCTTTCTCAAAATATGATCCTTCTGAATATATATTTAAAAGGCAAGGGGTGAGGAATGAATAATCTTCCAACAGACAAACACTGACAGCTTAGCTCATCAGTACCATGTATTGGTGGGTAGACTGAAAATTGTCTCCCAGGCCACCAAGAAATCCAAAACCAACATGTGGCATGAGCAGATGTTTGTTCTTCAAAAATAAAATGTCCGATACAGAAAACAACAAATGAGTAAATAGAAAATTAAGTAGAAAGAAGGCTACAAAATACTATAGAAATACTATACTTAATGGTTTTTGTAAGACTTCTCCATATACTGCTATAGATATCCAGCATCCAAGGAATATGATAAATAAGGCAATGCCAGCTATTTTGATCAGTGACTTGTAAAGTCACTGTAATACTTTATTATCAAACATGCAAATAGTTTTAAAATAATGACATATATTGACCACACAATTTCTGAAATGATGACAGCAATTAAAGGACAGATAAATGTGACGAAGTCCTGAACAGCTTATCTTTACTTCTGAGACTAAAAAGTAATACTAGTAGAAATTTAGTTCAGGGATCACTAGCTAAGGCATACAGTTTCACGCTATCCCAACTCCAGCTTTCTCTCCTCCAAGGGCTTTCTCCAACAATACTGACATGACTACTGTGAAGGAAAGTATCACAGGTATTTTTAGGCCCTTTTGACAGTCAGCCCCTTGAAAAGAGAGTGTCTGACTTAGCCTCACGTTCCCTACTGTCCTCTGTTTGTGGTACATGCTCATTTGATGTGTGTTGAATATGCACACTGATGCAAGTGCAAAACCAATTCATTTTTAAGAGAACTCTACAAAAGACTTTGGTAGAGTGTATTCTTGCTCAAAATATTTGTTTCCCATCCCTGGCAGAGGGATAGGTGAGTACATGCCCACCCTGTTGATTTCGACTTGGCTATGTGGCAGCTTCTTTTGGCCAATGACATGTATGTGGAAATAATACATGCCACTTTTAAGTAGAAGTCTTAAGATCCACCCCATCATTCCACCATGCTTTTGTTCTCCATCTCCCCTGAGACTATTAATACCTTGATAGCCTTATTCCCTACAGGAAAAAAATACGGAGCAGAGCCTCATGCAACCCAGGGGGATCATATAATGGAGCAAGAAACAAGCCTCTATTAACTGCAGGCTATTCAGATGTGGGAGTAGGGTGTTACCACAGAAGAAGTTAGTCTAAGCTGACTGACACGGGGCCCATTTAAGCCTTTTCAATAATAAACAAGCATATCCTCATCCCCTTTGCTATGCAGGGACAATCCCTGCAGCATTTATGCTGCTGGAGAGATAAAAATGAAAACAGATGGCTGAGACTCATGTTCTTTACCACTTGCTTTCCTTAACCTTCAGCAACATGAAAAACTAATGTTCAGCAAATTAGAGAGTTTACATTTTTAAAGATAAGGAGTTGGGTTTGCTACTAATTGGACTAAGTTGAAATATTTCCAAAATAAATAGAATCATTTCACAGAGTGATACTCAGGATTGAAGTTTTATAAATATTGCAGAGAGCTTTCTGCAGTCATTAAATGTGACAAATACTTAGTGAGCACACCCTTGATAAGCTAGATTTCATAAGGCAGGATTGTTCTGGGCTCCAAAAATAAGTCATTGCTCCTGACCTCAGGGAGCTCAAAGATAGAGAAAATGTACTACTGGCTCTAATATAATCAGATGTATTTTACATCTGTCAGATCAATAAAGTATTATGGAATCAGAGAAGAGGACAATCATTCTTATCAGGGTAAGGATACAGGATGTTGTTAGATGGATGGGGATGGAGAAGGATCTGCCACATTCAGGATACAACATGAACATAAGAAGATAAGATATGGAAGTATTTTTAAAATCTGTAATACTATAGCTCAAGCATGTGTGTGTGTGTGTGTGTGTGTGAGAGAGAGAGAGAGAGAGAGAGAGAGAGAGAGAGAAAGAGAGAGAGAGAGAGAGAGAGAGAGAGAATGAGAATGTAGGTAGGATTCTGAGGATTAAAAAGTATACATTGAAAAATCTTCACTCTCGTGACCCTCCAGTTCCTTCTCTAAAGGAAAAGTTACTCATTTACTGCTAAATACTAGTTAGTTACTAGTTTAGATTACAAAGAAAGTGGAAGTAGACTCTTAGAAAAATGATTGGGATGGATGTGGCAGTCCGAATCTGACACTTTATGTTAACTAATTCCAGGGACAGTTTATTCATATACAAGTGTATGTGTGTTTGTGTGTGTGTATATGTATGTGTGTACATGTAGATCCTCTTCTTCTTAATTGTCCTAGAGAAATTCTATCTTATGAATGTACTATAATGTCCTTAACTGCATTGATATACATTTAGAATGTTTTCTGTCTTTTGCTATTATAAACAATGTTAATTTATAATTAACTCCCTTATACACATTCCTTTGCAATCATGTGAAAACATATCTACCTGATAAATTACTAGAAATGAAAATGCTGACTAGGAATTCGCCAGGCAAAAACAAAAAACAAAGGCAACAAGACAAAAGGAAGGTGCTTTCCACAAAGGCAATGGCATGCAAAACGTTACATAGCTGCCAAGAAAATGCAAACTATAGGTATGGCCAGAGACAGTGGGGACAATGTGGCTGGAGGGATACTCAGAGGCCAGATCACCAGGGGCCACATCTGCAGGGCTCCTGTTTATGGAAGGCATAATGAGATTAACATTTGTTAAAAAGCAGGAATGCATAATGAGATTAACATTGTTTTAAAAGCATTCTTCTGGAAGTGTGAAGAATGGACTGGCATGGGTAAGAAAGGGAAACCAGTTAGGATGCAGCCACAGTAATCCGGGGAGGAAATAACCAAGGCCTGGTAACCCATCTTCCTGGGCACTGTGAAGGAAAATACCCAGCTCACTTGCTTCTTGTACTTTCCCTTTTTGGGAGACCTCAAAGGCCAGTGGTTAAGATGCCTCACAGTAAAGTATCTGCCACTGAGCATGACTCAGCTATGGGATCCACCCCGTACCCCGGAGTGGGAGAAGTCTTCCTTCTACAAAAATGTATGTACTGACGGCTTCCACTTTTTCTACAGAAAAAAAAGGAATTATTATAGAATTTAGGAGCTGGAAGACATGGAAATCATTTAGTGCAAAAGTCCTCAGATTATTGTCAGCCGCTTTCCATTTTTCTAAAGGCTTGTAATCACGGAGAGGTTAGAGATTGAGAAAAAAGTGGAAGTGAACTCCTACAGAAATAATTAGGGTGGAGGTTGTGAGCAGAATTAGACTCTTTATATTAAAGTACACAAAGGGAACAAGAGGACCTGACCCCACAGTCTGTTTTCCCACTAAACATCCCAACCAAAATCCTAACACTGGGAATTTAAGCTTAAGCATGGAGACAGTGGCAGCTCACTTGAAGAAGACTTTGAGATTTGTGATCCACAATGTTCCAATCTATCCTGTGGGAAGACAGCATCATTTTATATCTGATTAAACCAAAATGTAAACAAATTAAACCACTCACCTCAAATTCAAGCAGTTAATTGGTGAGAGACCAAATACCAAAACAGGTCCTCAAATTTCGGTGTGCATCAGAATCACCTGGAGTGCTTGTTAAAACCTGGATTTCTGGACTCCACCCCCAAAGTTTCCGATTCAAAGTGGAGAGAGTGAGAATCAATAATTTATTAAACACATTTCAAACAAGTTCCCTGCTGACTCTGATGCTTATGATCACACTTAGAGAAACAATCTATTACAACAATGCCACCCTTCATGTGGTAGTTACGTTGCCTATGGAATGTACATAGGCATATATATGGTCTTCTACAATAAAGTATTTCTAGATATCATAAATTTAAAATATGGAGACAAATATATTGTAAAATTTACAGTAAACTCCCATGTCTCTATATCTGTAAAACCTAATAGATTAATATTAACTCACTAATAACTACAAAACCAATAGGTAAATGTATCAAAGTTATGCCAGATGTTTCCATTTCTAGAGTTCTATTTCACAGATCTAAAACCATCAAAAGTAAGATCATATGACTTAAAAAATTATTTTAACTTTGCAATAATCTAAGAGAATGAATAGAACTAAAAGGCAAATCACAAACTGAAGATATATTTGATCTAAATATGACAAGGTATTAGCATATTAAAACTGTTAAGAAAACATTTAATACCAGTTTTTAAAACGGACAATTGTGGAATAGATTTTACAAAAGGAAACAAAAGGATAATAAATGCATAAAATATTCATTCTTATTAGCAAGGAAAATAATACAAATTAAAACAACAAGAATTTCTTTCACCTTTCATATTAGCAAAGATTAAAATGATTTGAATACTCATTAGTGGCTTACTCTACAGTGAAATTTTCATACATTGCTGGAGAAGTTTCATTATCATAACCTCCTTGATTTCCTTCCACTTTATTGCTAAGGATGTTGTAGGTTTTAATAAAAAATAAGCATTATTTTTTTGAAAGTCATGTGAGAATACTGGGGCTCAGGAACATTATAAAGCTAGGAGTTATTTCAATTTCCATCATGCAGTAAACATTCTCTTGATTTTAATGATACTTGTATCAGATTTAGAATTCAGGCTTCATTTACATAATCCTCCAAAGACGGCCCCAGAAATCCATTAAAGGTCACCTTACTTTCCCATACATAAACCAAATTCTAATCTGTTCATTCGTCTCCTCAAAAGCATATTCCAGGCTTTTGTAAAGCTTACTGCTGATTATACTTTCATCTCAAATAGAAAATCTTTCCATTTTGGGTTTCCATCCTACTAAACTCCATTCCAGTATGTATTACTTGCTCCTCTTCATGTTACAGTAAAAGATTAAATAGTCGTTTACTTTTTGATGTATGTAAAATTGAAATCTAGGCTCCAGAAAAATTCTTTGGAAGTATCAGTACACCTAGAGCTGAAGCAGCGTGGGATGCAGCAATTTTCACTGTCTGCTCCTGGCTGCATATTAAAATCAGGTATCGCATAGTGGTCAGGGCATATAATTTATTTGTGTAATAAACAAAGTAGAAAATCTCTTTGATTCCCAGGTGTCCAGTTGCAGAGCCCAAAGTTGATGACTTGCTGCTCTCCATACCCCAAATACACTGGTTTCACTGCACAATTTACTCTTCTGAAAGAAAATATCAACAACTGTCAGCCCCCAATAAGGAAAAACATGTAATCATTTTCACTCAAATTCTCATTTGAATCCCAACCAGGAGGATGATCAATTTCAAAATCTGATTAGTTCTGCTGAGGAGAACAATTCTGACACTCATGCAAGATTACTTTGCAGAAGAAAACTAGAGACACTTCCAAAAAAAATAGCAATTTACCATTAATATTTCTTTCAATAAACATTTTCCAACTCTATAAAACAGCAGATTTTAGTTTCAAATCAACATTTAAATATGGAAATAATTACTGCTTGTTTCTAAGACACTATTACATACCTAGGTATCACTCACAATGTGTTAGATAATATTTGAATATTTTCTATAACAATGAATGAATTGAGGAACTAAATCACTTTTTTCAAAGTTATTAGCTCCGTTTTCTACTATTGGTTTGGTCCAGCACAGTCAGAGTAAGCTAAAATAGCCACCGAAAGATAAATAGAGTTGGGCTGGGCTTAAAAATGAAGCTATAAATAACATGGAATAGTATTCAGATACAGAATTTTCTCAAATGCCGCTATTCCTTTTGTGTTAAGAAGAAACTGTTTGGGCAATGAAATTCAGTATTCTTTTTTTGCGAGTTTTGTCACTGCTCTCCAGTTAAGGTGCTACACAGTGTTCTTGTAGTATAATAGCTCTTCCCTGTTGTGATATTAATTTTAGGTGCCAATTTAACTGGATTAAACGTTGCTTAGAGAACTAGTAAATGGTTATTTCTGAGTGTGTCTCTGAGGGTGTTTCCAGAAGAGATTGGCTTTGAGTCAGTGAACTAAGTGGGATGAATCCACCCTCAACATGGGCAGGCATCATCCAATCAGCTTGGATATAACATAAATGCAATTTCCTCTCTCTCCTAGAGCTAGGATATACTATTCTCTGGTCCTTAAACAACAGAACTCCAGGCTCTTCGGCGTTTGTACCCCACAACTTACACCACTGCTCCCCCGCCCCCACCAGGTTCTCAGGCCTCTGCCCTCAGATTGAGAATTACACCATTGGCTTCCCTTGTTTTGATGCATTTGGGCTTAGACTGAGCCATGCTATGGGCACTTCATGGTCTCCAGCTTACAGGTGGCCTATTATGGCAGTTCTGTCTCCATGATCACATGAGCCAATTCCCCTAATAAATGCCCTCTCATATATCAATACATCATATATGTGTATTGGTTTGTCTCTCTGAAGAACCCTAATATATCCATCCAACTCAAGACATATATCTTCATTGTCTAGGTGTACCCATGTGCTTTCTAGCAATTCAGGAAAATCTCACTTAAAGTAAGAATTCAATATTTTCTCTTTTGTTGCTCTCTGCCTCAATCACTATATAACTAACAAATCCATGGCTTTTAGGCTAAGTCTTCTCTCTATTTAAACTATTGGCCAAGACTAAAAATAAGTTTTGTATTTTCTACTGATTTCCAAGTTAAGGAAATGAAAGTAGATAATACAGCCCACAGGTCAGCAAGCTACAGCCTATGGACCAAATCTAGTCCAACATCTGTTTTTGTACATAAAGTTTTATTGGGAATTTATTTATTTTATGTGTTGCCTATGGTTGTTTTCATGCTACAATATCAGAGTTGAATAAATTTCTCAGACAGTATGGCCTGCAAAACCAAGCCTATATACTGTCTGTCTTTTTAAAGAAAAAGTATGTTGATCTCTGCTACACAGACAAGAAAAAAAAAATTAGAAAAACAGTAAGTGCAATTTCTTGCCAACAGGTCACAATATGCAGGAAGAAGCAGGTTAAAATTAGAAAGATACAGTAGACAGCATTTGAGTACTTCCATGGAAAGTTTTAAAAGTATTTGCACTATAAGTCCAACACCCACCATTATGCAATATACTCATGTAAAAAACAACACATATACCCTATGAATCTAAAATAAAAATTTTAAAATCCCCTGAATAACGAGGGAAAAATGTGTTTTCATATACTTTGGCTTATGTTGCATGTTGCATGAAATCATTGCAAAAACCACTGTCATGAAGCTATTCCACTATGTTCTTTTCCAGATGTTGCACATTTTCAGGTCTTACTTTTTAATCTAAACCACTTTGAGCTGATTTTTTGTGTGGTGTAAGACAAAGGTACAATTTCATTCTTCTGCATCTGGATATCCAGTTTTTTTCAACATCATTTGTTAAACAGGCTGACTTTTCCCCATTGTGTATTCTTGGCATCCTTGTCAAAGATCAATTGACTGTATATGTATGGGTTTCTGTCAGTGTCTCTATTCTGTTTCATTGGTCTGTAGGTATGTCTCTATGCCAGTACCACATTGTTGTAATTACTGTAGCTCTGTAACACATTTTGAACTCAGAAAACCTGATGCCTCCAATTTTGTTATTCTTTGTCAAGAACAGGATATACTGTTGTTTGGGTTATTCAGGATACACTGTTGGTGAGAATGCAAAGTGGTTCAGCTTCTATGGAAAACAGTATGGAGCATCCTCAAAAAATTAAAAATAAAACTAACATATATGATCCAGCAAATCTACTTTTGGATATATATCTAAAAAAATTAAAATGAGAATATCAAAGAGATATTAGCCTTCCCATGTTCTTTCCAACATTGCTCACAATAGCCAAGATATAGAATCAACCTACTGACAATGAGGGGTAGAATGATATAGTAATGGTGTGTGACACTTGGAGTAGTATGACAGGAAGTGCAGTCCCAGCTCTGTTCCTTACAGATTTGTTGAGTTCTATGAGTTTGATGCATTTTTAACCATTTCCATAGACACATGAATGGATACACAAATTGTGGCACATATATATATATGCACAAAGTTCATGTATATATATGCCAAATATATATATTTATATATAAATATATATAATTTATAAATATATAAATACATATAATTTATATTTTATAAATTTATAAATATATATATTTGAACTTGAAATATTTTTCAAGTATTAAAAGAAGGGAATCCTGCCACATGCAACAACATGAATGAACCTTAAGGGTATTATGCTAAGTGAGTTAAGCTAGTTACAGAGGGACAAACACTGCATGATCCCACTTACAGGAAGTATCTAAAACACTCAAACTCATAGAAACAGAGAGTAGAAGGGGGTTACCAGGAGCTGGGGGAGGTGGTGATGGGGAGTTGGTAATCAATGAGTATAAAATTAGGTTAAGCAAGATGAATAAGTTCTAGAGATCTCTGTACAACATTGAGCCTACAGTAAACAATACTGTATTGCACATTTAAAAGTCTTTTAAGAGGGTAGATCTCATATAAAGTGTTGACATCACAATAAAATAAATTTTTTTTTTATTATACTTTAAGTTCTAGGGTACATGTGCATAACGTGCAGGTTTGTTACATATGTATACTTATGCCATGTTGGTGTGCTGCACCCATCAACTCGTCAGCACCCATCAATTCATCATTTATATCATGTATAACTCCCCAATGCAATCCCTCCCTCCTCCCCCCTCCCCATGATAGGCCCCAGTGTGTGATGTTCCCCTTCCCGAGTCCAAGTGATCTCATTGTTCAGTTCCCACCCATGAGTGAGAACATGCGGTGTTTGGTTTTCTGTTCTTGTGATAGTTTGCTAAGAATGATGGTTTCCAGCTGCATCCATGTCCCTACAAAGGACGCAAACTCATCCTTTTTTATGGCTGCATAGTATTCCATGGTGTATATGTGCCACATTTTCTTAATCCAGTCTGTCACAGATGGACATTTGGGTTGATTCCAAGTCTTTGCTATTGTGAATAGTGCCGCAATAAACATACGTGTGGATGTGTCTTTGTAGTAGAATAATTCATAATCCTTTGGGTATATACCCAGTAGTGGGATGGCTGGGTCATATGGTACATCTAGTTCTAGATCCTTGAGGAATTGCCATACTGTTTTCCATAATGGTTGAACTAGTTTACAATCCCACCAACAGTGTAAAAGTGTTCCTATTTCTCCACATCCTCTCCAACACCTGTTGTTTCCTGACTTCTTAATGATTGCCATTCTAACTGGTGTGAGATGGTATCTCATTGTGGTTTTGATTTGCATTTCTCTGATGGCGAGTGATGATGAGCATTTTTTCATGTGTCTGTTGGCTGTATGAATGTCTTCTTTTGAGAAATGTCTGTTCATATCCTTTCCCCACTTTTTGATGGGGTTGTTTGTTTTTTTCTTGTATATTTGTTTGAGTTCTTTGTAGATTCTGGATATTAGCCCTTTGTCAGATGAGTAGGTTGCACAAATTTTCTCCCACTCTGTAGGTTGCCTGTTCACTCTGGTGGTAGTTTCTTTTCCTGTGCAAAAGCTCTTTAGTTTAATTAGATCCCATTTGTCAATTTTGGCTTTTGCTGCCGTTGCTTTTGGTGTTTTAGACATGAAGTCCTTGCCCATGCCTATGTCCTGAATGGTACTACCTAGATTTTCTTCTAGGGTTTTTATGGTATTAGGTCTAACATTTAAGTCTCTAATCCATCTTGAATTAATCTTCGTATAAGGGGTAAGGAAAGGATCCAGTTTCAGCTTTCTACTTATGGCTAGCCAATTTTCCCAGCACCATTTATTAATAAAATAAAAATTTAAATTAAAAAACTTTTAATTTGTTTGTTTCTTCCAACTTTACAATTTACAAAATACAGAGCTATTATTAACCTAGGAGAACATTCATATTATTTCAACAATCATAACAAAAATTCGATAATCTAAAATGGGCAAGGCATTCTGTTAAGCTCTGAAGAAGCCAAACAGAAAATGAGTCAATAATAAATTAAATGTCCATCATGTGTTAAAGCTCACAAAGTATTGCTGCATGTATATATGGCGTGTGTGTGTGTGTGTGTGTGTGTGTGTACTTATATTTAATCTTATTTGGTCTTCAAAATAATCCAGAAAATAGATACAAATACATCAAATTCAGAAATCAGTAACTTTGCCAAGGTTACACAGCTTTGTATGGAACAGAGTCGGGACTGAACTTTCTTTTTTCTTAATTCAAGTGTAATAACACCATCTACTATATCATGCTACTCTTCATTGTACATAAACACCTAAAAAATCTTTCATACATTTTTTAAATAAAATCGTAAAAGCATCCATAACTAATTAAATCAATAACTTGAATATATCTGTTCCCTACATAAAATTCTTCCTCCCAACATCTTAAAAGAGAAACCCTGGTCAACGTTAAGTTAAACAAGGTTAACTGGAATTGTACAAAAATAGAGGAGCTGTTTCTTAATATTAAGTAATTATTCAGGCTGAAATATTCTAGACTCTTTCTGACATGCTTCTGAAGCTCAGCTAAAAACAGGGGTTATTTTAAAAGACAATTTTTAAGCTTCCTACTGAGATAATTATACTTATATATCCCTTCCAAATATGTGACAGACTTACATTACCATTGACAGAGAAAACAACATAAATTAATATTTAGTTCAAAAGAAGGTACAAAAGTTACTGTTTCTCTACATCTTTACTTGGAGTTCATACCTTTAGAAAGTTATACTACTAAGAAATGTAATTGAGTCAGCAGTAAAGAAGGCTAATTAACCCATTTATGCTAGAGTTTGCGATTTTGAATTTTTGCATGAGTGAAAAATCAGACCTTAGCAATAATCTTCAGCAGTAGGACATAAAAAACTCCCACATGTTTAGCATTCCAATAATGGAACACTAGGCCTAAGTGGATTAATACACGAATGCACTAACCAGCTTCAAGTGGCAAGTACTTCCTGCTAGGAAATACCAGACTCTGAAAGAGAACTTCATGATGTCCATCTGTATTGGGGGAAAAGCTGAGGCTCATGGTAGAACTAACGAGTAATGTTCCAAAGCTAGTCCAAGAAGTGGGAAAGAAGTTTTGTGAAAAGTATCACAAGTTAGAAACTGATTACCATCTTCAGATAGAGGCATGGAGGTGTGGATGAGGATACAGTCAGATCAGATCATCTGGCTAGGCCCTGTGTGAAGAGATTCTTCCTAATGAAGCTAAGCCAATGTGTTTCCCATCTTAAGTACCTCAGTTATTTTAGCCCATGGACTACCTAGAGAGGACATGATGGTTCTAATATTTCATTTTAGATATAGTGAGTCTAATATAAAAAACATTGAATAATGAGGACATTATTCAATATTCCTTCTCTTTCCCTTACTTTTCTATACATTTGTCTAGATCAAATATCATTGCTACCCAATAATATAGTCATGATATCTTGGTGTATGCCACTGCTAGGACGATTCCAAGACTTACTAAGTAGGCAATTCTGGAATTGTCATGTCTTCCAATACCTACCTAGCAAAGGTATGCTAGTATAACATGTATGGGGAACTCCCCACAGATACACATCTGATTCCTTAGAGATATATTTCAAGTGCATATTTTTATTTTGGAATATTCAAGATAAAATCTGGTATAAAATAAACATTTTTCTAATTTTTTTTATACACATTAAGTTCTGGGGTACATGTGCTGAACATGCAGTTTTGTTACATAGGTATACACATACCATGGTGGTTTGCTGCACCCATCAGCCCATCACCTACATTAGGTATTTCTCCTAGTGCTAGTCCCTCTCCTAGTCCCCCACCCCCCGACAGGCCCCAGTGTGTGATGTTCCCCTCCCCTGTATCCATGTGTTCTCATTGTTCAGCTCCCACTTATGAGTGAGAACATGCGGTGTTTGGTTTTCTGTTCTTGTGTTAGTTTGCTGAGAATGATGGTTTCCAGCTTCATCCATGTCCCTGCAAAGGACATGAACTCATCCTTTTTTTATGGCTCCATGGTATTCCATGGTGTGTATGTGCCACATTTTCTTTATCCAGTCTATCATTGATGGGCATTTGGGTTGGTTCCAAGTCTTTGCTATTGTAAACAGTGTCACAATAAACATATACGTGCATGTGTCTTTATAGTAGAATGATTTATAATCTTTTGGATATATATCCAGTAATGGGATTGCTGGGTCAAATGGTATTCTGGTTCCAGATCCTTGAGGAATCACCACACTGTCTACCACAATGGTTGAACTAATTTACACTCTCATCAACAGTGTAAACGTGTTCCTATTTCTCCACATCCTCTCCAGCATCTGTTGTTTCCTGACTTTTTAATGACTGCCATTCTAACTGGTGTGAGATGGTATCTCATTGTGGTTTTGATTTCCATTTCTCTGATGACTAGTGATGATGAACGTTTTTCATATGTTTGTTGGCTGCATAAATGTCTTCTTTTGAGAAATGTCTGTTCATATCCTTTGCCCACTTTTTGATGGTGTTGTTTGTCTAATCTTTTAAATATGACATAGATTAGAAGAATACACACCAGACATATGTCTGGGGGTGTGATTAGAGGGAGAGAAATGAGAACCTTTTCTTTTTACATTTTATGTTCCATTATTGTTTGAATTTTCCATACTAAGCACACATTATTTTTGCAACTAAGAAGGAGGCTACAGATCTCCTTCTCATCTCAAACTTCAACCCAAAATTTATCTCCAACACAGCCGGGCTACTCAGGCCCACCAGATGTTCCTGCTAAGCTCCAGGGGTTTTAGCGCATCTTCATAGTGGTAATTCTCTTGTTATATTCCATTTCTTTTGTTGCCTTTCTTCTCTTTCCACCAGACTATAAACTTTAAAAGGGCAAGAATCTTTGGCTTTTAAAATTTATAATCCCAGAGACAGGAACAGTATTTAACACACAGGAAATATTCAAGGCACTCAGTAAATCATGATTAAATCACAACAAGTACTGCTATCTGATATTTACTGAACACATTTAAGAGCCAGGCACTGTGCTAACCAAATTATATCCATAACTTCATATAATTCTCAAGAAAGCACTATGGAATATACACTATTACAATTTCCATTTTATCGATGAGAAAGATTTCATTTACAGAGTTAAGTAATTTGCCAAAGTGGCAAAGCAGGCATCTGAACCAAGGCAGTTTGAGTTCATAGTTTGTGCTCATGGCTTCTACATCATACCAAATAAATAACTAGGCACAAATGAATAAATATGCAAGATTTTCATATCTAAAGATGAACTCTATTCACGAGAGATAGGTGGACTAAGGTAGAAAATAAAACCATTTAAGGAAATCACTGACAGGGGTGGGAGAAGTATCACAAAATAGGTGTTACCAGTATTGGAAAAAGCAATTCAATCTAAATGCAGCTGTCACACATGAAAGCATATGCCCTATGATGTACTGCCTCCAGAAACCTCCCTATATGGCTAAACTGATTACACAAATAATATGTATTTTTTTAAAATGGACATTTTTCACATTTATTAATCTTGATATAAAATCAAAATTCTATACATAAACCTAAATATATGTAAAGAGTCTACATATAAACTTAAGTTGACTATCTCTCTGGTGATTAGAAACAAATACCTATTGCTAAGACATACAGTTTTTATTAACGATTCAATTTTTATTCACTGATACAGCAATAGTATGAAAAATAATCCACCTACAACTTTAGAAAAGAAAGAAATATTTCCATAAAGGTATAGATTGTCTACCAATCTATGATTCTTCAGTAAGGAAAAATTATAATTCTTTAACAAGAAAAAGGTAAGAATATCCACAATATACTAATAATTTCCAGGGGTAACATCAGAGGGATACTGATGATTTTTCACAAATGCCTCTTATTTGGTGGCAACTAAACCCTGAGACAGAGCCTAAGACATTTAACTGTACTGCTCAATCCCTTGTCTATTAAATGGCAGCATTGGTCAGACCCTAAGCATTAAAGACAGGTATGCAATGCTATTTTGATTTTGAAAAATTCAGTGTTCAAATTAAACCAGGCTATAGGGCCTCAAAGATTTCTGAACACCTTCTGCTGAAGCTACCAACAACTAAGAAACAGTGTACAAATATCCTCTGTCCTCAAAAGAACTGCTTACTCGGCTCCCATTTGAGAACTATAAAATAAAACTCCTAGCTTCCATGCTCTAAAACAGTTTACTCACCAAATCTTTAACAGGGTCCTGGACATGAGTTTCTTTTCATATCTCCCTCCTTTCAGGACAGAAACCATCTCTAATTATTAGTCTACCAAAAATGACATAAATGACTGCATGATCTTCAAGAAGAGAGCCATACGGATACATTGGCTTCTATTATTCAGAGCTACTGCACCAATCATTTAAAAAAAAGAAGTTATTAAACAAGCATCATTTGTAGTTTTACTGGGGTAAACTCAATTTAGTTCTGTTTTTCTTCTTATAAAGATTCATCGTTTGCTGGAACCCAATATGATTCAACCAGCTATGATAGGCTAATATTGATTTCCACATCTTCAATAGTACATTTAAAATCAACAGGCTTTGAAATGTTTAATTTCTAGTGACAAATGGATTTTTTTGCTAATACCAGAAAGTTGTTTTCAATAAATTAGGGTGTTTTGACATTTTACCATACAGTCTTTAGACTCAAAGACAAATTATCATTTAAATATTTTGCAGTAAGAGAAGACTCATGATTCTCTATCTCAGATTACTCTGCAATATCAATACTAGTTAAAGAAAACCTTGTGCTGTACTCACCAGCACAAAATGACTGCGTCATGAGCAGGACACACTTCTTGACAACAGCATTGATCCTCCCCTGCCTGATTCCTCCCTGGAGCCAAGAAGTGATTCTGTTTTCTATGAACACTTCTTGGAATTTTCCTGAACAGTCAGGTCCATGAACTAAACAAAATCCAATTATGTGAAGTGATTTATAAAGCAGATTACATTTCTTTAGCAGGGTAACCATTTGTCTCAGTTTGTCTTGGCCGTCCCAGTTTACGTTAACTCCCTCATGTAATAATGAAATTCATCTTTTCTCACTCTCAAGTGTCCTAGTTTAGATGATAAGTTATATGGTCATCTTCTTCACTAGGGATTAAAAAGAGTCCATTCCCTTACTTCATTGAGGTTGCTAATCACATGAAGCCCGAGATTCCAAAATTCTATAAAGTGGTATTTCACCAAGAGAGAGGAAAAATGATGCTAGACTTCATTTCTGACTGGGCAGAGAAGATCCATGAAACAGAAATACAAGTGTCCCAACAAAAACACTGATGCCTTAACAATTTCAGTTGTGGCCGCCTCACATTGACTTGCTGGAGTTTAGTGCTTTGTGTTCATTTCATGTTTTTCTAAAACAATGCTTCTATTTGAGTCATAACAAATTAGTAAGAAAAAGCAATTAACTAAAAACAATATTTCGGTGGAACTAATGGGTCTAAGTATTAGTAGAATCAGCTTATTTTTACTGTTGGATGTTATAGATAAGCATACCCATTTGGGTCAACATTATGAAAATGACTGCATTCCTAGCTAAGAGATCCAGAGAATCAAGCAATTGCCTTGTGATTTTAATCAACGCTGACATTAAGGTAGAAAGTTCACCCTCCCCCTGCCCCTGAGTCTCAATTTTTACAACATTTATTTGTAAATTCAGCTGAATTCTCTGAAAAAGTACTTCCAGGCTACTTTTTGCCTTGTCTATATAATCATAATGACTGTGAGTATAAATAACATAACTACTTTTATCTGAGTCATTTAAAATAACAAAAGTATCATGCATGTCATAAACAAGGATACAACTCTTTCTACAAGAAGCTAGATATTATTTTCTCAAGAAAAAAACACTTTGACCAGTGGTTTGAGTCAGATTATCCCCCTTTAGTCTATTCTCCAAGCAGTAGAAAGAGTGATTCTTTAAAAATGCCAATCAGATCATACTGCTCCATGCTCACCATCCTTCTAAAATGAATCCGAAGTCCTTTCTAGGACCCACAAGGCTCTGAAAACCTCTCAGATATAATCTTACTTCAGTTTCCCTCCTTCAGTAAAGTCCCAACCATGCTGGCTTCTTGTACTTCCTTGAACTCACATATCCATCTTAGGTTTGCATTTGTTATTCCTTTGGTTTGAACTCTCCCTTCCTCAGACATTAGTATGACTCTTTCCCTGTCGTCCTTAATTTATGAGTCTCTTCAAACATCTTTTTGTTACAGAAGTTTTCAGTGAACATCTTACAGCCCCAGACCTTTACTATCTCTCTCTCTAAGCCCTTTTCTGCTTTATTTTTCTTCATAGCACGTCTTACCCATGACATTGCATTATGTCTTATATATTTGTTTATTGTCTGCTTCTAACCACTAGAATGTAAGCATCATGAGGGCAGGGACACTGTCTCTTGTGTTCATTTATGTCTCTCCAGTATCTAGACCACGTGCTTATTAAATGAATGGCACTAAGGTCTGCGGTCAGTGAACTGATTAAATGAAATTTAACCTGATCACCCAAAAGTAATTTCAAAATTTGTGTTAAAATGTTTTACCCTGTAAATCTGAAGTCCAAAATTTCCCCATTGCACATGACCTTTAAACCAATTTTCTCTAAAACGGTTTTTCATGCTGTGTTGATGAGAGTATAAATGTACACAAACCGCTTGAGAGGAAAATTTGGCAGCATATACTGGAACTAAAAATAACAACCACAGTAACAACAACAACAACAAACTTGATCCAATATTTCCACTTTTAGGTATCTATTCTACAAAAATAAATACACAAGTATACAAAGGTATGTGTGCAAGGATGTTCATCAAGGCATTTTGAGTTTTATAAGCTTGTGTTATTTCCGTAATTTAAAACAAATCTTTAGAAGAAGTTGATTTTCCCCAGACAGTAATGTCAAAGCAACTCTAGGGAGAGCAGATTACAGTTTTATTGAAACGTTTTAAAAGGTAATGCTGAACAAAGTGACTGCTAATTGTAATGCCCCATTCTGGGATGTCTCATCGTATCTGTCAAACCAACAAGCCCTTACCAACAGGTTCCTTGTAAGTACAAGGTATGCAGCAGATGACTGCTCTACCTAGACACAGCTGACAGGACCAGGGAAGGATGCCTACCCCAAAAGCAGTCGATCAACTGGTTGACCAGCCGTCTGTCAGGTGGACAGGTCCCAGATCTAGATCTCAAAGGGCAACACTCAGACTTATCTCAGGTAATTTAGAGATGAGGCACATCCAAGAAGTCAGCAATTGGTCGTGGGGCAAAAGCCAACCAAAACACAGATAGGCAAAGGCAATGTGAAAAGGGGGATGCAAGTGACAGAAAATGGAAGTCCTGCAACACTGTCATTCCCATTCTGCAGTAAAGAGGCTGAGCCTTGGCTCCTACTACCCTACTTCCCCAGATACCCTTAAGTGCTCTTTAAGCTATATTTCACTACATAGCTGCTTTTGCTACCTAAAGGAGTGTAACTACCAGAATATTAAATGGAAGATTAGATTAATCCTTCGATTAGTCCTTCAATGGGTCTAACCTCAAATACTACTGAAACCTACAGTAAGTATAAATAAGTCCTAAAAAATAAGACTGTTTCCTTAATCATTTTATGAAATATCAAATTCTTTCCAAGAAAATATTTTAGTTTAGCTCACCAACTAGGTAATCCAGTAATATCCAGAGGAAAGATGGGACTAAAAAATCCTCATCACAGACCAGAGCACCTTGCCTGCCGCAAGTCAGGGGACCAGTAGACTAATGGCTTTTAGTAGTCGACAGCATATTTTTATAATTTTTTAATATACTCTGGCATTTTAAAAAAATGAGTCACAGAGAAAAGAAGTATGTGCATCAGTAAATAATATTCTATTCCCTAAATACCCCTTAACATTTGATACTGTTAGAAAATCATTATAGGAATATATGTATTCAATTATTAATATAAAATCCAGGAAGCCAAGGATCTTCAGATGCCAAAGTTTCAAAGGGAAAGAAGTTTTTAATTTTCTTTAAAAACATCAAACACCGAAAAATGACTATTTTTTGAATCAATTATCAAATAGATTTAAAGCCCACACAGTTGGAAGGTCCTTTATTTATGTTTTTCATTGTTCCATGATAGAGGTGTATCAAAGGGGGACAGAGAGAGCCATATGACCCTGGTGTCAATTCGCAGACTTTGCACGTGGACTGCAGCAGTGGAAAGAGAGGGTGTAGACCTTTTACATTATCCAACTCCTGTTCCCTCGACTCCCAGCCTTGCATCACTAACCCTTGCTCTGGCTCTGGTTCTGCTGTAAACCCAATATTTACATGTGCTGAGGAAAGCAACTTGTACTTTTTCCTCAGAAAGGTCTGTTGTAGGATTTCTGATTACACAAAGCTTTTTATGTCTGATTAAGCTTTGCAGTTTCACATTGTTGACTGTTCAGCTAGTGACCAATAATGACCCTGAGTTAAAAGCTGTGCTGTCTTTGGATTATAATATAAAATGGATCCCTTGGTATTCCTAATCCTGTTAGATTGCTTTATGTAGATGAAATTTTTGCCTGCTTTGGTGCCACATTCTTTTGGGTTTTAAAAATAGCTTTATTAAGATACAATTCATATAACATAGAATTTATACATTTAAAATGTACAACTCAATGTTTTTAGTATAGTATATTCATAGAGTTGTGTAATCATCACCACACTCTAATTTTAGGACATTTTCATACTCCCCCAAAACAATAAAAACCTTACACTCATTAGCAGTAACTCTCACTCCCCCTCTTCCATGCCTCTGGGAATCACTAATCTATTTCTGTTTCTAGAAATCTGCCTATTCTGGACCTTTCATATAAATGGAATCATACATGTGTGGTCTTCTGTGACTGGCTTCCTTCGCTTAGGATAATGTTTTCAAGGGTTGCTGACATTCTTTGAATGGGATTTGCATCATATCTATACACTGTTTTTCAAATTCTAAAAGTGTATTTTGGATATTTGTGATGTATATCAAATGGCTTTCTATATGTACTGCTCTTCCCAGTTTCTGCCACAAAGCAAAAGGCTGGATAGGCTCTTGAAAAAAAAAAAAAAAAAGTCACCAAGTTCTTCTAGTTTAGAACATATATTCCATAAGAAATGAATACATTCTATAAGAAATGATAACTAAGTTATTTTATACTAATAGACTTAGCCCTGACTAAATCATAGCATTACATATCCTCCCCCAAATGCTCACTCCATTAAAATAATCAAAATCAAAAAACCTCTTATAACTCAAATTATAAACAACCCAATACAAAATGTGCAAATAATCTGAATAGTTATTTCACCCAAAAAGAGACATGAATGGAAAGTATGCACATGAACAGATACTCAATATCACTAGCCTTCAGAGAAATGCAATTCAAAATCACAATGAGATTCTATTTCTCACCCACTAGAATGGCTATAATAAAAAAATATTCACAATACCAAGTGCTGGCAAGGATGTAAAAAAACTAGATTCCTTATGCATTGCTGGCAGAACATGAAATGATATAGTCACTTTCTAAAATAGTTTGGCAGTTTCTTAAAATGTTAAACATGAACCTACCATAACACTCAGCATCCCACAGATACAGTTGTCCCTCTGTATTTGTGGGAGATTCGTTCCCACAAATATAGATACCAAAATCCCCCCACAAATACCAAAATTCACAGATGCTCAAGTTTCTTACATAAAATGATGTAGTATTTGCCTATAACTATGCACAGCTCCCATATCCTTTAAATTATCTGTAGGTTACTTATTCCTAACACAATATAAATACTATGTAAATATTTGTTTTACCACATTGTTCAGGGAACAATGATAAGAAAGTCTGTATTTTTTTTTTTTTTTTTTTCAGTACAGACACAACGATCCTTTGTTTTTTCTCTCTCTGGATATTTTCCATCTTCAGCTGGTTGAAACCAGGGATGCAGAACCCATGGATACAGAGGGCCAACTGTATACCCAGTAGAAACAAGAATATATTTCCACCGAAAGACCCAGATGTTCATACAATATGTGTAACATCTGGTATAACCAGATGTTATATCAATACCTATAGAATTACTCATAATATCCCTACACTGGAAACAATCCTAATATGCATCAAGTTGTGAATGGATAAACAAAATGTGGTAAATATATAAAATAGATTCTACTCAGGAATAAAAATAAACTCTAATAACATGCACAATATAGAGAAACCTAAAAATCATTGTTAGCAACAACAACAAAAAAACACAGACACCAAAGACTGTATGTTGTATAATTCCATTTAAATAAAATTTCTGGAGAAGGCTAAACTCTAGAGACTGAAATCAGACCTGTGGCTGTCTGGGGTTGGGAGTTAAAGCAGGAGTTTAGTGCAAATGGACAAGAGAGAACTTTTGAGGGTAACAGGTAAGAGAAGTGTTAAAAACTAGATTGTTGTGGGGGTTGTACAATTGTATAAATTTATACTAGAACTCATTGAACTGTATATTTTAAATGGGTGAATTGTATGGTAAATAAATTATACCTCAATAAATTTTTAAAAGAGCTTCATTGATATCATGTAGGCTACTAATGAGCACTCAGTCCTGACGTGGAAATTGTTGCTATGAATTTCTACATCAATAAGTTCTCAAATTGTTTGGTATCAGGACTCCTTCACATTTTAGAAAATAATTGAGAATCTCAAAACACTTTTATTTATGTGACTACTATTTACCAGTAATTACCACATTAGAAATTAAAATAGAAAATTGTTTTAAAATTTCATTTACTGATTCAATTTAAAATACCAATAATAAACCCTTATGTTAACAAAAAGAATAGAATTTAAATAAAAATTACAGTTCTTTTCCAAAAGCAAACAATAAATAGTAAAAATAATGATTTTTAAAAATATTTTTGCAAATATTTTTAGTTTCTGGCTTAATAGAAAAAAGCTGAATTCTCATATCTGCTCCTGCATTCAATCAATTCCAATATTACGCATCTGGAAAACTCCACCGTACACTCACAAGAGAATGAGAGTGAAAAAAGGCAAGTAACACTTTAGTATTATTAGGAAAGTAGTTTTAATCTCATAGACCCCCAAAGGGTCTTGGGGATCCCCTGGGATCCTCTGGCCATGCTGTGAGAAGTGCTGGCCTAAAATCTGCTCTAAAACTGATTGAGGTTCATTGTAGTGAGATTAATTAAAACATACTATTATTAATACAAATACTTTAGGATCAAGTTTTTTTTTAAGAAAACAGGGTCAGAAAACTTCCTGAATGTAGTACTCAAAGCATTTTGGTTACCACATTGTATAGGCCTGGCTACAACTTCTTTAAAGAAAACGATCATAATGAGACATATCATGCCACACAGTATTTACTTGCTGAATGTCAACAATTTTTCTTGATTTATCAGCAAGTACAATAAATGCAACAATACTAAAGGTTGCTTTAGTACACTTGATTGTTACAATCTTATCATCTAAAGCTTTCATTCTTGTCACTGATTCAGAAGTTTCTGTTTCATATCCTTTTCAGTTTTCTCCCATCTCTATGAGTACAAAAGAGTCCTCTTAGTTTCTGCATTTGCTTCTAAAATAATTAAATGTTCTTGAATTTTTTTAAATGAATCTTAACATCATAATCTTAAAATAGTCATGCTAATTTTAATATCTGATCAATAATGATTTAATGATCATTTTAGAATATACTGTTAATTTAAATTAATATTTATCCTATACTTCACAAATTAAAGAATAACAATATGATCGGTAAGTTTATGTATTCCTTACAACCTGAAAGGTTAATGATGCTCACTAAAGATGTACCAGCTCATTTGGAATGTCTCCAAAACTTTGGTCCTCTTTGACTTCAGATGTATTTCCCAAGTCATGTAGATAACAGAACTCTAGATATTTAAAATTTGAACTCAGAAACAATGGTAAATACTTACCTGACAATATCGCCTTCAAGAGCAATCACTCTCTTAATGATCTTCTGTTCTGGGTTTTTAGGTGACCTAGAACAAGAAGATAATGTTATATAATCAGTTACGTCTATGTTGTTTTAGGAAGATGAAAAGAAATTCTACAACAAAATAGGCTATATTAAAGTCTTTACAGATTCCATTGCACTCCATGACATGACATCAGTCTCACTTAGGGTTTGGCTCTGTGTCCCCACCCAAGTCTAATTTTGAATGGTAATCCCCATGTGTAGAGGGAGGGGACCTGGTGGGAGGTGACTGGATTATGGGATTGGTTTCCCTCAATGGTGTATGAGTGTGGCACTTTCGCTTCGCTTTGCTCGCTCTCTCTCCTGCCGTCATGAGAAGATGTGCCTCACTTCCCCATATTCTTTTGCTATGATTGCAAGTTTTCTGAGGCCTTCGCAGCCATGTGGAACTAAGTCAATTAAACCTCTTTTTTTTATAAATTATCCAGTCTCAGGTAATATCTTTATAGCAGTGTGAGAACTGACTAACACAAGTACTTAGAGGAAAGAGGATTAGTACATAAGAAAATGCTTACATATTTCTTTATAACGATAACATACTTTAGTTTTTTTAAAATTGCATTTAAAATTAAGAAAGGAGTTTTATTTAAATCCCATAAAAACACTGAAGATGCGAGGCATTTTCTTTAAAAAATAAAGAATTAGAGAACTCTTTGAAACTACATTTGGGTTTAGCCATTTGATGATTATGGAATTCAGAGTGCTAAAACAGGGCTACTGACAATTAAAATAAACAGACAGGTTTTGATATACTTAATACAGACATCATTTATTTCAAGCTACTTGATTATGGTAAATTTTCACTTACAGTAATACTATTTACTCCAAATAAATCTCTGCCTCTCCTGGTATATATACCCTATGCACTTCCTTTCCACACTGTGATAGGATTCATCTATGAGGTCAATAGTTTATGGTAAAACTGATGGTGCATCACTTTTGAGATTATGTTATAAAACAGACTTACAGGCTCTCCCTCTTTCTCTCCTTCTCCCTCTCCCCTCCTTCCTTCCTCTTTCTATTTTTTCCTCTCAAGTCTCTTTCATGGATCACTCTAGAAGTCTGGTCTGTCCTGAGCAGCCTAAGGAGAGACTCATGTGGTGAAGAAGGAAGTTCGGCTAACAGTCACATTAGTGAGCTTCAAAGCAGTTACTTCAGTCAAGTCTTCAGAGACTGTGGCTCTGGTCAACAGCTTGACTGCAAATTTGTGAGAGACCCTGAGTCAGGACCACACAGCTAAGATGCTTCTGGTTTCCTCACCCTCAGAAAATATGTGATATAACAAACGTTTGTTGTTTTAAGATGCTAGACATTGGGGTAATTAGTCATGCAGCAATGGGTAACTCTATCTTAATATGGTCAATTTCCTGCCAATAACATTTTAAGGCTTTTAACAGACCCAGTTCAAGAAACATCTTATATATCACATAAATGATCATTTAATATGTGTTTCAAAATCACGCATAGATAAAAATATTTTAAATTCAAGTCACATTTTGAATTGAAGTACTTTTTAAAAGGAATGTAAATGCACAAAAGCTGAAAAGATCAAATATATTCAAACTGTACATTTCATCAAAGGAAATGTGCACTTTCGATAAGATTTATATTTCACAATGTCTTGCAGAGAACATGAAATCATGTAAGCTAGTTGCATTTATATGTAACAATTAGTTTCACAGTTTTTCACTAACTTAATTTTTTTATTTTAAAATGAAATTTGATCAGGGTTTTGATTGGCCTCGTCCCTTTATTAAATCAAGTAAATATTATGTTTCTACAACGTTTATGTCATTAATGTACAGCTGAAGTGAGGGTTATGTGCACATTCAAGCTAATGAAATTAAGGTACTCTCTGCAGGGCTACTTATAGACCTTTTAGACAAGTGCCCCTCCCATGTCTCCTATTTTAAAAACTAGGAAAGCATAAAATATTATTCAGCCTCAGTGGTCATCAAATAATTGCATATTATAATAATGGGATATTAAAACACTTCCTTACTATGTTGACAAAGATATATTACTACTAATAACAATAAATTGTTGTTGGGGGATTAGGGACATTGATATTCTACATATAAACTATTTGGTCACATAACATGCCTTTCTATAAGACAATATCAAGATTTTATATTCTTTTAAACATAATAATGATACTTCTGGAAATTTACCCTAACGAGATGATTATGAATGTATGCAAAATTTTGGCTACATGGATAGTTAAAGCATTACTGTCTACTTTAAAAAAGAGAAAAATTCAACAAGAGCAGACAGGTTAAATAAACCATAGTCCACTCACATAATAAAATACTTTACAGTCATTAAAAATAATGTTAGAGAAGAATATTTAGTGATATGGAACTATCAACAGAATGTATGGATTGAAATTGTATGTTAGAAAATATTTTTTGTGGCATGACTTCACATCTGTAATAGCAGAAAGAGAAATATGCATTCACTTTTACTGGGAACTGATCAAGAAGATTCTAAAACAAAAGGAAAAGGAAAAGTTCTGTGTGGATAAAAGCTTTCATACCCAGATTTTTGGTCCAGATTATTGGGATATCCTTTAGTGGATGACAACTATTTGTGTTATATGACATTACCCAAGAAGAAATGCTCCAAGATAGGGGATAAGACCTGAACTAATTATCAAATTTACTGCCTAATATTGAGGTGAGATTAGCATTAATGAAATAATATAAAAAGCAACCCGTATCAGCGTAAAAAATATTTTATGCCAACAATGTTTAAGCTTTTGAGATTCTTGAAAGGTATTCTATATTTTAAAATAATCTATATTTTAAGATCATGAGGCAAAATAGAGTATGCAAAGGGAGCTATCTATATAATTAAAGTCTTACGAATTACTACTTCAAATATGTCTATAAATTTTAATGTAATATTAAACTCATGAATCTAATCAAATAATTTCAAAATGAAAAAAGCTATTATTTAACATTAATTCCATTACTGCTTAAAATCTATATCTATATTTTAATCATTAGGCTGTTGAATGCATTACTTTGATGTAAGTAGAAGTGGTCAGAAAGTTATTACAGATTCACATCCTGAAACTTATTAAACTTCTCTTTGTCTTAATTTTCTTGGCCACTTGCCTATCTCCTAGAAAATGTGAAGAATAACAAGTGAAGCATTATGCTTTACTTGAGGAATACAATGTATGCTCCCCAATAAATGCTAAAATTTACATTTAAATTTATAAGTTTAGTGTTTTCATAATAAGCAATGTTTTACAATATTTATTTCTGGGATGTGGATTTTAAACATTCTGTTTTATGCTTATGATTCCATTGGGCAAGATTTCTCCAGAGACTTGGACGAGGAGCCTAAAATTGTTTCTTTACTGCATGAGTCTTAGCAGCTCTGTGTGGTATGGCAGAGAATGTCTCTAACCAGAATGGTTGCAGGTCAAGGAGTGGGGTCTAATGTAGATATAATACAATTTCCAGTCTCTCTCACTAATTTTGTGTTCTTTTATGTTCCCAAAAGGTTATAATTTTCACCCTGTTGGGAGCACTTGAAAGCTACTTTGGCATACTCAAGAGACCCCTCTTGCATTGTGGGGATGGAGAGATTAGCATATGTCCCACCTTCTCTTTTCCTGACCACCTCCACCCTGATCCTGGTGTCACACAGATACCTTAACCCTGGGTCTAAGCATTCTCTTCTCCCATTTATGATAAAATTGTAAAACCTCCCTCTGTGACTTGGGTAGATTTTTATATTCATACGGTTCAGAATTGGCCCAGATTATCACAGAATTAGAAGTAACCTTAGCCACAATCTAATGCAATCACTGACCCCTTAAAAATACCCCCAGGTACTGGACACTATTTGCATTGCATATATCCCAGTGAGGTCTAAATCTAATGCTTTATTATTGAGATGAAAGGAAAAACTAATATTCTAGGGATGCCTCCTATTACAAGAGGATGTTTTTCACTATCCTAAAGGACAAAGTATGCATTAAGCCACATAACTTTACATCATTATAATTTAAAAAGTGTATGTTTTTCTATTCTTTTATCATGAAAATAAGTAGAACGAAAAGTCCACTCAACACAATGATAAAAAGTATTATCAAATGATACCTTATCACTTCCTTTCCCTGTTACATTTGAAAAATGTTGCCAGAGTTTAGCGTGGTTTCCACAGTGGCTAGAACTAAAAGGCTTCGGAGTATATCTAGCTCTTCCTCTGCTACTTTTAATCTTTCTCATTCTCTATTACCCACATTTTCCACTGGGTGACCATGTGATGGTCCTCCTGTGCCCTGCAAATCCATGGACTGGAGAAAAATGGAAACACAGTCTTGCTGTTACTAGTTCTCTCTGCTGTAAGTGAACTGCTCCCTCTAGGCAAGCTACATAACCTATCTGGGTCTCATTTTCAGGAAGATAAGATTAGATCAGAAATCCTAAACCAGTAGTCAGACCATCAAATCTGGCTTATAGAAATCTTTTATTTGATTCATGCATTTAAAAAAAAAATCTTGAGCTAGCTAAGCAAATAGGAGACGTCATATAAATTTATTTCTCTTGAAAAAAATAGGTAGATCTGGCAACCCAAGTAGCACATTCTTGCATGAGAAAAGTCCACTGGAGGCTGGGTGCAGTGGCACATGCCTGTAATCCCAGCAGTTTGGAAGAATAAGGAGGATGGATGGCTTGAGCCAAGAAGTTTGAGACCAGCCTTGGGCAACATGGTGAAACCCTGTCTCTGCAAAAAATACAAAATTACCCAGGCATGCTGACATGCATCTGTAGTCCCAGTTACTGAGGAGGCTGAGTTAGGTGGATTGTTTGAGTCCAGAGAGTGGAGGCCGCAGTGAGCCATGTTGACGCCAATGCACTCCAGCTTGAGCAACAGAGTGAGACCCTGTCTCCAAAAAAAGTCCACTGGAACTGAGAAGCAGATGATTTGCCAGTCCCGCCAGCTTGTTTCACAAACGTGTAGTACCTAAGGGCATGAGTCTAGAAATCTTGAAAAATTTTCCTAGCTAGAGCATCATATAAATAGTGAGAGAAAACGCATAAAACCTCTAGCAGGAATTCTAGCATATTGTAGGTACTCAGTAAATTTTAGACATCCCTTCCTATAATAAATTCATAAAGGAGATCAATTAACTGGGTCTAAGACAAGAGTTCCAATCCTTTTTGAAGACTTACATGGATAGACTATTTTTTAAACCCTCTAATAAAACAATTTTCAGGTTCTGTTGCATTGGAGAACAAGAAAAGCATTGTAAAGGTTTGGTCAAATTTTATTACATAATTAGCTAAAGAAACACCAAAACTAAATATAACTGAATCCATATTGAAAAGCACAGGTTTATTTTAAATTAGGTAGGTATTATCTGTAAAATCAAGATAGAAATGAATAATTTTTAGTTTTGGATTCTGTACACTTGCTTCACTATCAGTAGTGTGAACTTTGTACATATTGCCCCATTTTTAATGATTCATTTTTAAAAATCAATACAGTTTCATTAGTTAGTACTCTCAAAATTTTTATGTAAGTCAGTAGTATTTCAGCTACCTTTATCCCCTTGTTGACTTCTCTTTGTATCATGTAAATCTTCTAAAATTAAAAAAAGAAACTATAGACTTTAGTTGCTCTTTGGATTCATGAAATCCTCTCAAGCACAGAGCTTATAACTTCAGATGTAGTTTCAGAAAATGATATATGTATATACAATTCCTAACAATCACTTTTACCCTGATATCCCAGAGAATGCTCCCAACCAAGAGCCTCATTACTGGCAAAATGACGTACAGATGAGGTGGCAAGAACCCATGTTAATATTTCAAATTTGTCTTACTTTCTAGAAGGGGAAGGAAAGATCGTGGGAAGGGAACCCTCAGGCAGGGGAAGAAGATTTTTATGTGTATAGAAAACTTTAATAAAAATAGAGTCAAATTTCAAGCTATGCGACTTACACAGTCTCGTTTTGTGGGGTGGGGATGGAATAAGAAAGGATGGTTTATCTACATTGGCCATTCTCTCAGAGCATACCCTACCTGACTCAGGCTGCTAAGCAGCAATAGAATCTTTCAGGACACTGGAGAGATTCCAGTTGGGTTTCTAGTGACCTAGGAATGCAGCAGCAGAAACATCACCTTTATGTTTCAGATTTATCTTCTACCGATTCCTTACGCAGGAAAATGTATTTTAACAGTACTGATGAAACAAAACAAGAATGAACTTTAAAGAATTGAACTGCTGTTTATTGATAAAAAGTGTTCTTGGTTAAATGTAAGAGTTATTTCACTTTCACCAAATGTGATTAGGAAAAATTTAATAAGCAAATAGTGACAACTGGTCTTATTAGTGAATCAGCCTTGATTATGTAAAATTAATTAAATTTGTATTTATGACTCTAACTTCTATAATTGAAAAGAGCTGTGTAATTGAGTATTTTTGATCCTGAAAAACAAATGCCTTCATGTAACTATGAAAAATTTAAGGAATTTAGTATAATCATAACAATAAATTAATTTCCAACAATGTTTGTTAACTAAAGCATTTCAAAACACAGATCGTGCAATCTTCAGGTATTTAATATAATTATAATTTACCTAGATGTCTAGAATAATTTATATGTAAATGAATATATACAGCACAGAAACAATATATAGCACATATGTAAAATGTGTGTGTGTGTGTGCGCGCCCATGTATTCTACTGTGTAATATGGAGTTATGGCTTTTAAAGGAATTTTGATCTATAAAGAAACTTCTGGTCATGAAAATTATATTCCCTATTATGTAAACCTTGATTTTAATATATTGAATATGCTTAAAGTAGAACATATCTGTGGAAATGAAGGACATGAATGCTAACATAAATTTACATACTGACTATTCTTTCAATACAGATTCCCAAATGCAGACCTTCATATAGAAGCACCACCGTTCTGTTCCCAAAGATGGACATGCACTCAGAAACATTCTTCCCCCTTAGTCAAGCTAGGTTTTAACCCCCTATCCAAACTATCTCACTGAGTATGGCTTTGAATGGAATACCCCTTAAGGTCGTGGAATCAAACAAAATTAACTGCTCTTCAAAGGAATACATCCATCAATCTAGACTCACAACCCTGACACTTCAGTTAAGCTAACCAGCTTTAGACGTTTGGTTTCCGTCAGGTTGGGAAATAGTATCACACATTTTTGGTAGGTTTGAAGGATATTCATACCACAAAACACCCTGAAAGAGCAAGCTATTTGTATTTTCTACATCAGACCATATCCATTGCCATCAATATGACACAGAGAAGGCAAACCAACTGAATTGCAGAATGAATACTAGTCTACAAGGACTGAGGTTAGGATCTTTAAGTCATTGTCCATGCAAAATATTAGAAGTACCTGTAGCCACCTAGAGAATATTATTGGAAGAATGGCACAAGGGTCAGCTTGTGCCCAACACAGCTTACTCGCCAGTTTCCCATGATGTTGGTGATATTGTAGGGTATGAGATGCCTAGCTTAGGGTAGAAAGCATCTTGGTAAAAGTGAAGAAAGTGAGCACAAAGCTAGTCTTGAGCATTTTACCTAGAGCATTTTATGGTTACCCTATGATACTTTTTCAGGGACAAGAAAGACACAGATGTGAATGGAGACACTTCAGTGGTTGCCAGCACTGGGGATTGTAAGTAAAGGAACCTTTACAGCCGAGAACCAGACAGGCTGACATGCCATCCCATGGATGCCAGCAAAGAAAGGTGTCCATCAAGGTGCAGGGTCCCTCCCCTGATGCCATCACACTATAAATTTCTGGAGCTTAGATGTTGTTCTGACAAGATGAAGAATTATAAACAGACTTAATTTGTCTTGAATTGCCTCAGAAAGCTCTTACGTTTACTCTGAATTGAAAAGCATTGTTTGCAATAGGACACTTAAGACTTGCTTGCAATAGGACACTTAAAATCAGCAACGGCAAAATAAAGTTATATATTTTTGCATACCTGATTTTTATGGCCTGAAAATTTGTATCCATTCCATTGTCTTTACTCTATTGCATATATCTTTTGGTTAATATGCTTTCTAGTGACAATTGAGATATGCATTATTAATGTTTAAACTGTGCTACTGGATTCAAAATTTCCTAGTAAAACTGAGTTAGGTGTACGTGCGGGAAGAGGTGAGATGCCACATAATCAATGATACTATTCTAATTTCTCAAAAATGCTCACTCTCCTGGAGAATGTTGACAGTGTGGAGGTTAGAACACAAGTAGAATATGAAGTATCCTGACACATTTCTGTTCTAACCTTGTTGAACTTATTAATTCTTGAAATACAATGCTATTGTTTTGCAGAAGAGCTCTCAGGCACCAGTAACAACGTACAATTTACTCCTTTGAAAAGGTCAACTTTATGCCCCCAATTGTAGACTGTAATAGTATTAGCAAATTGTTTCCAGAAAAAAAAACACATGATGCTTGGGATTTTACAAAATCAACTCAACTGACCACCTCTAAAAACAGCATTATCATGTATTTGCTCAGCTTGACAGCCACTTATTCAGCTAGCTCCAGTTGCTATATTATCAGAAAATTTTTCTATTTATTTCATTTTCTGCTATTTATATTGTAATAACTTGTACTATGATAGTTTGTCAATGCTTTAAGTTAAATAATACTAAAATTAAATTAAATGTCTAACTCCTATTCTTAATGTTATGCATATGTTTCTAGGTCTTCCAGTATTACCTTTTTCCTTTCTGCTGGATAAATTACATGGAGCTATAGAGAGGGGGAAAGAGCTAGAGAAAAGGCTTAATTTGGAAAGGATTTTTGGTAGCTGAGAATAAGTGTCTTTTGGAGAAAGGAGGCAAGTTAAGAAAGGCAACATTTAGGTCAGGGGTGAAAAAAGACTGTGAGAGATCGTAAGGGAACTTTGGCAACAATAGAAGAAAAAAAGGGGAGATTTATTTCCAGGACGAACAGAAGTTACCTCATTAGGGTAAACCAAGCCAGAGAGGTACAGAGCAGTGAGTAGACAGAAAAACACAGCCAGGTGAGTAAGAAGAGAGAGTGCTGCCTATGGATTCCACAAAGAGAGCACAGAAGCACTGACTTAGAGAAGACAGATCTTCAAAGTTGCTATGTTAGGATTCTACTCATTTAACAGACGCCTCACAATGAGGGAAAGTTTGGTTATAATGCTGTTATTCACTCTTCCTATGTTTGTCCTTTCCCTTGTTAGGTTAGCCTGAAAAACTTTTAATGTTTGTAAGAAAATGCAGAGGTCAAAATATTCCCAGTCAATAGAATAGAATGATGGTTGCCAGAGATGGTTGGTGGAGGTTGGGGACAGAAATGGGGAGTGGCTGGTCAAAGGATAGATCTATTGTACAGTGTAGTGACTCTAGTCAATAATAATGTATTATGTACTTGAAAATTGCTAAGAAAGTAGATCTTCAATGTTCTCACCATACACACACAAAAAGATAAATATATGAGGACATGGCTATGTTAATTATCTAGATTTAATCATCTCACAAGGTGTGCATATGTCAAATCACATTTTATACTGTAAATACATACAATTTTTATTTGTCAGTCATATCTTAATAAATCTGGGGAAGAATTCCTAGTTGCCCATGTTCTACACATAGAACACCAAAGAAATCACTTTCCAAAAATCACAACCATATCTCAACCTGTAATGCATCCTTTCAAGAAGCTAAAGATTCTGACCTGCTATTTTTAGTTGAGTGTACACAGTCAGCAATAACTATAAAATTTATTGAGGCATGTGTTTTTCATAAAAACACTGAGTATGTTGAGGCTGCAATTTCTCCGAAGATTTACCTTTTTCTATTATTCTTTAGCACACACATCCTGTAGCCACTTTTTTTCTAGTTCATAAAATCTTACTCCGAATAATTAGGTACCCGTTTAAAATGGAAACAGACCATGTCTGCCCATAGGTGTTGTTCCTTGCAGGAAGCTGCTTTGATTCTAGGTTGAAAGACATTGATTAATGTGAGAAGGCTCGCCTGCTTTTCAGAGCATCGGTCCCCTAATTCTGTACACACACAAAATGGACTCTAATCTCTACAGCTGTCATATTGATGCTCCTTGTGAGTTGTACACTTCACCGACTCTGAACCCATCATTCCACAGCTCAAACATGACCAACAGCTTTCTTCAAAGAAAGAGTGGGAGAGATTATTAAGTCAAAATGGGACCAAACCCTCATCTTCATGTGTGGACGAAATTTAAATGGGTCCTGATAGCTATGTGGTTCCCACAGCTGAAGCTTAATAAGTCTCTCCCAGACACAGGTATAAGAACAATTAATAGTCCTCAAATACCTCTACAATTGAGTAAAATAAGGCCAAGTAGAATTAATGGAATTAATCTTTAACTGGTCTTAAATGCCTTTGGGTTAAATGTAAGAAGGAGGCTTTGATTTAAATACAAGTAACTTCTCAGAAACATATGCTCACCACCCACCATTCTTCATCTGAATGGCACAAACTCAGGAATTTCGTTTCACTCTAACATGGGAGCTTTGCCAAGAGACATGGGCACAAACATCAGTGATTAAGAAAGAGCTCCAGTATGAAATATGTGGGATCTAATCCGCATTAGAGTGGGTTTGTAGGCAAGAGCACCATACTTTGGAATGACCACATGGATAGATATTTTGATTTATGTAACAGTGTTAAATTCCATTTAAAACTTTTAAATAGTCTAACCGTATTACCTCAAATAAAATGCCTTTCTGAAAAAGATATGAAATCAAGTAAATACTTCTCACAAAATCCTCTGATTCAGTTTCGTTTTAAAATATAGAGCCCCAAAGCCTTACTGATGCATACTATGTCTCTCCCACCCTTTATCAGTTCTTTCTCACCGCTGCCATCTGTTTGCCGTGCTTTTTCCAGCACAATGCCCATCCCTCCAGGCTGTTCACTGGCACTCAGATGTCTTCCTCTAATTCTTTACATCCCCATCCAAGAAATGTTCCAGGTCTTTTCCTATTCTTCCTCCCAAAGATTTTATTCAGCACCACCCTCTGTGTATTTTGGACACTTCTTCTCAGATATTATTTGTCAATTAGAAAATATGCAAGTTTGCTTTTGGCCTTCTATTTTAAACACAATTATTTACTGCTATCTTGTTTTATGTTACACACAGGAGAAAAATTTTGTAAACATGTCATCTTTTACAATTGTAATTCCTTAAGTCCTTATAATTCCAGTCTTTAAAAATGTAAATGCAATGTCCAGTGAAGTCCTATGATAAATATGTAGATAATTCAAATGTTTCCAGAAGCATCCTATTTCATTTTTGTTAACTTTTAATATATATGAGCCTATCTATTCATAGTTACACTGATCTAATAACATGAACATTATCCTACCGTATAATTCTTAGTTATAGTTTAAAAACAGATATATAACATGAGTTTAAATAATAAAAGGAAAAGAAAGGAAAGTCAAAATCATAACTCTATAGAGATAATAAGACAAAAGGTATGGTAAATGACCATTTGAATCTCTTACAGTCTCTTTCAAGCTATTTTACTACCCTTCTAAATTAATATCTCATTTGAAATAGTTCCCAAAATTTCAGTCTAGTCACTTTCAAGTCAAAGACTCAGCTGTTAGAATGCAGACTGTATCATGGCTGTGGCTATGTATACTTGACCTCCTGCCTGTTAACAAAGAGACTCAATTAATTATTTGCTGTTTTGAATGGCTATTTCATTTCACCTCCACCTTTCTTTAAGTGTTGAAAGGCTCAATTGCTTTATCACCTTAACCATGGGTTAAGGTTCCATGGGTCCAATTCCTACTTTAAGTAGGAAAGCAGCTATAGTCTCAAACTAAAACCACAAAATGAACTTCTCGCTACTAAGATGACTACATAACATTTCTGTGAAGTCTGTGTTGTGGTTTATTACATCCAGTTAGCAATTCTGCCACCAAATAGCAAGCTTGACTCTACTTTCAAATAAATGCCAAATGACTTTTCTCTTTCCCTCCTTCCTTCCCTTCCTTTCTTTCTCTCTCTCTCCTTTTCCTTCTCTTCCTCTTTCCCTTTCCTTTCTTTTTCCTTCTACCTTGCTTTCTTCCTTAGAACTTTCTTCATAAGAATATTTAAATAGTTAAAGATAGTACAGATAGATTAAGCCACTTTTAGGCCCAGTAATTTAACAACTTTTTGCATTAGTTTACGAGCTGTTAAATTCATAGCTAATTGTATTCATACTGGGAAATTTAATTGTTCCAGTAAAATGTGAAAGTTCCATAAACCAATTTTGTGTGGAAAGTAAAGGAAATCTAATTGTTTCATCTGTTGTGTATTTTAATTGCTCCTCACGTAAAACTAGGTAACAAAATGAAAGCAATAATATTTTATTTAAAATGCCCAGGAAATTCCACAAATAATTCACAGAATTTCCTTGAAAGCAAGCACAATTTTAAAAAGTCTGAGGCATAACAGGTATTCAGAATAAGGCACTAGAAAGCTGAAAAATAACAATATTAGTCCACTTTTTAGTCTCATATTCACTGTTTCAGTGTTTTCTTTTTAGGATGATGGACCGTGCCACTTGTTAGTATATTTGAAGTCTTTTATTCCGAATACTTTAACTCTGACTTAATTATGTTAATATTTTAAAAGCGTGAAACAATTTTGCTATATTTTACAATAAGAAAGGTATGCCATAAACAAATGAATATTTCTCAAAAAGGCATAAATTGGATTGTTGGGACTGAGACCAGGACTATGATTGGGAATCTATCCATCTATTAATCACAATAATACATTGTAATTCCTTGTGGTGCCCATTACTATTTGCAATGTGGTTTCACTTAAAGAAAAATCAATACAAAGAAACAGGTAAGTAACAGGAAAGAAAAACTGATGGTGACATTTTAAAATTATTTTCACCTTCAAAAAGGCTGTGTATCCACAATACATTTTAAAATGAGATAAAAAGATCAAACAATTAATTGCTTAAAAAATAAATCCTGTTAAAATAAGTTTATCATCTACACTAAACATTCTGAATTTTTATCTGAGAAAGAAAAAAGTATTTAACCCCAGTTTGAAGAGATTAATGATTAACATAAAGTCCCTAATAGAACCTCCAGTTAATTTTCTAACCCTTTGACCTCTAAAATTATTTCATAAACCTTTCAGAGTTGTATACCAAAAACACGAAGCCCTGTTTAATAAAAATAGAAAAAGCTATAATCCTGCTCAATTCATGTTTTGTGTGACCTTTAAAATATTAGAAATATACAAATATACTTTTTAGTAATTCTTATTAGAAATTTACATTATTTATGGGATGAACTATATAGAAAATTAAGGAGGTTTGGGTTTAATTGTTAACATTTTAAGGTTGACACTTGGTATTACAGTTAGAGATAATCATGATTTGAACCAACCATGTTCCATAAGGTGTTCTTCTTGAACTTCATATATTTTACATACAACTTTTCTAGGAATATATGTACAACATGAATAGCCACATGAATTTACACAGTATATGCTAATTTTCTCTGGGGAAGAGTGTACCATGTTGTCTGGCTGTGCTACAAATTTGTCTGAAGACATTCCTAGTACTTTTATTTTCTTAGTATTTCTGTCTAATTTTTTTCTCAAATCCCCCTTGATTCATTTATAATGGTTAGTAGCATTTTAGTATTTATATTTTCTTATTGTTTTCTAACCACACACATTTTTAAAAAATAGAATTACAGATGATATTTTGTCATCTTTTTGTTTTTTTAATTAATAGTCTATCATTACTAGTTTTTCCTATTCTTAACTCCCAATAGAATGAGAACTTCCAGGTAGGACCAATGCTTATTAGAAGTGACAGAATATTACAATTATCTAAAGAATTCTATCAGTACTGATTGTCAACAAGTTACTCAAATTAGGGCTTTCAGAAAATTATTGGGTGTGGCAATAGTCACACTGTTAATATTATTTGCATAATTAACAATTCTTGCCTACAGTTAGGTTTATACAGGGCAAATTAAACAAATTTGGTCATGCCTTATATAGCATATAGGAAAACCGTGCTAAAACTTTATAGTAAGAGTGGGCCTGATGAAATAATTATAACTATACTCCTGGAGCATGACAAAATGTTTCAAATAAAATTTATGTGTTGAGTGGTTAGCACTAACTTTTCACTTAAAGAAAAAAAAAACTAGCACTTTTTATTTGAAAAAAAAAAAAAAAGACTGAAGTGATAAGTAGGGTTTGAGAGTTGAAGTGATTCCTTTTTAACATTTTGAAATACTTCAAAAATGTATTCATTAGAGGGCTGATTCATTCCAGGACTGAGGAAAGATATCTATCTTTTCAGCACACTTAAGCAGAAACCTTTTCTAAGTTATTCACGCTCTTACAATGGGAATGGAACTTCTTTCTCCAAATCTGGTCCTCTTCCACTTCTGCTGCCTTCCTTATTTTTGCCCCACAGAGCCATGCCCGACACAAAAAAGCAACACTTGCCGGTTTCTCATTTTGAAGAGTCAAGACAAGTGTCTTCAAACACCTGGAATTATAAGCACCTTCCCTTATCCTTCATTCTGCCATTTCTTGGAAAGAGGAATAAGAAACTACATATGAAGGGATTAATTTAAAAACTGACAGTAGGGCATTTTATTAGGACATGTAAGGCGAAGCATACATTACAAGATCTTTTTCAAAGACATTTTTAAATGTTCTAATGAGAACTGGTTAGGTATTAACCGTGCAGATTTATTAATATATGCATCTTATTTCGGGTTCTATTAGAAAACCTGAGGTAACATAGTGATTTTCCCTGTATAATTCTCATGTTTTCAAAAACAACATAGATACCTTTGAGCTACTGTCGTCCAAAAGCTCGGCCCTGCTGCGTCATTGAGCCAAAGATATAAAACTGAATCAGGTCACGTATCCAAGTACACACCTCCAGGAAGACGCTTCCATTGATTGAGAACTCTCTATTTAAGGCAGCAGTTTGACCTTAGCTAGATCACTAGTTAGTTACTCAAAGTCAAGTAGTTTTAGCTGAGTCCATGTTAAGTAAGTGCTCATATTAAGGAGAAAAAGACATACAGAACATCAAAATTTGCACCTTTGTTGGCAGTCTCAGTAGAAAATCCTGGGATTGAATAGGCATGAAGACCTAACAACTCTCTGATCCCTGGAGGTAGTCATACTAGGTCACAAATGAAGCAAATTGGTAGGCATTATGAAGGAGCTAACACAATGGGGTTCATGAACTACCTAAAAAGACTCCACTGTGACTATACAAGTATACTTTGTGACCAGTAATGTATATTTGAAAAGACATCAACAGTATATATCAACCACATATTTATTTTTTCTTATAGCTTAAGGTTTTCTTGATTATCATAAATTAAATAATCTAGTTTCAACTACCACAAATGGATAAAGGTATTTTTTGTAAGTAGGATCTTTGCAATTCAAGTCTAGTGTGGAAATGGTGGCTTGTAAATTTCCTTAAGTCACATAATTCTTATCTAATTTCAAAAAATCACATGATAGAACCATTAACTGTATCTCTTAGTTTCCCAAAACAGAAAGTCATAGGTTAAAGATCGTTAATTATAACCCCCTTAATATCACACCTCCCCTCAATTAAGGGCCAAATGCTTATCGTCATTAAACATCCCACTTATAATTTGTATTCTATTTAGAGTCATGCAATTATCTACAAATAAATCCTGAAATGAAAACACTGAATGGATTCCATGTAAATAATCTTTACAAAGAAATATAAATAAATTGAAGAGTTCTGTTATTAAAAAGAAGTTATTGACTATTATTCTCTATAAAACAAACAAAAACTAACAAAATACTGAGAAGAATTGGAGTAAGTAAATTATTAGATCCTAGACTTCAAGGAAGCCTAATAATATAATTTTCAAGGTAACATGGATATAAATAAAACAAAATATTTTTCCTCTTTTCTAAAAGTAATACTTCATATAGTCTTAATGCTGTAACTTGACAGATTGATAATAAACATTGCTTCTGTAATGTCACTTTTATAAAACAGGAATCTTCTCAAAGTTCACTTGAGAAATCACTGCCTCCTCATATTTCTTCCCTTCTCATCATCATATAGATATTTAGTTGCCAGAATCTAAAATTGTAACACCATCACCAAGAGTCACATAAGAAATGCTTTTAATATGTATCATTGCAATCACTCTTAGTTCTTACATGCCTACATGATACTTAAATATTTATTGGATTCTACCTGTTTTGCTAAAATCATAGAAAGTAATAGGATGTGAAATTCAAAGTATTTAACAAGTGTTAGGATGAAGCACTGTCCAATTAGAAGAAAAGTGGGCTAGAAATTACTGAATATTAGCCCTTCTAAGGACCCTCTGTCCACATACATTCAGTAGTACCAAGGGAAGATAATGGGAAAAGGACTATTCCTCCCTTGCTATTTATTTAGTCATTAAGATTTTAGTATTTAACCTCTGCAGATTTTCATCTTCCTAGTTCATGATCACCCACTATCTCCCCCAAAATAGCACATGTATGGGTTCCAGATGCCACATTTATAGTCTATAGCCCTATCTCAGCCAGTCATTGCATGTCTGAGTAAAGGTCAAAAGCCTGATACAAACTAGACCAAGCAGATTCACTCCCAAAGGGATCTGGATATGATTCAATCTCTTAAATTGACAGAGGACTCAGATATGATTTAATCTCTTACTGTTTAACAGAGGACATGTTAACGCAGACACATGGGTTAGTCATGTACGGTCCCATATACTCTGACACAATGAAATCTACTTTAGAAAGAAACAGAGACAAAAATGGGTCATGTTAGATATCAGATTAATTTTAAATATTCACTTTTTGCTTAAGCTAGTTGAGTGATATGTTACTTATCACCAAAAAAAAAAAAAAAAACAAAAAAAAAACAAAAAAAAAAAAAACAAGAAACAAAAAACAACCCACCTAGATTCTTAAAGGAGACAGGAAATCTGTAAAAGCATACTCCTACCTGTTTCTAGATCAAATTCAAGAAAATATTTAGTATTATCAAACTAAATGCATGAATATTTTAAATACAGTGCTTTAGATTCAGTCTCAAAACACTAAAAGTGTGAATATAGTACACAAGAGCTAATAATTTACATTGCATAAGAGGTAAAACCAGTACTTAAGCAGAGTTGTAACAGGGACTAAATTTGAAAAACATAGTAATAATTTGACTTAGGTATTCATATTTCTTTAAATCTTTTACTAGTGATATTTTATCTTGTCAAAAATTTGTGGTGAGTGATAGTCAATGTTTAGGCTTATTTTAATAAAAATGTTTTGTTGATAAAAGACTACTAATATTTTCTTCTTAGTAGGGGCTTAACCTAATTTCAGTAAAAACACTTAGGAAACAAAAATTAATAGTATTTTCAGGTATGATCTTGCATTTAAATTTGTAAAGCTAGTATGGCAGGCAAAATAATGGGCCTTCAAAGATGGCCACGTCCAAATTCCCAGAACCTGTGAATATGTGAGCTTTCATAGCAAAGAGAAATTAAGTTTGCTAATCAATGGACCTTTGGGTCCCTATTTTAAAATAGAGAGATAATTCAATTATTCAGATGGGTTCAATGTAATCACAAGGTCTTTAAAAGGGGAAAGAGGTGGCAGAAAAAAAAGAGTCCAAGAAAAAGATGAGATGGCAACACAGTGTTAGAGAGATGCTCTGTTGTCAACTTTAAAGATGGAGGAGAAAGACCATGAACCACGAAATGCAGACAAGAAGTTAGAAAAGGCAAGAAAACAAATTCCCCCCTAGAGCCTCCAGAAAGGAACTCAACCTTACTGACACTTTAATTTAGCCCAGTGAGACCTTATACAGAAGTATAACATAATAAACATTTGTTGTTTTAAGCCACTAAGTCTGTAGTAGTTTATTGTAGCAGCAATGGAAAACTAATATAGGCCAGTTTTCTCAAACTGGTTTCTGTAACTTGCTTGTTAAAAATGCAGACTCTTTGGCCTTTCCTCAGACCTCGAAGGCTCAAGAATCTATATTACAACAAATCATGAGGATTATTGCTATGAAATTTGAGAAACATTATTTGAAAAGTTCTTACAAAATAGTTAAGTTGGTGTCACAAATCAGGAACAAAATATAGATTTTCACTATTCAAGTTTTCTTTGTTTAACATAGTCATAGTTGATGATATTACTATGACAATATAAATGAAGTATGCTAGTCAAGCTTAAAACTACTTTTAAAAGTGTGTGAATTTTTAAATTTTTTTGGAAATAAACTCCGTATTTAAGAATGAAATAATAAAACATTTACAACATGAAATACTGAAGTTCTTAAGTTTTTTCCCCCTCAACTGAGTTTGAGCATCAAAATCAGAATGTACTTTCTCTCAAAGCCGACAAAGTTGTATTTCATTTGATATCCATTGACAGAAATTGAATGTCATTAATAAAACTGAAAACAATACTATCTCTAAAGGAGAAGAATTATTTTAGAATGCAAGTTTTAAAAGTGAAAACAAAAAGTGACTACTCACATTTACCAGCCTAATGATAATTTAATAAGAATACAGCTTATAAACTTGAGCAAACATAGGAAGCTCACTAGAAATACAAAATAAAATTATTCCAAGTATAACCAGCTATAATACTAAGTGGAAGGCAGAACTTTTAAAAATTAGGAAATACCAGATAAAATTAGTTTACTAACTCTTTGAGGGAAATTTAAGCTTTCAACAAAGATGTGCATTGGCAAATCCAAGTTGTTGCCACCTGGCTCTAACTTCTGTCATACAGTATCGGTGATTCTATCTATGTGCTCAGAATTAATTTCATTTAAAATATGCTGAGCTTAAAAAAAAAAAAAAAGTTTGAGCTTTTCCTGGTTACACTTGGTTAGGCAAAGTTACACCAACTTCCTACTCCTGGCCCATGATGCTCCCTCCTCACCTAGGGTGTTGTTCTCAGCTCTTGTGGTTAGGAACGAATTTGATCACCTAATCTGAGATAAAATTTTAAGTCAGCATGAGTTTAGGAGAGATTCCTCCAGGCATATTTACATTTTTAAAAGAGCTAAAAATGGAAAAACCTTTAAGACATGAACGAGTCTATCTCTACTGTATCAAACAGGACAGGATGTGGGGAATAATCTCAGTTTTGAGGCTTCCCAGGTCTATTACAAACCTTGCCTTAGAGACTGTCACCTACTATCCCCAGCGTGAAGCTTCTTCCAACTAACAGAATTTTTAAAAGATAAATGAGAAACAGCATAAAATGGAGGAGAGAACACAAACTCCAGAGTTGGGAAATTTAGTTTTGATTGCTGGTCAAATCTCATAGCTTCTCTTGGCCTCAGCTGGTTTATTTGTAAAACAAGATGTTTAACACCCCTCCAGTGTTGTGACACTATCACTAGGGTGGGTTGAAATATACCTTCTTAGATAGTAAAAAAAAAAAAAAAAAAAAATCTCTACTTCAAGAAAACACCCAAACACTGGCTATAAGGCTCCACATATTTTATCTTTTAGATATTTTTCTTCTTGCGTCACCTATTTTTCCTGAGGTAAGATAAAGTCCTATATAATGTTATGATTAGAATCTCCAGTTAACTCTCACTGAAAGAGTAAGAAATTCTTTATTGATGGACAACAGTAGAGTAAGAAAAATATATATCAATCTAGTGGGTAGAGAGGATAAACTTAGAATAAATGTTAATTTCCAAGAATTCATCACTTTTCTATTTACCTGTAGTATATGGACAGGTAATAACTTAAAATTCAAGAAAGAAAGAGGCTGAACAAATTACCTGACTGAATTAAATAACGTATAATAGTTATAAAGATGTCAAGGAAGCAAGTAATAGTTGAATTCTCACAAATGCAAGTGTTCTTGTTATTTTTAAACTCTTGACAGGGGAAAGGGTAATCAGAGTTGACAGCAATTGGCAAGGCACTGCATTCCACTCAGTAAACCTGTTTCTGAAAATGCAATGACAACTTTTATTTGAATCAGAACCACTTATCTCTTTTGAACTATAGGCAACATTTAAAATGGTCCTTCTCATTTATTTTTCTCAGTCAATTATGTCAAAGTTTCCTTGGACTCTAATATTCTGGGATAGCATTTCCCAATTGTGTTCCATGGAACACTAGTTTTAGGAACGCTAGTTTTCCAAGATGTTAATGGTAGAACCTTAAGAAGACTTCTATGGGAAATTAAACTTTGGAAACACTAGGTTAGAGAAAGGAGATGGGTTTATTTACTGAGAGGTTTCTCACAGCCTTTCACATGCTCATATGAACTGTACATTGCCAACAGATGGGTACGGTGTGCAGGTGTCCAAAATGTCTTTAAGAACAGGATATCTTTTTGGCCTAAAACCTGTTAACATCTCATAGATGGTATGGGCAACATGGCTCTATGATTTAGTTAAGAACTATTACATTCATTTAAAAATATTAATGAAAATTGCATTTGTTACTGTCTTGGCTTAAGGTCTTGAATCTCCCCCAAATATTCTACTAAAATAAAAATACCCTTGAGGGATGGCTCGTTATCCCATTATCAATTTTTAACAGCTTAGTTCTACATCAGTGAAAGACAGAATGTCAGAAAAACAAATGGGGAAAGGAAAAAGGTAACTAAATAGTATGGGAAGCTGACTATGGAGAACCAAGTAGAGCCTTAATTCTCAGTGCTTACAGGATTGAGGTAAGATTTAGGGTTATGTGACAAAGCATCCTAGGCTACCTGCTCTAACAAAGTGTACTAAAAATGTACAATAGCTCAAATCCAATCAAAGTTCACTTATAGCTGAAATAACAGTCCAAAGTGCTTCAGTTTGGTAGGAGCCATAGGGGCAAGGCCTCTTTATTATGCAGGAGCTGGGTTGTCAATGGCTCTTCCATCATCAACACACAGCTTCCAAGGTTAGCCTAGGAATTGCCTCCATCCCCGTCAGTAGGAAAGAAACAGACAGTAGAGGTGCAAGCATGGGAGATATCTTGGAAGCAGGCCTATAATTGGTGCATATGACTTTCAGTCACATTTCTTTGGCTAGAATATAGTCACATGGCCACAGTAACTGCAAGAGAAGCTGTGAAATGTGGTCCAGTTGATGCACAGGAAGAACAGGAAAGCACCGCCTCTAGTAGATAGCAACCTTTGCTACATGTGTATAGGGATAAAGAGGTAAAAATGAGGTTATAGCAGTAGGTCACAAAACACAGTAAGGCAGCAAAAACAAACCTGGTCTATATACCCGCCCAGATTCGATTTGTGTGTACCATTAAAAAATAAAAGGAACTATTTTAGAAAAGATTAAAAATAATCCAAACATTAAAAATAGGGGAGGAGTTAAGTGAATTATTGTATTCCTAAAAAGGAATAGTATGTATTCAAAAAACATGATGTTGTAGAATAATGTCTGATAATTTGGAAGGATTTTCATATTCTATTAAGACACATAAATATAGTATGTTCAATATAATCTCATTTTTGCAAAAACTATAAAAATGATCATGTGGGAGAAAGAGTCTGGAAAGACAGACATTAAGACGTTATTTTGCCGGGCGCAGTGGCTCACGCCTGTAATCCCAGCACTTTGGAAGGCCGAGGCAGGCGGATCACCAGAGGCTGGGAGTTTGAGATGACCCTGACAAACATGGAGAACCCTCATCTCTACTAAACATACAAAATTAGCCGGGTGTCGTAGCGCATGCCTGTAATCTCAGCTACTTGAGAGGTTGAAGCAGGAGAATCGCTTGAACCTGGGAGGCGGAGGTTGCGGTGAGCCGAGATCGTGCCATTGCACTTCAGCCTGGGCAACAAGAGTGAAACTCCGTCTCAAAAAAAAAAAAAAAGATATTGGCCGGGTGCGGTGGCTCACACCTGTAATTCCAGCACTTTGGGAGGCCGAGGCGGGCGGATCACGAGATCAGGAGATCGAGACCATCCTGGCTAACATGGTGAAACTCCGTCTCTATTGAAAAAACAAAAAAATTTAGCTGGGAGTGGTGGCGGGTGCCTGTAGTCCCAGCTACTCAGGAGGCTGAGGCAGGAGAATGGCATGAACCCGGGAGGTGGAGCTTGCAGTGAGCCCAGATCGTGCCACTGCACTCCAGCCTGGGCCACACAGCGAGACTCCATCTCAAAATAAATAAATAAATAAATAAATAAAGTTATTTCTGGCCAGTTGTGGTGACTTATGCCTATAATCTCAACATTTTAGGAGACCGAGGTGGGAGGATTCCTTAAGCCCAGAAGTATGAGACCAGCCTGGGCAATATGGCAAGATCCCACCTCTACAAAAAATTTTAAAAAATGAAAATTAGCTGGGTGCAGTGGCATACACTGGTGGTCCCAGCAACTCGGGAGGCTGAGATGGGAGGATCAATTGAGCCTAGGAGGTCAAGGATATAGTGAGCACTCCAGCCTGGTCAACAGAGGAAGACTCTGTGTCCAAAAAAAAAAAAAAAAAAAAAAAAAAAAAGAAAAAGAAAAATGTTATTTCTGGCAGCTATATTTGAGTATTGGGACTATAAGTTTAATTTTTTATTTTATGTGTAATTCTCATTTTTGAAAATATTTATCATACTTATAATAAAGTATTTCTAAGTAAAAATATTAATATATAACTAAATATATATCAATGATGAAATTCTAAAGCTATTTTATAATAAAGGATAAAAACAAAATGAAAAATATGTACTTTATCTCTTTCCTTCACATATCTAATGGGCAAATGCTTTTTAAGATATTAGAAAAAAAGTTTTCAAGAAATCTTGGCCAGGAAAAAGTTAATAACATCTACTTTTATTGGAATATATTTTTATTTAATAATTTCCATAAAGAAAAAATTTCTGAGTATTCACTATGAACCTCTGTAGACAAAAACCAATGCTATTTTGTCCCACCAATTCTCTGTTGACTGATGCATCAGGAATTACTTTCCATCAAGAGATTTCCTCAATAAAAGCCCATACATTATTTTCTGTGTATGGATCAGAACAAGAAGCACAAAGCAGCAACAGCAAATAAGGATGTATAAATCAGTGATTCACATAAATATATATGACATATATGACTACACAGCCACACAAATAAGGAATTTAATTATATACATACTGTGACAATATCCTTAATGTTTTGTAACTATAAATTTATAATTTCCTCCCAATATCATGAAAACATTAAGTATCATTTAAATAACTATCTTTGTGAATTTCTTTAAGAATATCTTAAAATGCATGGCTGCTGCCTTCACAAATAATCCTAGCCAAAGATTCAAATTTAAATATTCTAATAGATTCATAGGAAATCTAAATGGGCCACATTTAAGATCATAGAAGGATATATTTTTATACCAACATTTATCATCCCTGCTGTACTCAAGAGATAGCACCATTCTTCTACATATTTAATCTCAATTATTTGTTATAGCCTAACCAGATTGTAAGTACCAAGAGGATAGAGCCCTTGCCATACTTCTTTTTCATGAAGAAGCTGAAATTGTAGAACGATCATAGGCATTGGGGTGAGACTGACTGGTTTTGATTTTTGCCTCAGAAACTTTCCTTTTCCTGGTCACTTTCCAAATCCAAGCCTTTATTATCTGGTAGCTGGGTTGCTGCATAAGCCTCCTAATCAGGCTTCCTAATGCCAGTGCCAATCTACTCTTAGGTTAACTTACAACAGGATTGGCTTTTAAAACACAAACCTGGGAATACCATTTCTTACTTAAAAATCTATCTTGGTTTTCCAATTGTGTGATACAGAAAGTTAGACTTATTAGGCCTAACTCTACTGTCCTGGGCTACACACTCTCAACAATGGCAAAATCTGAAGTGCTGCTGGCCAAGAACAAACCTCATATTCATATTGGCACCTTTTATTAACAGCACATTTTAATGCCCTTTCTTTGTCCTCTCTTGGAAAGAAAACTTTTCTAATTTTCATGCAATAATATGAAAATGTGTGTTTCATAATTAAAAGTAAATTTCATGAGTTACACTGGATTAGCACAAATCCTATGAGCTGTTTACATAGTACTGGTATTTCAAACCACATCATTTAGGATGATCAATGCAAAGTCTACAGAAGATTAATAAATGATAATGCTCTGTACATATAAGAAAATGTTATAGTCTTGACAAAGCATCTGAGGTCAAACATGGCCCATGTGACTTCATTTCTTGAGGCTCCCACCATGTTAAAAAATGAAGAAGGTCAAAACAGGGCTACATATAGTGTGGCTTGTTCTAAATGTTTACATTTAACCGATTAACATGTTCAACACTGAAAAATACAATGCAATATAATTCTACCATTCACAAAATAATTAGAATTTATTAAAATCATAATGAATATTTTACAACTTACTAATGGTGGTGTGGTCTAGTAATAGGAGCAAAACGCCATCATTTGTTTCAATCTGGTCAGTGTGTCTTTGTCACTCCATGATAACATTAAGAACTCTCATTTTAGGCCTTTTCTAAATGGGAAACCTAGTTCCACAGGGCGATGCTGGCCCTCCTTCTGAAGGGTATAGCTCTTGTCTCCAGACACAGACCAACGAACTAATCTACTTTTTGAAAGACACACTACTAATAGACTCTGCTAGTCGCTTAGGAAATATACAGCTCTCACAACCATAATAATAGTAACCCAGTGGTGGTTACTACTACTACTACTACAATGACTTCCTATTATCTATGAATCAAAATACTTAAAAACGCCTTCTTCTGACACACATGGTTTCCACAATAACCCTCCACCCCTGACACTATTACTCTTCAGGCTTACCTTCTGCACCCGGTTGACCTACTCAACTCCAAATTTAGATCATGCTCTCCTTCTCTTTGCTTTCACTTAGGATGTTTTCTCTACCTGGAAAAGGCTACTCATTTCTGCCACTCATATCATATCCACTGGCCAAGATTTTCTTAAGCATCCTCTCTTTAAAAAGAAACTGATTGTACCTGACTGTTTTACTTTTATTTGAACTTTGACTGTATTTCATGTTTTTCATTGCATCAATTATAATACATGCTACAATTATATGTGCATTTCTTTATTTCTTTGAGAGATTATAAGTCCATTGAAGGTATAAAAAATCTTGTATTGCTCTACATTTTCTGTGTCCCCTTAGTGTAATGCATTATGTACAACAAACATTTAACAAATATTTATTAATTACAAATTGCCAACAGTTACAGATTTTGGCAACATGCTTACTAAAGTAAATATTTCCTATGGTTTCAATAACTTATACACCCAACTATTTATTTAACATTAAATAACATGCTAGATAACTAGATTTGCATAACATAACTAGATTTGATACAAATTTCAAGCATACTAGGCATAAAGTATGTAGTTCATAAATATTAACAAAGAAATAGGTATAATAATAATGCATCAATAATGCTATCAGTCCTTAAAAATAAGATAAATCATAATCACAATCTAATTTTATTTTCTGAACAGAATTTAAGGCATATTTGAAATTCAAATAAAGATGTATTACTTTTTTAAAAAATACCTTAACTGAGTTCCTAAATGTCTTGGCAAGAGCTTCATAATATACAAAACATTCACTAGGAAGATTAATCAGATCACTCAAGCATTTGTTGATATGGAAAGTTCGTCCAAATGTATCAAAACTCTTAGCCAATATCAATGTAACGATAAGTAAGAATATATTCAGAAATAATACCATAATTAATGTTTATTCAAATTGCCAACTTCTTGGCAAATAAATTCATCTTGTCCTTGTAGGCCACTTGTATTCCGTCCCTGGAGATAAAGCAACTTGGCTTGACTCCAAGTACAAATCACTTAATGGGGAAAAAGATCATTTCTTTAGTGAGAATTCATTGCATCAAAAGAGGTAAAAGATAATAACCTACTTAAACTTACTGAGCTCTCAACCTAATCTTGTTTCATGAAAACAAAATGTACATTGCACTTATTTTAAAATCACAGGAGACTAAAACAACTAATTGAGAGAAGTAGTACTATATCAAATAAACAAAAAACAAAAAACAAAAAAAACAGGCCAGGTTTCTCTAAGGCTCCCTGCCTTTCAACCTATGCCAGTTCCTTACAGCCCACAATAACAGAGAGACATGCCATTTGAATGACTGAAATGAAAGGGAAAAGGTAACATCACCACACCTGCCTCTCCTTCCTCCTTGCTGCCCTGTTAGTACATAAGTTAACTGTACAATCGTGGTTCCTGTGTCTCTGCTCTAAACAGGTCTCACAGAAGTTACATTGATTGTCCAATGAACAGATCGATTGGCTTCTTTCCTTGTTCTTGTTTTTTCTAGAAAGGTTACCCTGATGGCTGCTCCTCTCCTTGAAATTCTTGTGAACACCAATGAGGATTTCTTTTATGTAGTTGCTTTTCTAGCTCTTCTCGCTATCCCTCAATAAACAGAAGTCCTCCCCAAAGCCAATCCTTTTCTCTCTTTGCTATGACATTCTCATGCCTTTACCTACTAGATTTCATGAAAAAGTCACAGACCTCAAACCTCTTTTATTTAAAGTTCTAAAACTCTCCTTATGTGCCCTCCAACAGTCTGACTTTCTGTCAATGTCCAACTGGATCTTGCATTCATATCTCAAAGTCAAATGCTCAAAAGCCAAATAATTCACCTCTCTCCCTGCTCCCCTACTGCCAAAACCCCCACACAACTAAACAAGACGGGCCACAAAACAAAATCAGCCCCTCCTGACTTCCCCATCGCTCTTGATGAACACACTCTCCTAGGAAAACATGCTGGACACTGCAGAGTGAGGTTCACTTCTTCCAGGTCCTCTCTGCCCATCTGAGGGAGTCTGCCTCTCTAGTGTCTCTCAAGCCTGTCTTGTCTCTGCCCTTTGTTCTCTCCACACTTCCATGTTAAATCGTATTGTCTCTTACTTGGGAAAAAAAAGTCTCTATTTGTCTCTCTCTCTGCGCTGTCTCTAATGACAGCATCAAATTAATGTGTTGGGAAATAGCATTGATCATTTATTGATTCCTTAAGTATTCACTACTCTCTCTCTTTTTTTTTTTTTAACTGGAGAAACCACACACTTGGCTTTGTATTGACAAACCCTGGTTGATCTCTGCTTAGGCCCAAACCTGTTTCCTTTGCTTTCTCTCCCCCGTCCCCCCCCGCTATTTTTTTGTATTTTTCGTAGAGATAGGGTTTCACCATGTTAGCCAGGATGGTCTCGATCTCCTGACCTCGTGATCCACCCACCTCGGCCTCCCAAAGTGCTGGGATTACAGGTGTGAGCTACTGCGCCAGACTCCTTTGCTTTCTTTTGATTTCACACAAGCCATAGGAACTTGGCTTACTCTGAACTGTTCCTGGGGTTCTTTTCTCCCCTTCAAGCCTGGATACAAAAATCAGATGTTGTTCTTGAGTGTCTGCTCTCGTGTTCTTTTTAGCAACATAAAAAATTTAGCCCCCAGCTAACGACTACGTGTTTTAGCCTCCCTTATTGCGAAGTATGACCATATGATTATAGTTTGGCCAATGGGCTATAAGCAGAACCCATACGTAGCACTTCTAGATCATGCCTTTAAAAGGAGTATGCCCTCTGCTTCTTTCTCATTTTCTCTCTTTGACCATACTGATGGCCAGAAACACCCAATGGGATGGGGAACAACAAAAAGGAAACTGGTTTCTAAACAACCTTTTGGAACAGCGCATTCTCCCCCATGTCCCATCTTACAACCACCTATGACTTATATGTCTATGTGTGAGAGAAATACATTTCTACCTTGTCTAAGCCTTTGTTATTTTGGTTTCTGTTAAAGTAACCAATGCAACCGTCTAAATACTAAGAGACACAATCTCTTCAGCACCTCTCTTACTGGCTGACAGTGATAAGGTATGAATCACAGGATATTGTACAGCAAGAAGGAGTTAAGCTGTAACACTTCTGAGCTTCTAATGATAGAAGAAAGATTCAATTGATATTACACAGAAAGGAACATGGTGGCAAGAAATAAAGAAACATATTTTGAGTTCTGGACCTAATAAGAAAATAAATCTTCCCGGAAAAGGCCCACAGCTATAGTACATTCAAGGCACGCTGAAAATTAGAGAGCTGTTGCAATCTCCATTTCTGTTAGAAAGAAAAAGAGACATCTGAAGAGCACCATAGAAGTAAAAGTAACATGAATGTCAGTCATTTGCTCACACCAAGACCAAGAACTCAGACATAAGGATCAGGAAAAACAGAAGCTATAATCCCAGTGCAGACTGGCATGAAGTAAGAACCTTATAGGCTCCGTTAAAGTGAAGAAATAGAACCGGAAGAACACAAGAAGGGAAACTTACAATGGATCAGATCACATGCTAGATCTTAGGCTAAAAGTTATGATGATTTCTGCAGTAAGGAGAAATCTTGAGTTAATACCTGAGCCCCACTAAAGCATATTTATAGTTACTTATTGATCATATTTGTGTTTATATTTAAGAGTAGTTGTAAGAAAACTGTTTTCCTCAGATGCTAATCAGCAAGAGGGTACTGAAGTGATAAGAGACACAGTAGAATTATTCTGCTTCTTCCAGGAGATAAGTAGTACATTATTTTTATGGAGCTTGGTTCAATGACAGGAGATTTAATGACAAGGAGGTTTCAACATCCATAAACAGTTGCTAAAATGTTTGGTACACAGACTTTGTATTTCAGTTCCAGCTTCTGAGAATCATGTGGTTTCCCAGATCTGGCAGGACCTTACAAAAGCAGGCAGCATCATAAGTAGCCATGAAACCCATTAGGAACCCTGGACCAGGGAAAATCAGGCTAAGATATGCTACATCTCTCCCCGAGTTTCCGCTAGTCTCTGTGTCCTTGGCCAAAGGATCACGAGTTGCATGTGTATAGTTTCTACCTATCTGTAATCTACTTGGGACACTAGAATAGTATAGTAAAGAAATATAATTCTACAGGTTAGGACATTATCAACAAATCCTTTTGTGGCATTCATAATATCTTGATGTAAGATATCTCACCATGTAATACACATAAGATGCCTGGGGAAATACCAATAAATGCATGAGACTTAGTGCCAAACAGACCTGGGTTAAATCCCAGCTTTACCACTTTAAGTTTGGGCAACTTGTAAAACATCTCTCTAAGCTTCAGTTTATTCTACTGCAAATTTAAGATCAAATGACAACACATACAAGTATGCAATTGCACCCATAAGTGCTATGACAAGTCAAAATACCACTGGAGTGTGTTACAGGGCATCTGACCTAGTTTGGAAAATCAGGGAAGTCTTCTCTGAAGAAATGATATTATAACTAAGATATGAAGAATAAGAAGGCTTAAACAGCAAAAAGTGCTGGAGGCAAACGGGAAAGTGGCCTGTGGAGGGAAAAACTACAACACATTTCAGGAGATGAAAGAAGGCAACTGTGGCGGGAGCAGAGAGAATGAGAGAGGGGGTTGGCATAAAACGAAGCTGTAGGTATATGCTTATGTCAGACAATACAGAACAGCACGAGCCATCATTCCAATGAAGAAGTTGTAGGATGACATGCAGCAAGGCTTAAGAAATGTTAGCTTTATCGTCACTGCTGAGAAATAACATCTGGGCTGGGTAGACCCTGCCTTGTGATCATTGACTCAGGGACCATATGAGAGAGAACCAGATTAGCAGTCCTTCCTGATAGAATAGGATATTTAAAATCCCATTTTTTTTTTTTTTTTTTTCTGAGTGGGCTACAAAAATACATAGGCCTTTTTCTTATTTTTTTCAACTTTTTTATTTTAAGACTGTAAATTCACATGCAATTGTAAGAAATGATACAGAGATTCCATATACCCTTCACTCAGTTTCCCTCAATGGTGACATCTTGCCTAGCTGTAGTACAACATCACACCCAGAATACTGACACTGATAAGATCCACTGAACTTATTCAGATTATACCAGATTTACGTGAACTTATTTGTGAGTGTGTGTGTGTATGTATGCACTGGCGTGTATGCTGAGTTCTATGTAATTTTATTACACATGTAGATTCATTTACCACTAATGTGCAATTTTATTACACATGTAGATTCATGTACCACCAGAGTCAATCACAAAGGGCATATATGTTACCCTTTAATAGCCACACCCACTTCCTTCCCTCTCCCCCACCTCCATTAACCTTGGCAACCACTAATCTGTTCTCTATCTCTATAATGTTGTCATTTCAAGAATGTGACATCATATGAAATGTACTTACAAAAAATTTTTACTCAGCAGGATCCCTTTAAGAGCCATCCAGGTTGTTGCATGTATCAATAGTTCATTCCTTTTTATTGCTGAGTTATATTTCATGGTATGGATGTACCAGAATATGTTTAACCACTCACCTGTTGATGGATATTTGGATTGTTTCCAGTTTTAGGCTATTACACATAAAGATCCTATAGACATTAATATTCAGGTGTTTGTATCAATGTAAGTTTCCATTTCTCTGGGATAAATGTCCAAGTGATAATTGCTGGGTCATATGGTAGGTGTAAGTTTAGTTTCATAAGAAATTGTCAAATTGTTTTCCAGAGCAGCAGTACCATTTACATCTCCACCAGGGGATAATCCAGTCTCTAAATCCTCGCAAGCATTTGGTGTTGTCACTATTATTTATTTTAGTATTCTAATAGCTGTGTATTTTAGTTTCTGATAGCTGTGTAGTGATATCTCATTGTTTTGAATTTGCATTTTCTTAATGACTAATGATATTTAACATCTTTTCATATGCTTATTTGCCATCTGCATATACTTTTCAGTGATTTTTTTCTGTTCCTGTCTTTTGCCCATTTTCTAACTGTTTGCTTCTTTACTGCTGAGTTTTGAGAGTTCTTTATATATTCTAGACACAAATTCTTCCTCAGATATGTGGTTTGCAAATACTTTCTCCCAGTCTGCAGCTTGTCTTATTAGTGATTATAAATAATGATCAGTATGAAGTATTCAGGAAATAAAAAATATATATGTGGAAAATTCAGAACTTGCCAAGTTCTTCTAATACAGGATGCTGAGAATAAAACTAGTTTCTGAGATGCTATAGAAATAGAACATGGAAGCTTCATTGTACTTAAACCTTTGCTTTCCCTTCCCATATCTGCCTACGGTTTATGTGGACTGTTTCCTTCCATAATGTATCATTATTCTTACTAGCGAATCAATACAGTTGACAATATATCTCATGCCCAAACTGTCCTTTCTCAGGATATCTGGCTGGATGGTTCTCAGATCACTAGGCTTTTGCCCTGTTCCAATATGACCTGAAAGGGGTCTTTACTTCTACATCCCAAACCCAGTAGTTCCCAATGCCTACAAAAAGCATGAATTTTAAAATCTAGTAATTTAGGGTTATGACAGGGTAATCCAAGTGACCTTTCTATTCTTACTTTCTGTGTTCTAAAATTTCTATTTCTATTATACCCTACAATGTGCCTCCAAAAAGGCTTGTGTTTCCCTGTAATGAGGACCATACTTGCTCTCCGAGGTTGGGGTTGTTACCAGAATGAAGAGAAGACAGAGTTTTCTAGCACAAGGCACATGATTCTCTTGCTATGAAATTGAATGCCTCTCTCGTTCTAGCAACTATCAATTAATCACTGCAAATCAGTAAACACTTTAAGTGAATAAAAGTTTGCTAAGTTGGCAATATGTACTCTGCTCTTGAATTTTGTATGGTTAAATTGTTTCTTAGGAAAATTTTGTGGATTCAAAGATGGCATCACTCACATCCCCTTGGAGGGAATGACTGGAAAGTTGGACTCAACTGGGATTGTCAACTAGAGTGCCAAATGGGGCCAATTCAAGGAAGGAATGTTCCAAGTGAAAGGAAATAAATGATGATAGTTTCTTAAAGCCTGGGCTAGAAAATGGGCACAATGTAATTTCACTGTACACAACTGGCGAAAGCAGTTGTACAGCCCACTCAGATTCAAGGGGAGAGGATATAGGACCACAGCTCTCAATAGGAGAAATGTTAACTAACTTACAGCAATCTTCATTCCATCACACAATTTGGTGGTGGATTAGGAGAGAAATATTCTGAATTCTTCCATATTTGAAAATGTCTTCAGTCTGCATTACATAATGGAGGCAAACATACCATTTTAAGTTGGAAAAGAGATTTTCTCTCATAACCTCAAAAATAATGCTCTTTTGGTGCCCTGTGCTGCCCCCATGTAAATCAGATCTTTGTTCTTTTGTTAAGACATTTTTTTCTTCTCTTGAAGGTTTTATAATTTCATCTTTATCCTTGGTGTTCTAAAAATTAAATATGTGTCTGGGTTTAGATTATTTTATGGGAACCATCAAATGACAAATATCCTTCTTCAGGTCTGGATGTGGTCTGCTACTATTTTCTTGTTATTTCTTTTTCATTTTTTTTTCTTTTTTTTTTTTTTGAGATTCCTGGATTGTACCTCTTTTATTGGCATCTCTTCCTTATAGCTTTTCTCCCCCGTATTTTTTTCTATTTGTCTTCTTGCTCTGATTTCTGCAAGATTTTCTCAATGTTGTTTTTTTAGCATTACTGATTTAATTTCAACAATCATATTTGTATTCTCTAGTAGTACTCTCTAGCTCACTAATGGTTCCTTTATCATAGTTTTCCTAATTCTTGTTTTATGGATACAATAGGTTCTCAAGCACTTCTAAATATTTTCGATGAATAAAAAAAACAAGATACTATGTTCTCTGAATAGTCACTCTTTCTGCTGGGATCAGGTTTCTTCTTCGTTTATTTGATCTTTTAACTTTCTTGTTACTGGGTCTCCCCATAGACCTGACAATCACTGGTGGTCCATTCATAGTTACAAAAGGAGGGTAGGGTTGCTGTTGTGGGCTTCCTCTGCTGCTGGGTAAGAAGGACTTATTCCTCACCAAGTCTTTTCCTTGAGTGGGAATTTTGACTGGGATATTTATGTGGGATACTAAAGCACGGTGGAGGGAATCAAAGGTGAAGGATGAAACTTTGCAAGTTAAGATGAGAGAGTGAGAAACTCCCTCAATTGGCAGAGTAACAAGAGCTCTACTCCCTTTTCTCTGGAATATCAATATCCACACTAAAAGCCTTAGTTTTCCCAAGTGGATCCATTCTGTTTTTGTATGGAAGAGCCATTTTGTTGTTGTGTTTGTTGTTGTTATTTGTTGTTATTTTCCTAGGCATCTGTCAGATAAGTCTATTCTGGGAACAGAAATTGGGGAGAGGAATAGAGGTACTCTCAATTAATCCCTGTTTATATCCACATTTCTTACTCAAACCTCTATGGACCTTGCTGACTATCAGCCCAGTATTTCTCTCCTCTGTTAAAGATTTATCCATTTAAAATATCTCATGAGGGATGCAAGGTAAGCACATATTCCAAGTATACTATCTCTTAACTAAAAGTTCTTGATAATCTTCCATATTTACCCTCAACTTAGACATGATAACACCCCTTGCTTTCACAGCTACAAATGTCAAAGGATCTTCATCAGAAGATAATGTGATGTTATGGAAATGACAATAAGGTGATAATATATTTGGGTGTCGGTGCGGTGGGGGGGGGGCTTCATTTTGAAAATATATTTTCTCATATAGCATTTATAACTTATTTTTTATTTTGCACATTAAAAACAACAGATGGATGGAAGAGGCACAGTGGCTCACGCTTATAATCCCAGGGCTTTGGGAGACCAAGGCAGGCAGATCATTTGAGTTCAGGAGCTCGAGACCAGCCTGGCCAACATGGTGAAAAGTCATCTCTATTAAAACTACAAAAATTAGCCTGGCATGGTGGTGGATGCCTATAATCCCAGCTACACGGGAGGCTGAGAAAGAAGAATCACTTGAACCTGGGAGGAGGTTGCAGTGAGCTGAGATAGTGCCATTGCCCTCCAGCCTGGGCAACAGAGTCAGACTCCTCTGACAAACAAACAAAAACAGATGAATGATTCCCTGTGGTAGGCTGAAAATATGGAAATTCTCACCAATATTTTGACATTCTTGTTTGTTTTGCAAATGTACCAGAATGATAATAAAAGAGCTAGAGAAGCCACAGTTAGCAGCAACAGCACTGAAACAAAACTGCATATGGATGCTCTATGCAAACAATGATATTGACTGGCCAATTCATCCACATGTGTCAAGTTTTTGGTAACGTGTAGACACGGCATTATCAATGGAACACAGGTAAACTTCTGCATGTAGAATCCTGGTGTAAGGGCTTTAGTGCCACACAGGATTTGAGAAAACATCATTTTTAAATCTCCTATACAGGTGCTAAAACATCTGTCTGTTGTTATTGTACTTTTAAAACACTATTTTACTCTTATAAAATAACATAATGTTTAATTATTACAAACATCTTTCTTTAAGCTAATCTTCTAAGAGGGTCCCAATATAAATAAAATCCACTGAAGCATAACTTCAACTTACATATTTTAATACCTTACATTATTGTAGTCAATCATATATGAAAGTGTGATAAAAACATGAAATTATTAAATAAATATAATACGTTCACACATAAATGAACAGATTAGTTTTGAAGATATTTTTAAAACTTTGAGAGGGCAAGTTAAAATCAGCTGTTTTTATATCAAAAGAGAACTAGTTCCATTTCAACTAAGTATTTGAATGATGACTAATATGAAATTTGGAAAACAGTTCATTACACCTTACACAAATCAATTAAAGAAATATTTACTAGAATCTCACTATTCATAATCTGTCAAAATCCTTCACTGTTAAAACATGATTAATATGATATTTAAATGTCAGGCAAAGTTCAAACACAAAGTTAATCATGAGCATTAGTGGTACACTAAGGTCAAACTATAATTTGCAATTTGTAATGAGCTGGGACTCTTACCAAAATATTTCATCTGATATTATCCTTAAAAGCAGTCATCAAGAAAAATAGACATACAATCCACTGCAATGTTTGTGAGATGGAAGGAACAATTGGAGATAGAGAACTCCCTACAGCTAGGTAGTTAAAGGCTGCAAAATTGATCACATTCAAATTCCTCCAAAATACACACACTATCTAGGCATGTGGTCAAAAAATTACAAGGGAACTGAGCAAACTAAAATTAAACTTTGGCACCCACTGTAACAGAACACATCAATAATATTATAATAACTATAGCCTTTTTCCTCATTTGACGAGATTAACTGAACTTCCTGATACTATGAGAGTCAAGTGCAGGGAGTATAAATGAAGAGACCTTGTGAGGTATCAGCAGAATTCTGAAAATAAGTTTAATAAAATCAGTACAGAGTAGAAGATACAAGGTATGGGTAAAAATTACCCTAAGGTAATAGAAAGCCTCTCAGGCCCAGAGGGAAAAGTAAGCCTGCCTATTACCCAATCAAAGGTATAAAGATCCCAGGAGAAGGAAAGTGTTAACTGATGAGGATGGTCAGAAAAAAGAGCGAAGAAAAGAATCAGACTGACCAAGCGAAGAAAAGAATCAGACTGACCAACTTTGCCAGAGTTTTATCCAATGAATTCCTCAAGTAAAGAGATGAGGAATCTGGGAGAGTTTGGCTACCTACCACCGTTCACTACAGATCTGTCTGTTTTAAGGCAGAGGTTCTTCAGAATTCTCTAGAGCTTAGATGAGTGCTTCAAATCTTAAGCTTTGAGTTCTTGAAGCCCTGTCAGAGGCTGTAATGAGAAGGGGAGTTTTGGGATGGGATATGAAGAGACTAAGAGTACTTTTGCTTTCATTTGTTATATACTTAAATCAAGGGGTCATTTTTAAAATGGAAAATTTACCGACTTATTTGAAATGTTTCCACCACTCTGATCACAGCTTCACCACACATGTTCCAGATATTAATTCAGTTTCCACTGCATCCTGACTCTGGAAATTATCCTGATGAACAGTCTTAAAAATTTAAGTCACTTGAAAGCAAGATTTCTTTTGGAATTACCACACTTGAACTCTGTTTTGTTTAAATTGGCCCTTGTGAGTCTGGTGGGGATGAGCCAGTGTCCATGAGACTGAATATCTTGGGTAATGTGGGTAAATCCAGATTCTCAAACTGTACATCCTGGGACCATGGTAATGCTGTCACACAGGTAACGCTTCCTTATATGTTCTCTGAGAATCCAGAACCTCCTCCTGTTGACATAGATACTGCCACTGGAACCCTCAAGCCATAAATGCCCTTTGGGAGGATTTTTCTGCTAGCATGTCATTATTGTTATTTTGCTACTGTTCTTAGTTTATGTTAGCATTTAGTTCATTGTTCACTTAATCAAAGTAACTTGGTTTTGGTCTGGCTGTAAAACTGTTATTACTAATAATTTGCTTGGCCTGACTTTTCTTAACTGTTAAGTGGAGATAATATTAACCCATATCCTCTCAATTTTAGAGATTTGTGCTATACAATGGTCAAATAATGTATTTCTTATCAAATAGTATACAAATTATAAAGCTATCTATTTATGACTTATATACATATTTATGTAATCAAAGTGTCATCAAAATATCCCTTCTACATAAAGCCAAGAGTCATACAAAAATCTTTTGATTATCTAAACTACAAAGTACTACATGAATAAAAATTGTAATTGCCATTAAAATTTTAGTGTTCTTCATATTATAAATTTCAGATAGATTTCTTTCTTTTTTTTTTTTTTTTTGAGAAAGGGTCTCACTCTGTTGCCCAGGCTAGAGTGTAGTGGTGTGATCACAGCTCACTGCAGCCTCGATCTCCTGGGCTCACACGACCTTCCCACCTCATCCTCCTGAGTAGCTGGGACTACAGTTGTGTGTCACCACACCCACCTAATTTTTAAATTTTTTGTAGAGATGGGGTCTCATTATGCTGCCCAGGCTGCTCTAGAACTCCTGGGCTCAATTAATCCTCCTACCTCGGCCTCCCAAAGTGCTGGAATTACAGACATGAGACACTGTGCCTGGCTGATTTAATGTCATTAATTCCAAATCCAGTGTTCTTTCTCCACCCCACTGAATGTACCTCTAATTTTATCACAGGACATTTCACTTAAAACAAATTTTTTAAAAAGCAGTTATTTAACAGACAGATATACCACTTTGTATATTCTCACCTAGTACATATTGATAAGTTTTATAAAGAAAGCAATGAATCATTGCCAAAGATCATGGATTCTCTGAATGAAAGGGCAAGAAACAGAGAGAATGATGCATCCCAATATAGCTCAGTGGAGACTAGAGGCACACTGTCTAGATTTGAATGCTTAGTTTCACCATGTATTATCTTAGTGATCTTGCACATGTCACATAAGCTTCTATAAAAGAGAAAATAATATCCTAACTTCATTGGGTTGCCATGAGAATTATTTAATTCTCTTTTGGAGTGCGGTGGCATAATCATAGCTCACTGCAGCCTTGAACTCCTGAACTCAAGTGATTCTCCCACCTCAGCCTCCTGAGTAGCTGTGACTACAGGCATGTACCATCATACCTGGCTAATTTTTATTTTTTATATTTTTGTAGAAATAGGGTTTTTCTATGTTTCCCAGGCTGGTCTGAAACTCCTGGACTCAAATGATCCTCCTGTCTTGGCCTCCCAAAGTGCTGGGATTAAAGGCCTGAGACAACATACCTAGCCTGTTTAATTCTCATAAAGCACTTAGGTCATTGCCTATCATTGAGTAAAGACTTGATAAATGTCAGCCAATGATTGCTATGGTCCCAAGTTCACTCCCACCTCCTTGCAAAATAGATCTTCTGAGAAACTCACCATTATCCCTAGAATTAAAGCAATACCATGGCCCAAAAAATTTGACCACAGGTAAATAAAAGAGCGTCTTCAGTCACCCAACGCCTTGAAGGAAGGCAAAGCTGTCCAATCTCTATATGAAGCTTGTGCTTCTGATTGTGTACCTAGTGGCCCACCCTATCTGGGCATGATTTTTCTGTTACTGTATGCTATGTGGAAGGTTTATTTATTTAACTTTTAGAAATAAATCCACTAATAAAATAACTCAGCATTTGGGAATAAAAATAAAAGGTAGATTTTGAAATATCAGGGTAGATGTACAAAGAAAAACAAAACTACTCTCACTTATCACATCAAAGCTATTACATAAATGTAGCTAAATCTAATTCAGACTGTCCCAGGTTGCCATAAGATCCAATATATGGTACAGCGACTAAGTTATGAACTACTCAGGAGCCCACCCAAAAGGCAATCACTTTTATCATCAGAAGGATTGGAGTATGTGAATTTACTGCTCCAGATTCAAAGAGCTTGTGCCTATATTCCTATTTTGGAGGCCATCACTTTAGTGGTTCACCCTGTTGCTTTTCAAGACGGTGGTTCCATTAAGATTCCCCTCTGCCTTATTGTAGGTCTGCAAATTGGTCCACCCAGAATGGCTGGCTGACAGACACCCAGTAAGAATTGTTTCATCCTTATGCTATCTTTTCTATAGGAGAAAAAAATAGAAGAAAACCATATACAGTGTTTGTTATTAGCAATCATACATCTCCTATTGTTACATAAAGTAGCTCTTGGAAATTATTAAGGAGTTTGTGTTGACCTATATGTAAACATAAGGTCCGAATTTATTACACAGAGAGAACAAACACAAGCATACCTTGCAAGGACGCCAGTTTGGGAAACTACTTAAATCTAGCGTATATATCACCAATCTATGTAACAACTAGTCCAACATCTGTTGATCCCATGCAATCAGAATTCGCATCTGCCTCAATTAAGCAGATAATAAATCTACATAGTTTGTCACTTACCATGTTCCTATAAAGGTGTCACAATCATAAATGACCAGATTAGTTTCTATTCTGGGGAAGTCTAGTCTCCTATATTTTAACAGTTACTGAAGAAATCTGATTCCTTTTATGAGGGTTTGATTTTGATGACAATTGTCCCTTCAGGAGAGAGTAAAGAACGTAAGTTTTTTCTTTGAAAAGAGGATCTTCCATTATAAATGGGTCTTCAATTCAGACTAAATGCTGAAGATTGCTCTCTATAATCAATCATTCTTTCTAGCTTCAGAATGTATAGAAACAGAATTAGTGGCTGGAGTAATGTTTGGTGAACAAAGGAATATGAGGCAAAGAACAGAAACTAATTTCAGAAAGGCCAGGGTTTTTTTTTTTTTTTTTTTTTTTTTTTTTATTAAGCCATGGACCCCTTGGTCAAGGGACCCCTAGTCCCTCCACACAGACCTATCACTCTGCCAATTCTCAAGGGGCTCATCTGAGTCTGCGCCTAGAAGCATTTTCACATTTTAGGGTAAATTACGCTTACATCTCCCATGCAGTTTAGGAAAGACTTAATTGTCACTGTCATCTTATAAATATATATCAGTGACGATACATAGATATGATCTTAAATGCCAAAGCCAATCCAAAGATAGTGACTGACTGACTCAGAAAAGATTCTGAAGACAACTTTTGACTCAGTGTGAAAAAGTGTAAGGTGATTGATGTACACTGACTGTCAAGGATATAGGAGAGGGAAAAGGATGACGTTTATATCATATTATTTGGCCTCTGTATTTCATAATGCATTATTGGGCTTTGTTTTCATAGACTCATAGACTTTTAACACTAAAAGTGATTCCAGGAAACAGCTAGTTTAATCCCTTGAGGCAAAAGCATTTTCCCATAATAGCTATTTATTTTAACATTCATTCACTCATGAAGCATCTATTAAGCTGAAATCTTTTGATAGACACTGTACTGGGAAAAGCATATTTCCCTGCTTTCCTATTTCTTTCAAGAGCAACAATTTTATTTAATGTACCAAATTCCATAGTCCTTGCTGACATCAAGCTGCTGTTGCCAATTGCTTCTAGGATCTCAGTATCTGATTGTTTCAGCTGCCTCATTCTCTGAACCACTGCTAACAGGCTCTCACCTTTTGTGCCCACTTATCTCTCTCTTTCTAAAACTCCATTATAATCATGTAAGCACTCGAAGGTCCCCCTCCTTTTACCTAGCCAAGCAAACCACTCCAGGAATTCCCTTTCCATCACTGACTTCACCAGTTTCTTTCCCGCTGCTGAATCATTCACATATATTCATATATCTGCTGGATATATCAGCACAAAAATATGCTCTCTTGAGAGTATCTCTATTGTATTTCTGAATTCCCCACTTTCCCTCCTCCCATTTTTTCTTGAACCTACTTGTATTAGTCAGTTTTCACACTGCTATAAAGAACTTCCCTGAGACTAATTTATCAAGGGAAGGAGTTTAATTGACTCACAGTTCCACATGGCTGGGGAGGTCTCAGGAAGCTTATAATCATGGCACAAAGGGAAGCACGCACCTTCTTCACATGGCAGCAGGAGAGAGAATAGCGAAGGAGAAACTTCCAAACACTTATAAAACCATTAGAGCTTGTGAGAACTCACTCATTATCATGAGAACAGCATGGGGGAAACCACCCCCATGACCCAATCACCTTCCTTCCTGGTATGTCAGGATTACAATTCAAGATGAGATTTGGGTGGGGACACAGAGCCAAACCACTCCACTTTGGTTTTTGTTCCTACCATTCCATCAGAATTGCTAGGGTCAGCACCATTTGACCCAGCTGATCACTCTCTCCTTGATACGTGCATGTCACCAGACTTCGGAAACACAAAACTTTCTTAACTCTCTTGCCTCATCAGCTGTACCTTCTCAGTCTCCTTTACTGATTTTTCTGCCTCTTCCAAACATCTAAATGTTGATACTCCCCTGGGCTCAGACCTCATACTTCTTTTCATATACACTCACTCCTTAGTAAATCTCTTCTATTCACATGTGTTTGAATGCCATTGACATGTATGTATGTAAACACATAGACATGTATGTATGTCTGTGCATACATACATACATATATGCATGTGTATGTGTGTGTGTATATTCAATCCAAACTTCTCTAAATTTCAAACTAACATCCTACTGCCTACCTGTTATTGCCACTTGGCTGTGTCATAAGCATCTAAAACAACGTCCCAAACCAAAAGCCTGATTCCCCACTTTCTGCCATTTCTCAGTCTTCTAACTCTTCCCAACTGCAGTTAATAGTATCTCCATCCTTCCAAGTTAAAAACATTAAAACATTATTGACTCTTCTCTTTATCTCTTACCCACATCTAATTTATCATCAAGTCTTGTTAGTTCTTCCATCAAAATACATCTAGAATCCAACTACTTCTCACCATTTCCACCACTACTGGTCTGAGCTATAACAATATACCTTCTACTACTGCAATAGCCTCCAAATTCTTTTTCCTATTTTATGTCTTGCCCCTCTCCATCCTCTATTCTCAACATAATGCCAGTGTGAGTTCTCCACCATGCCAAATTGTTATATTCCTTTGCTCACATCCACCAAGGGATGTAAGACCCTACATACTCTGACTCCCCCAATACTTCTCTGAGGTAAAGTCCTACCACCTCAACTGCTCTACTCTTGATCACAGTGACTGCCTTGCTATTCTTTGAGCATACCAAGAATGCTACTGCCTCAGGGACTCTGTACTAAGACTGCTCTGCCTAAGACTGCTCTTCCTCCAGATAGCTTCATGGTTTCCTCCCTCATTACCTTCAAGTCTCTGGTCAAATGTTATCTTAGAAAAATCTTCCCTGACAATTACATAAAAGAAACTATTCCTAGGCTCCTAGCCACTTCTTATCCCTCTTAAACCTTATCTTTCTCCATGATACTTATATATATGGCCACACACATGCACATGCACACACACACAGACACACACACACACACAATGTTACTGTTGTTTATTCTTGTGGCTCCTCTCTTACCTGCCCCCTATAAAACAAACAAACAAACAAAACCTGTAATTTTTATGCTGACAGGAACCTTAGTCAAATGGATTCACTGCTGTATCCTCAGTGCCTAGAATAGTATGTGGCACATAGTCGACACTCAAAACTATTTGTTGTATGAGTAGGGAGGGGGAAGTAATTGTGTGAGAAGGTTCAGCAAAGTTACAATGGAAAGATACAATATGGGCTAGTCTTGAGTTACAAAGAATGAATTAGATATTTCCAATTGAATAGGAAATTCTAAACAAAAGCAGGAATATGCACAGAGTCATCTCAGTGTCAGTTATTCATGAAGACAACCCCTGACTAACTTACATTGATTGTTTTCATATTTAAATTTTGGGTCATATATGGTCCACAGGTCACACTCAGTATTTGCTTCATATCATTTTACAATTTTGGGGGCTGTTCTTTTAATACAATCAATATGTATGTATTGTTTTTCTACTATGTGCTGCCACAACGATATGCTGGTATTATATTCGCTCTAAAAGCAATTTAAAAACTTGGTTATCTGGCCTTATCAGATTGTTCCAGAAAAGAAGATATTGCCCACATCTAACTTCACTGTTGCAAACCATATCTTCAGTTAAGCCAAAATGTCCCTATTATTTGGTAAAAGCTATAATTGCAATGATTTCACTCAACACTATATTAGTAAGTCAAATTAATTGTAGATTCAGTTCAGAATATATATGCATTTTTTTCTGAGTGTATTTTTCATTTTAGCTTTGATCTTAACAAGGTTCCTAAGACACTATAAATTCTGTGGGGGCAGAAATTGTATTGCTCAGGTCACCTAACAGCCCCTCATACATAACAGGCACGTAAAAAAATGCTGATAATGATGACCCATGGCATGAAGCATAGGTATACAAGAACACCTTGCAGTTGAAATATTCCCATTTTAAGTTGTTAATATGAGAAAATTTTAAATTTTGACATACTGAAAATTTACATGTTATATGTGGCTTTAATCTTTTTTTTGTTTTGTTTTGTTTTTGCTGTTTTCAGTCTGTCTTCAACAAAACGAATTAAAAAAAGAAAGTTAATCTTTGGCAACACCAATAGCACAGTTCAAAGGCTCACAAAGCCACTCCCACTTATTTTCATATTCTACTTTGGAAAATGGATTTAGGGTTCTCTGAGTAGAAGCTGAAAAATAAATGCTGTGGTTTTGAGAACAGAACAAACGCACTGAAGATAAATTCAACAAAGGCTCTGAACCTTATTTGTGTTCTATAACACTGCTTCAAGGCAACAATTTTATTTTTAAATGTATGCCCTCATTTACACAGGAAATTAAGAAACGAACTCGCCATGTCAGTGTCTCTGCTACTAAACAATCTAGCCATCGGCTGATTTACAATTGAGTCCTAATTGAACAGTTATGGTTTCAACTGTATCAGCATATCTGCAAGTTCCTTAGATAAATATGCCAAGCATTTCCCACAGATTTTACAGGCAAAGTAAAGAGTAAAGAGAAATCTAGAGCAGGTAACATTTTGTAGACTACTTGGCATATCATTCTGCTTACTTTCTTAGTTATATCTCATTTCTGATACATATTTTCAAAGACTTGCTATTTGAAATATAAATGTTTTCATTAACAAACATTAAGAAATCAAGTAAGTTTTAGAGAAGTCACAGAGTCTTACATCTTTAGTAATGTAACTGAAATTTTAGTTTAACGATTATTTGCATGGAGATAGATCTTAACATTATGTTTAATCATTTTAATGGCTTTCTTCATTCACAGATTAGTGTATTTATTTGGATGCCTTCAGACTAGATAAAGACAAGTAATCAAGCAGCACATCCTAACAGGTATAAGCGGGCAAAAATGGATAGTTTCGATTAAAACTATGGAGATTTTATAATTTGACTCATTAGCATGCTTATCTCAAAAAGCCTCTTACTACTGACCATAGTTTATGAAATTTTTGAGCTACAGGGAGTGCATAGATACAGGCCAAACAACTATTTTGCACAGAAAGAAACTGGGGTGTGTGGCAAAGTTTCAACTGAAGACAAGTTTGAGGTATAGCCTCAAAGTTTACTGCTTAATGAGGACATCAGAGCTGGACAAAAAAAAAAAAAAAAAAAATGTCAAGATACAGACCTAGGTGTTGAAAGTGTTCCCCAGCATAAGTCAGGTGCAGTATCACTGTGGAAACAAGAGAGTACTCCAGGGATCAGTAGATGAGAGTAATCCTAGAAAAGAGCTGTAGAAGTCAGTGGCACTGGCGAGTGGGTCGAGATGTGATAACAGGCAATGATTATGGAAAGAAAAAGAGTACCCACTAAATTTTCAAATATATGGTTCTAGTTGCCAATGGAAAGTAAGAAAATATGTGCTAGATTAATCATGTTGAATTATCAAGTCTAAATTTTAGACAGACTGCCATTTGCTGAGAGCAGTATTCATTAGTATCTGACTCAGTAAAACTTGTAACTAAGTGGTCAGACTGTATACCTAAAGAAGCATTGCTCGTATCCTTCTAAAGCCACATGCACCCAAACTGGACAGGTAGCTGTGTTATCATTAAAGAAAAAAGTACACAAAACATGCACACACAAGGGACATTTTCCTTCAGGAATGCAGTGCATTTGAACAATTTTCTTAAGAAAAGAGTCCCCTTACTATGTCATTACTCTGAAATGAAGTCTAAGGGGAGGGAAGCAATAAATGGAGAGCCTGTGGCCTTCTTTTCTGGACCAGGATCATTTCTTATAGTTGAGTAATTATACCCTTAGCCAAGACATCTCTGTGATACGATGTGATAGTTTCCAGCTTTGCTACTGGGCAAGGAATGAATTCTGAAACCATGCTGCACTGAAGACGGCAACAACTGGCAAGAATGTCAGTGAGTATTTTCGCTATATGAGTGAATAAACAAATGAAAACAAATAAATTACTCATTTACTTGTGTGATTTTGATAGCCTATGAATCAATTCTCACCAGGAAGATAATGTGCCTTGGGTGGGGAAAGGTATGCCGTAAGTTACAAATTGCTATGGCTCCGGTAGGAGAGCAAGCACAAAATTCTTACGACATTGCCATTTCCTGCCATCCTGTATTTCTCAATGGGACTTCACAGCTGGGCAGCATATGACTGGAGCCCACTTTTCCAGAACAATTTCCACTCATGTGTGGAAGGCAAGAGAAGGTAAGTATGTTCATCTTCAGCCCCCTGTCTATGCTGAGTAACAGACATTTATTGAGTTCCAGTGGGAAAAAAGGTATAGGAAGAGGGAATTCTATTAGTTGAGGAGCTGAAATGTAATGTAGATCAAAGGTACAAGGATAAAAGAAATTTCTATGGCCATTTCAGGTAAAATTTGATCTAGCTAATTTTCATATGCACCATTTCTGATGAGATGTCCAAGTATGAGTTTTCAGAGTAACAGTGCAATTATTTCCATTATCATTTTGAATTTATATTGTTGTTCTTCCTTTAAGGAGTTTGGGTACCTCATACAATGTTGCAATTACTTTCAGAAATGCCTCACTACAATGCAAACAGTATTTCATAATAATGCAGCCAATAAAATAAAAACAAATATAAATTTCACCTAGGCAAATAAACATGAATGCATTCATTTCCTCTACATTATACTTTTTCCATTTACAATGAAATAATTCACCTACAGTAATATTTATATATGATATTAACATGGGGCAAATGAAACATAGTTGATAAAGACACAATCCTGACTTTAAAAAAAATGTAAACCAACCTTAACAGAAGTATGTTTTAGAAGGCCAATAAATATAGATTTAGAGTGACTATTTATATATTACATATGTGGTAGCTACTCTGGAGTTTTAGGTAAGTTAGGGTGGATACATATTTATAGGATCACAGAACAGAAGTTTCAGAGATGAATGGGTCCAATCACTTCAGCTTACAGATTTATTTGTAAAGACTTTAGCCCCTATCTTGCCGATGAGGAAATGAAAGCTTAGAGGGTTCACTGTATCTTATTTATTCAGAACTTGCTCAAGCTTGTTGGGAGGCAGAAAATAACGAACATCCTAAATTATTGTAAGAAAATTTGCAATTAGAAAGTGGAAGGGCTTCCATATAGCTTATGTGCACTGCAGCTTTCATTCATTCAACACAATTGTACTGCATACCTGATGTATTGTACATTGCACTAGGTACAAGAACTATAGCAGTGAGCTAGATAGGTATGATTCCTATATTCATGAACCCCACAATCCACTGAAAGATACAGACAAGGAGAGAGGGCATTAGAAGATCCCTAGATAAAGGTTATACAAGGGAAAAGTACATAAGGACAGATGAGGTTGTTGCGGTAAACATGTGTGAGACTGCAAAAGACCTTATAAGCCATGCTAATAACTTCAGTATTAGTACTAAGAGCAATTGAGAACCACTTAAGGGTTTTATGTAAGAGGTAGACATGAGCAAATCATATTTTATAAATACGATTTCTGACTGAAGGAAGCAAGTCAAGGCAGACAGGCCGGCCAATGAAAAGGCTTCTACAACACTTTAAGGCAGAACATGAAGTCTTGCACAAGGAAAGTAGCAATAAGGACAGAAAGAAACAGGCTTACTTTTCAGAGGTAAGACTGAAAGAATTGGGTGACTGCCTGGATGGAGGTGTGAGGGAGATGAAAACGGAAGGCGGGTGTGCAAGTTTCTGTTTTAGTAAGTGGGTGAACAGGAAGCCATTCAACATAAAAAGGAACAGAGAAGGAGGAGAAGAGGAGGATTTGAGTGCAAGCAGGTTATGTTCACAGGCATCACTCCAAACTAACTCCTCCCACATACAAACTCCCATATATGCCCCTTGCCTACAAGTGGAAAAAATCTTCATTTTACAGTGAAGTAGAATGATTCCCTGTAACTGAGGCAATACTATAGAATAAAATCTTAATTATGTATATCTTTTATTCAAGTTTAGTTTATCTGTGGATTATCTTGATTAAACATTAAGTAGACTGCTTATATATTTTTTTTCTTTTTTAAGAAACAAGTCTGGTTTACCACCTCATATAGCTTTCATCTTACCAAGAAAATTCTTTGGAAGACAGACATGTAAAAAGTTCCCTCATGTCAAGGAGGTCTTGACCTAGGGGTCGAGTCAGGAAAACTGGACATATTTTCACCTTCTCGAGTCATATATTCACACAGCAAAACTTCATTATTTTGCTGGCAATTACTTTTCAGAAAAGTAGGCATACCCATAATCAAATATAAGTACAAATAGGCCAGGTGTGGTGCCTCACGCCTATAATCCCAACACTTTGGGAGGCCGAGGCAGGCAGATCACTTGAGGCCAGGAGTTTGAGACTAGTCTGGACAACATGGCGAAACCCCCAAAATACAGAAATTAGCCAGGCATTGTGGTGCATGCCTGTAATCACAGCTACTCAGGAGGCTGAGGCACAAAAATAGCTTGAACCTGGGAGGCAGAAGTTTCAGTGAGCCAACATTGCATCATTGCACTCCAGCCTTGGCAGGAGAGTGAGACTCCATTTCAAAAGAAAAAAAAAATTTTTATGTACACACACACACACACATATATATGTATGTGCAAATGACATTTTAAATGCAAATATAAATGACTCCTGGCTTAATCTTTGAATTACTGAAATCTGTTTTATCATCAGTTGACTATTTAAAAGGCTTTTGGAATGATTTATTGGATATGACATGAAAAGCACAGACAACAAAAGCAAAACTAAACAAATGGAACTACATCAAACTTTAAAACTTTTGTGCATCAAAGGATGCAGTCTACAGAGTGAAAGGTAATCTACGGAATGGGAGAAAACATTTGCAAATCATATATTTGATAAGGGGCTAACATACAGAATATTCAAAAACCTCTTATATGCAACACCACCACCAAAAAAGCAAATAACCCATCTAAAAATGGGCAAAGGACTTGAATAGATATTTCTGCAAAGATGACATACAAATGGCCAACAAGCTTGTGAAAATGCAAATCAAAACCACAGTGAGATATCATCCCACACCCACCCATTATGATCACACAAAACAAAACATAAAAATAGTAAGTGTTGTCAAAGATGTGGAGAATTGGAGCCCTGGTGCCCTGTTGGTGGCACAGTAAAATGGCTCAGCCTCTAAGAAATACAGTAAGGAGATGCCTCAAAAAATTAAGATTAGAATTACCGTATGATTCAGCAATGCCATCTCTGGGTATATACACAAAGGAATGAAAAGCAAAGTCTTAAAGAGATATTTTCACACCCATGTTCACAGCAGCAACAGTCACAATAGTCAAGAGATGGAAGCAACCTTAATATCCATTACCAGAAGAACGGACAAACAAATGTCATATGTACATACAATGAAATCTTACTCAGTTTTAGAAGGAAGGATAGCCCATCACATGATACAACATAGATGAACTTTGAAAACATTATGCTGAGTGAAATAAGTCAGTCACAAGAAGACAAATACTGTATGATTCCATTTAAATGAGGTATCTAAAGTAGTCAAAATCATAGATACAGCAAGTAGAGTGGTGGTTATCAGGGGCGAGAGAGAAGAGGAAAGAGGGAGCTTTTTTATAATGAGCATAGAATTTTAGATTTGCAAAATGAAAAAGTTCTACAGATCTGTTTCACAACAATGTGAATATACTTAACACTACTAAAAAGTACACTTGCAAATAGTTAAGAGGGTAAATTTTGTTGTGTTTTTCACAATAGAAATAGAAATAGAAAATAGGGCCACTTATTGTTTGAGTCTATCTACATGCAATGTCCAAGATAGGCAAATCTGTGGAGACAGAAAGTAGATTGGCAGTTGCTTAGGGCTGGGGGGGCTGGCAGTAAATGGGGAGTGAATGCTAATAGGTAGAGAGTTTCTTTAGGGGGTAATAAAAATATTCTTGTATTAAATATTGCGGACAGGTCCAGAACTGTGAATATATTAAGACCACTGAATTGAACGATTAAAAAAAAAAAAGCTTTTCGATGCTAGTGATTGACACACTTGTGTTGCCTTTTATATAGCCTCTCTCAAACACCAAAGACTCTTAAGCAATTCCACAACATTCCTCACTTCAAACACTCTTAAGAAATATTATAAAGTAGTTACTTCAGATATCTTAACAATTATTTTCTTAGATCGAATGCATTCAACTCCCTAGGAATCCTCAGACAACAAACTAAAATATAGTATTAATAATGTCATGCTAAGAACAATGGGATAATGCCAGAAATTTTCAAGGATAAAAATATGAAATTCCCTTGCCTGAGATTTAGTGTGCATTGCAAAAACAACTATATGTATCAGCCAGCTTGAGTAAGATGTTTTGACATCTTATCTCAACATCTAAAATTAAAACTACATCTTCAATTTGCACTAAAAGCCTTGTGTTTCATCTAGGTTAAACTCAGATAAGAATTTAGAATGAAGGAGATTAGCTACAAGGATGTTACTTGAATGTTGTCTTCCTTCCCTGTCAAACTTGAAAAAAAAAAAAGTTCAGTAATTTATATATATAATCACTGTAGTCGTTATAGTCAACAGAACTTCATATTGTAATTTTTAAATATATGTGCCTTTATTTATTTATTTATTTACTGAGACAGAGTCTCGCTCTGTTGCTGGAGTGCAGTGGTGTGGCCATGGCTCACTGCAGCCTCAACCTCCTGGGCTGAATCAATCCTCCTGCCTCAGCTGCCTGAGTAGCTGGGACCACAGGAACATACCACCATGCCTGGTTCTTATTGTTTTTTTAGAAATGGGGTCTCATCATGTTGCCCAGGCTGTTCTCACACTCAAGTGATCCTCTTACCTGGGCTTCCCAAAGTGCTGGGATTAATGATGTGAGCCAATGCACCCAGCCTTGTTATTTTTAACTACATGGCCATTACTTATTTTCCAGTAATGTCAAAAGTCTAGGATAATATAATAGATTATTATGTGCGTTAGCTGGAAGAAGGGTAATGTATACTGTACCACAATCTTGTGCCTTGAAAGCCAACTACCACAGGATCAGTGACTGAAAAACAGGAGGCTTAGACATCCCACTCCCAGATATGGAAATTGTCTTACATCCTCTTCATTGCCCTTCAGTTTACTTTTAACTTATCTTTATCTTAATGGACACGATCCCTTCTTTACCAGTCATATGAGGCAGGTAGAGGGTTCCTTGATTTTGACCCTTTGTGCTATGTTCATTGTCATTCTCTCCCCCTAAGAAACCCAGCTAAGGGCCCAGCCCTCATTATTTAGCCAAGCTCATGAAGCTCCAGACAACTCTCCTAAAAGGCAGATGAACATGGTAGAAGCCACTAGAAGAAGAGAAACTACAGAGACAATGTCAGAGAAAATACCCATTCAGCAGAAAGAAAGACTCCTGACTTTATAAAAATAAATCATTTTGAATTACATATGTAGGCTTACTTTCCCAAAGCAATAAACCTACTTAACAATACTTTTTGGACAAACTGTTAGTCATCTTGGAAAATGAAAACAATGGATATCTTTACTGCATTTGGGTTCTAATATACATTATCAATCACTTGCAAGTTGCAGCTATTCTTAAACTGTGTTTGCTTTTCTATTTTTCAGTTCTAAGGCAGCATCATTATTCTACTATTATTTGAACCAGGTTATTTTTCAGAAGTAGGAGAAATCTAACAATTTCCTATATATATATTGTCCTGAAAGGTAGCAAGACAAGTTTCGATGAGGCAGAGTCACCCCAGATGTTCATTAAAATCGCCTGGCAGCATGGTGGGACACCGTGTTAATGGAACTTAGTATCAATGGGACACAGTGTTAGCGGTTCTGTGGCGCAAGTGTTGATACTGACTGCAAATTGTGCTTGATGATATACATAGGAATCTCTGGATCCTTCAATTGTAAATAGCATGAAATGGTGGATGAAAAGTAAGGCCCTAAAACGCAGGACAGTTTCTAAAGAAAAGAAACATTTTCCTTGTTCAAACTGGAATTTAACTCTCCGCTGTTCTCTGGGTAAGACCTAAAAAGTAGAAACACTTCAACAGTAACAGGGTAATGTAGCGTTTTGTGTGTACCAGCCACTGTTCTAAGTATTTTGCATAAACTCATTCAATACTCAAACCCTACAATGTCAACAGACAGCTAACATCATTGTTCCCATTTCTCATATAAAGAAACTGAAGCTCAGAATTAAATGATTTGCCCAAAACCAAATGGGTAGTAAAAGGATAAACCAAAATTTGGATCACATACTTTGGCTAGAGTCCATACCTTAAACCAATGGAAATTGTGTGTCTTTTTATTAGTATTATTACAAGCATCAGTATTTTTTATGAAGACTCATTTCACAATGGCACTGATTTAAAAAAAAAAATGCTACACCTACATTTGCAATGGCTCAATCTTTCTAATAAACTAAATCAGTTAATTGAGACAAATTGTCGACTGAGTTAGTGAACATATTCAAGCTAGCTAGGGGTGTAGATAACTTCTAAATGAGAGGATCCACTGTAATGACTAGTTGTTCCATACCTAGATTCTGTACAGATAATTCTGCTCCTTGAAAGCAGACATTACTGTCTTTATATTCTGAGCACCTAGCATAGTGTAAACAGTCAATAAATGTGCTGAATAAGGATTGAGGGTAAATAAATCAACACTACATGAAGGTAAAATCTGGTGGCATTGAGAGGAAAAAACAATGATGAGGGAGGAGGATGGGGAACTAAAGGTGACTGTGAGCTCTTTGCTGCCTTTGCTCCAGTGTTCCAGGGCTTCCTTACGTTTTGCAAAGCTCCAGAATCTGTATCCTTGCTGTGCTTGAAGGGAGTTCAGGCAGCAGGGCAAGGGGCAGGGAGAGCAAAGTGGGAAGTCAGAAATCAGAGCAGCCCCACAGCAGGGAAACTGCAGTGGCTGAGAGTCACAACCCCACCCTCCTGGGAGCACTGGCAGGAGTGAGGTGCCCAGGAAGCAGACAGAGGGGGAGGCAGCCAGCAAGGGGGTCTCCACCTACTTTTCAAAGAATCAAGAAGTCACACTGAAAGATAAAAGGATTTAGCCTCCTCTTACACAAGGTCTTCTGTCTTCCTTTGAAAATGACTTTAGAAAAGAAAAGACAAGGTTGAAAAGGAACACAAAAGAAAGTCAGACTCCTGCCTAGAGAGTTAAAAACACGTTGGAAGAGCCAGCATAAATCAGCAGCTAATGCCAGTGCCTTTGGAAAGGACCCACTACCAGGGGTTCTGGAGCCTGGCCTGGCGACACTGCTTATTATCCCCCGAAAAAAAACTATTGAAAGTAAGGGTATACATTGAAAGGCAACTCAATGACCCTCCTTCCCTCTGCTTTCCATATTCATACCTTTCAATTTTTCTGGAATACAGTAACATCTCCATGTCATGCCAAAATGCCATCTCTTCCATGAAGCATTTCCTGATCACCAGAAGGATACTTTCTCTAGACAGCTCTTAGATGTCACTTGTATAGTGTATTCACTTACTCAACAGACATGTATTGTATGTCTCCTATGTGCTAGGTATCTTTCTAGACACTAGGGGTACAACAATTAAAAATAAATAAATAAATAAATAAAAAGGCCTGGTGCAGTGGCTCACGCCTGTAATCCCAGCACCTTAGGAGGCTGAGGCGGGTGGATCATCTGAGGTCAGGAGTTCGAGATCAGCCTGGACAACATAGTGAAACCTTGTCTCTACTACAAATACAAAAATTAGCCAGGTATGGTGGCTCATGCCTGTAATCCTAGCTACTTGGGAGGCTGAGACAGGAGAATTACTTGAACTCAGGAGGCGAAGGTTGCAGTGGGCTGAAATCGCACCATTGCACTCCAGCCTGGGTGACAGAGCGGGACTCCATCTCAAACAAACAAACAAGCAAACAAAAAAACCAAGATGCAAATTCCTACATTCAGGGAACTTACATTCTACTATAGCTTACTGCACATTAAATTGGAGTTGTTGGCCAGGCAGGGTGGCTCACGGCTGTCATCCCAGCACTTTGGGATGCTGAGATAGGTGGATTGCTTGAGCATAGGAATTCGAGACCAGCCTGGACAACATGGTAAAACCCTGTCTCCACCAAAAACACAAAATTTAGTAGGGTGTGGTGGCATGCGCCTGTAGTTCCAGCTACTTAGGAGGCTAAGGTGGGAGAATCGCTGGAGCCCAGAAGGTGAAGGTTGTAGTGAGCTGAGATGGCACTACTGCACTTCAGCCTGGGCAACAGAGTAAGACCCTGTCTCAAAAGAAAAAGAAAAAGAAAAAAGAATGAAAGAAAATGAAAGTGAGTTATATTGAAGTCTCCAAATGTAATTGTTGAATTGTCTGTTTCTCCCTTCATTTCTGTCAGTTTTTGTTTCAAATATCAGTGACTAATATACGCAAATTGTTTTCAAAGGGATCTAGAAAAAGTATGTCATGAGGTATTTCTTAAATTCCTGCTCATTTTTAACAAAATATAACAACTAGTAATAAGTAAAATAGATCAAGTACTTCCTCATTTGACTTTAAATTGCCAAATGATAACATGTAATGATGAAGCTACAACATAATTAATGAATTACTAAATAGTGACCATACTATTCAGAATAAAACTGCACAATATAGAGAGTGGGTGAACAATACACTATTCCTTATACCAGGAAACTCCCAAAAAAGAGACTTAAGTTGTATCATGGGAGATGAAACAATTTCCATTATCCAGCTCATCTTTCCTCCCTTACTCCCTCTTCTCATGCCTTTTCTCTTATATTTAGCAAATATTTATTTTTTCATAAGCCTCAGAAAATCCTATCTGAAAGCAGGTATAAATCATAAACATTCTTCATAATCTGATTCCTCACTCACTGTATTAGTCTGTTCTCAGCCTGCTAATAAAGGCGTATCCGAGACTGGGTAATTTATAAAGGAAAGAAGTTTAATGGACTCACAGTTCTACATGGCTGGGGAGGCCTCATAATTATGGCAGAAGACGAAGGAGCAGCAAAGTCACCTCTTATATGGCAGCAGGCAAGACAGCTTGTGCAGGGGAACACTTCTTTATAAAACCATCAGATCATATGGGCACAGTGGCTGACACCGGTAATCCCAGCAATTTTGGAGGCCGAGATGGGAGGATCACCTGAGGTCAGGAGTTCAAGGCTAGCCAGGCCAACATGGTGAAACACCGTCTCTACTAAAAATACAAAAATTAGCTGGGGGCAGTGGCAGGCACCTGTAATCCCAGCTACTCAGGAGGCTGAGGCAGGAGAATTGCTTGAATCCAGAAGGCAGAGGTTGCAGTGAGCCAAGATTACACCACTGCACTCCAGCCTGAGTGACTAAGACTCCATATAAAAACAAACAAATAAACAAACAAATAAAACATCTGATCTCCTGAGACAGCATGGGAAAGACCTGTCCCCATGTTTAATTACTTCCCACTGGGTCCCTCCCATGACAAGTGGGAATTATGGGTGCTACAATTTAAGATAAGATTTGGGTGGGGACACAGCCAAACCATATCACTCACCCTAATCAATCAACATTCTTAAGTAGAATCACCTATGCTGAGCAGTATGCCACCCTTCTTCCAAGTGAACCAAAACTGGCCCTGTTCTGCCAACAAATCCTAGTTTGAAGCCAGAGTCATCTTCTAAATCTCATATTTCCTGCCTAAGTAAGGGTAAGTCATGTGCTTAGCTATAAAAAATTCCTAAGAAGACTAGGGTGGTAGGAGTGAATGCAAGCTGGGCATAGCAGAAATGTAGCTCTGGCATCATAATTTCAGAACCAGTGACATCCTTAGAATGAAGTGCCTCCATCAATCTAACAAAGGAAACAAAACCCCAGGTTAATGTTTGCTTTAAGTTGCCATGATTTTCCTACAGACTCAGTGCTACAATTTAATCTTTACAAGTGCGTTTTTCAGCCTGGGGGCAAGAAAATAAACAAGACCCCAAGAGGTGTTAGGAGAGGAGAAGACTTTTGAAACTCTACTCCCCATCAAATGTTCAGAGATACGCTGCTCCCTCAAGAATCTTAGTGAGTAGCTGTGGTTATGATGGAAATGTGTAATACCCCTTTGTAAATGTTGGAATAAAAACAAAAATGAGAAACACTGATCTACCCTTACAAAAAATCTTAGCTCTTCTCAAGGATGATCTATATCCTATAGCTTCAGGACTAAAAACAGAAGCAGGGAGGTCCCTAATTCATGTCATCACGTCCAATTGCTCTGTCACCAATCTGCTGATCCTTTCACCAACCCACTGCATAACAGACGTTAGTTGGCCTTAAAAAAATCCTAGAACTCTGATCAGAAATAAGTTTCATTCATTATTAATGCTACCCTTTCTTTGTTATGGAAAATGTTGTGAAATTGAATGAGAAAGACAGCAAATACACAAAGCAGATGCAACTCATTTCTGAGCCATGAACCGGACACAATACAAATTCACCCTTGCAGCTCTATACCAACTGCTCATACCCTCAGTAGAAAAAAGTCATACATAATGTAGCAGTGAAACTGTTGACAGCGTTACATGGTCACAGAAGACCCCGCGAATTTGCTGCTGTGGACATGAGGATGTGATGTGTGAAGCAGGGCCTGATGAGATTTCGCATTTCTCTTAACAGTGTCCTGAAGGCAAGTTCTGGTGCTTGCTTAACATCTGCAGTCATGTAAGGGCTGATTGAAAGTAAGCTTTCGATTTCACACATTTTCTGTATCAGCTAAACACACATGCACTCACAAAATGCCATAATTTCCTTGTTAAATAATACTTATTCAATTGTTCATGATCTTGGTAAACACATAAACAAATCATCTAGACCAGTGTGGCTGCAAATGCTCCTTTTCAAACAAATATAAATTTGTAAGTTTATGGGCTGGGAGCGGTGGCTCATGCCTGTAGTCCCAGAACTTTGGGAGGCTGAGGTGGGTGAATCACCTGAGATCAGGAGTTTCAAATGGTGACCAAATGGTGAAACCCTGTCTACTAAAAATACAAAAAAAAAAAAAAAAAGTTAGCCGGGCATGGTGGCAGGTGCCCGTAATCCCAGCTACTCAGGAGGCTGAAACAGGAGAATCACTGGAACCCAGGAGATGGAGGTTGCAGTGAGCTGAGATCATGCCATTGCACTCCAGCCTGGGCAACTAAAGCAAAACTCCGTCTCGAAAACAAAAACAAAAAAATTGTTACCTTTATTCAAATTATGGATTCTTAAACTTCATGAATGATGAGGATGCAATAGTTAATGTATGGGCTTTAGAGAATTATGAAACCATTTAGAATCACATATGCATTGCTATGGGTGAAAAGTCCATAACTTTCATCAAATTTTTAAGAGGTAAAATGACTTCAGAAAGGTTAAGAACCACTAATTTAGAGAAATGGGTGAATAGTCCAGGATATATTCAACTGTAATCTCATGACACAAGAAAAAGCAAACTATATCAGTAATTTGTAGATGACCATATTAAACCCACAAATGAACAGATCTAAAATACTGGCCATGTGAGTTCTACCATTCAATTATGAGTCAAGAATTTATCATATGAAGAAACTGAAATAGAGAATGCAGGCTGAAGCAAAGATAGGTAAAATTCTGGGGCAAAATTTCAGCAATGCATCTTTTTACCCTTTAAAAATATAGCTTTATTAAGCTATAATATGAAATAAACAGGATATATTTAAAGTGTACAACTGGATAAGTTTTGACTTACGTAAACACCTGTATAACCATCATTACATCAAGATAATCAAAATGGATTCACCACTCCCAAAAGTTTCCTAGGAATCTCCTGGTAATCTCTTCCTCAAATCCAGTACTCTTCCAGGCCCTGTCATGACAGATTAGTTTGCACGTCCTAGAACTTTATATCAGTGGGATGACACAGTGCAGATGGTTGAATGGTGACTCCCCAAATGATGTCTACATACTAATTTCTGGATCCTAGGAACTGGACCTTATTTGGTAAAAGAGTCTTTTCAGATTAAGGATTTTGAGATGAGGAGATCATCCTAGATTATCTGGATGGACCTAAAATAGATGAGAAGTATCCTCATAAGAGATATACACCTTAAATCGATGAGAAGTGTCCTCATAAGGACACAGAGAGGAGGAAATAAAGAGAGAAAAGCAGTGTGAGGATGGAGGCAGAGCAGAGTGATGCAGTCGTAAACCACAAGCCAGTAATGCCGACAGCCACCAGATGCTGGAAAAGGAAATTAACGATTCTCCCTTAGAGTCTTGAAAAGAATGCAACCTTGTCAATACTTTGATTTTGAACTTCCAGCCTCCAGAATTGTGTACGAATAAATTTTAGTTGTTTCTGGCCACCAACTCTGTGCTAATTTGTTATGGCAGCAATAGGAAATTAATACATATTCCTTTTTGTCTAGGTTTTCAAACTCAGCATAAATATTTTGAAATTCATCCATGTTGCATCATGTATGAACAGTTCATTCCTTTTTATTTCTAAATTGTGTTTAATTGTCTGAATACACCACAGTTTGTTTATCCATTCATCTCCTGATGAACATCTGAGTTGTTTTCAGTTTGGTGCTATGACAAATCAACGCTATGAAGGTTTGTGGCTGTCACTGTTTGGACATATACTTTCAGTTCTTTTGGGTAAATACCTAGCTGTGGAATGGCTGTAAGTAAGTGTATGTTACCTTCCTAAGAAACTGCCAAACTGTTTTCTAGGAGCAGGGTTCAATACGGGCTAATTACCGTCCACTCTTAAGGCAAGGCCCTTCTGAATTGTGAATCTTGAGCTGTCCAGTCAGGTGATAGGAACCAACACTATTTCCAGCCTTGTGTGAACACTGGGCACTGTTATCTCTAATCCTTTCAGATCTTTCCTTCCAGAGTTGACTAGTTTCCTCAGGCACATCAGCTGATCAGGACTCAGCGACTACTTGAGGGGGCGGATCTCTAGAGGAGGCTCTCTGGGCAGCCCTCTTCTCTCTCTCTTCTCTCTCCTACTTTATCCTAGGAACTCCAAATGCCTTGGTCTTCCCAGATTCTCAGCTCCATCAACTCAACCCAGGTAGTCCTCTGGGCTCTGTCTGGTTCCTCCTTTCTATGCTGTACCTTGAAAGTAAGCTGGGACAATGGTGAGGCTCACCTTGTTTCCCATCTTCCAGGGAACATATTCATAAAGTGCCTGATGTTCACAGTCTTGTTTCATATATTTTGCCCTTTTTTATTGTTGTTGTTGCTTTTGTAGAAGGGTAAATCCTGACCCTGTTACTCCTCCCTGGCCTTTACCCTTTTAATAACTGTCACATATCTAGAAGTCCCTTTACTCTTTAATACTGACCAAATAACTAGAACATATAATCCATAAACAACTTTAGCACCATTTACCTGTGCAAAAAGAAAAATAGCAGAGAGAAGATACCCCTGACTTTAACTTGCATATTTTTACTTATCTTTCAATTTTTCCTTAATCATATCAGACATTTTTAGGGTTTATGATTGGTTTTCACCAAAAAGAAACTAATTAAGAGGTTTAATTAAGGGGGTATTGAAATCCACATATTTTAGAGAAAAACTTCTGAAATTTTCGTTACCTACAAATAACCATTACCAAAGTTTCAGATTCTCCAAATAGGAATGGAAATGGTTCATCTATCTCTTTCATTCCTTCCTTCACCTACTCCCATCCTCCCACCATACTCATCCCCCATATCACCTGAAATATGTCAGTTATACCAGTTCTTAACTTCTAACACACCACTTTGAACTTTGAACAAACCAGAAACTCAGGGGCCTATAGGCACCAGGCAGATGATGTAAACAAGTAAAGTGGCTCACCACTTAATCTCTCTGAGATTCAGTTTCATTAACCATAAGATGCGGTTAGCCATGTCATCCACTTCCTAGAGCTGTTGTGAAGACTAAATGAGAATAAGTTTAATCTTGGTAAATCCTAGAGTTTTATACCAATAAAAGTCATTTTTACCAATAAGAATGATCAGAATCAAACCAGCACTGTAATATCCAAAACCACGAACCTGGAAGCATAAAGATTACATCTAATACTATCTATTTAGAGGTCATATATTAGAAATATTTCCATCTAAATAAAACAGGTTGTGCCTAAATGGTTAATTCTGAAACATCTAGAAAAGGCAGAGGAATGAAGCCCCTGAAAATAAAAAATAGGTAAAATTTAATGTAGTTTTCATTCCACCATGTAACCTGGCTTACACCTCCTGTTACAAGGCAGTCCTCTCTGGGAGGGTGATATGAGTTTCCACTTATTACTGTACTCTCTGCATCCAGCCCAGGGTGTAAGCCTCGTTGGGCATGATATTTATTGAAGAAATATATGAATGGATAGACGGCTAGATATGTGGGATGAATGGCATGAATAACGAATCTCATTTTAACTAATTCATATTAAATCTGTTTTAACATTGTTTCCTCAGGCATGGAGTTTGGAATTCAGGTGCCTTTTTCTCAGATTACTTGAAGTTTATGCAGTCCATGATTTATAAATAGGCATATAACAAGTTCCCTGGGTGTTTAACATCATTAAATGTTCTTTTCTATCTGATAGATCCTTTTGCAAATATTAAAACACACACATACACACACACACACACACACACACAAATTAGGAAAAATGTGAAAACAGAATTGTTTTAGTGTCATTGTTACCAAAGTCTCAAGTAGGATACATTTTTAAAAATAAAATAAAATTTGGCAAAACTAAGTCTATAACAGTCACAACCATTGTGTAATTTTACCTTCATTCGACTACCTGAAGCAAATAATTTAAGTTCCTATTGCAAGTAGTTAGAAGTTAATGATATCTTTTTGCTCCCTATAAAACCTGGCAGCTCTGTCTAAGATGGCGTGTCACAGAAAACTTTCGCCATTTAATCCTTAAAACAAAGTTTCCCTTTTCTTCCCCTTATTGCAGAGGAAAGTGATGTTGACATAAGGATCAAACTATTTGCCCTCAAATGCCATTATGAATGTGTAACAGAGAGGGGAAAATGTGCAACTTAGATTAGATTATTGGGCTTCTAGCAGGCTCTCCCTGTGCCAATTACAAACGACTTTCCATTTACATATAAATAGCTCGGAAATTCCAACACCAATGTACTTGAAAACACTGAATCAAGTAGTTCAGAAAAACATAAATTAGATGCATTTCAATTTAAGGTGTTTACAACAAGCATGCATTCAAGTAAATAAAAGAAATGGAATCGATTTTTATTACAGAAAGCAACATCTTTTTAAATTATTGAAATTATCCCCACACTGCTCTTAAACCCGTCAAGATTTCTTTTAGCATGCTATTAGTTTCTTTTGCTGGGGAAGAAAGGATTAAGTAATTGTACACAGTTGTAGTGTAACGTGAGGGTAGATAATGCTGGTTTTTTATTTCCTCTTTTTTTCTGTATAAGTCAGAGATGCCTCTTGAGCTAGCTGGGGCCTTAGAAAAGACGTAAATAAAACCAGATACACTATTTCAACATAACTTGCTTTTATCTCTCTGGATAATCCAGTTTAAGTTTTCTGTCCTTGTCACATTCTCTCCCACTGTAAGGCATTTTGGAATGAGTGTATCTTCATTAGCAGTCTCTAACTGCTAACAACACAGATTAACCACTCTGTTTATTGATCTATTGCTTATAAAGAGCCACTTCAACACCCAATGCCGTTTCTCAAATGGATTTGATACATGGTATAAACAAACAACTCTGTATGGTTGAGAACAAACAATACTGTGCATCACTGGTAAGGGCTGAGTTCTCATTTGTTGAATTCTCTTGAGGGTCTAGATAGATACAAGAGAAAAGAAGGCTGATTTTGAGTTGCTTATGTATTGTAATAATATTAGTGATGTTATATATTTTACAAAACACATCACAATTATTTGTTCTTTGAATATCTAAAAATATTCCGTTCACTGAATTTCACAGATAAAATGGCACAATCTAAAATGACTAAAATGACTCAATAATGATGTGGCTGTGGGAAAGAGGAAGAGAGAAAAAGAAACACTAATTTTCTGTGAACGAAACTGCAGACAATTTTCTGTCATTGGGATGGCTAAAGTCATTTAGTGGGAACTTCTTGTTTTCTTCTAGGAGGGGATTCTGGAGGTGCACAGGGTAGAAATGCTCTTGGTCTACAGACACAGTGAAGTACTTGCAAAAATGACTACTACGTAAATTTCATTTTCAACTGATAAATGGTAGAGATTATTGAGTATCTACTACGTTCAGGGAAGTCTAATACTGCTTCTCTATGCGTTACACAATATTCAGGCACATATCTTGATATATCTAAATGAAGAACAAAGAAATCTCAACTTTACATTTCATGGGGCAGAAGTCTCAGAATAGGAAGAAAAGTAAATTCACAGACTAAAGCAGTATTATTTTTTATAATCACAAAAGCTTGACAACTTAGAAAGATAGAGTAGGAGAAATGATTCCTGAAAAATGAAAGGCAAAAGTAAATGAAACATTTAATAAGGAAATTTAAATTCATGGGTTAAAAATAAGTCATATATTTTATCCTAAAACTCATTTTAAGATAAATTTTCTTAAAGTATATAGTTTAAAGATTCATATGGTTAAAAGTTTAAGAAGTTCAAAAACAAATGGAAGAAATAAATTTAAACGAAAAAGAATAATAGTGTAACAATTGTTAATCAAACTTCTTACACAAATTCAACAGTTTAAATGAGATTTTTTCAACATTAGCCAAAGCTTGGTAAAGTAGACTTACATTGACAAGTCTAATAATCATTAACTTGGTAAGTCTGTCATATTTTATGAGATTAAGCACACTCATACTGAGCACAGGGTCAGTGATAAACAGCAAATACTGTATATCATTTGGCATGCAGCTTTTCCCTTGGACTCTCCCACATTCTCTCTCTTCCTCTCTTCAGTCTACACATTATACAAATTAGATCTTGCAATCAGCATAGGGAAATCTCATTACTGCTGAATATACTTAATAATCATCTTCTTTCTAAACAAAGATAACAGCAAATAGCTCTGAGGAAATTTTTATGCAAAGAAAAACTATGTAGTTTATTTGTAATGAAGATGGTACAACTGTCTGTGTAACAAGTTATTAAATATATCATCAAAAGGAGATTCTCTAAAAAAATAAACTATACTGAATTTCAAGATGGGCCTCATTATTTAAGAAATCATTTCCCTAACAGTTATTAGATGATGCTAACATACCAAACTTTTAGTTAGTATTCCATGGTTTTCCTTGCATTCTTTCTTTTCTCTTAATATCACACTATGTTGTTAAAGAAAAGGTTATGCATTTTAAAAGAATAAATGACATATATCTGCATATAAAATGATTGGATTTGACATAAGGAAAAAATCTTATAAGCAAGAATGTGAAACGTAAGCTGTAAAATAAGATTTTCTTCAAATGTCACTGGACTCTGAATCTTCAAGAAAATCTGAAATCCACCTAATGGATTAGAATATATAGTGCATCAATTAAAATTATACATTTTTACGTAAAATATCTATTAGTCTTCTAAAAAAACACTGTTTTAAAAATATTGCAGAAACTATCCAGACACGGCTAATGTAAAGGGAGCAAATATGATTTTTCTAAGTAGTTATAAATCAGCTGTCATGATAAAATAGTCACTTATTGCTTGAGTTCTCAATAGATTTAAAACTCATGGACATTGATCCAATTTCCATAAACCAGTGCATAACCTAGGTACAACACAGAGTTTAACAACTTTTGTGGGACATAGTTCAAGGATGGTCAAACAGAGAATTACATCAGGGAAGGATCTGGTTTTAGCTCACTGGGAGCAACAGAGATGAGAGCCGGGAATGTCTTCACACTTTTCAAAGTGCTCTTGTGGGCAGTGGGGCCCTCTAGGGAAGTACTCTCTCCATACTGGAGGTGAAAAATGGAAACATAAAAAGCTCAAGTGACATATTTAGATCAAACTATTAATAAGCAGCTGAAGAAACACAGGTAGCTATTTCTTTGTATCAGGTGGCTCTGACCAGGCAGGAATCAACTTTCAAAGACTTTTTTTAACCTAAGACCCAAAGGTTTTCATTGAAGTCATGCAGACTACCTAAATTACCCTCTCCATGCCTAGAGTCCATTAGTGACGGTCAAATGTCTTCTGGCTTTTCTGTCATGAATCTAAAAATAGTAAGCCTACCAAGTTAGAAGAAAATGAAATGACCGTTATAGTTAGAAAACAAAGTACTGGGGTATTTCAATGTATTGCTCATCACTTTCCATACCAGCTATAATTTCAGCCACTTCAATCCAGCAACACATTTCTGAAACTACTGAAAGAGTCAACCTCATATTCCTGATTTTTAAGAAAATTATTGCTAGTCAAAGGGAAGAACAGCTTTAAAAACATCTGACAGCATCATGTGGCTTCTGGCAGGAATCCAGGTCATGCTTCATGGGCAATGTAAAAAGGGAATGAAAAGGCAGTCACTTAAAGGGGACAGTGAGAGAATCACAAATCATGGAATCCCAAAACCCAGTGGTCACAACAGTTCCTTCTCCCAAGTTCCTAATTCTTTCCAGAAAGCCAGACTGTAGCTCATTCCAGCTCACTACCACAAAAGGAATATTGGATTCTGCCCCAGGAGAGACTCAATCTCAAGAGCCAAATCGCAGTGAGAAAGATTTGCGGAGTTCAGGATTGAACCTATTGCATCCAATCACTAGCAGAAAATCAGACCACTGAAGCAACTATTTTAAATATTAGTCATTTCCTACTCTTTCCCCATCATCTGAAATTTTTAAAAAGTGAAAAAAAGCCTATAATATGTGCTAAAAGTTGATGCCACTTAAAAAAACTGTTTTCCTTTCATTAAACAAACTCTTCTTTCCTCATTTTTCCATTTAATGTGAAAACATATGCGCACGTAATGAATGCCAATAGAAGATATACTTAGTTTTATTATTATGAAGTAATTTTTATTCCTTTGTCTTCCTTCAAGACAAAGGATCTGTACAGTTAAAAGATCTACACAACATGAGAACGTCAGAGAAGATGCCAATTTGACTGTGATTAAAGATTTAGCTATGGAGCCCCTAAAGAAATCGCACTGAGTTGCTGTCACTAAGACTCCAGAGGTTCCTTTGGAGTAGAGGTGAGCTATGAAGTTCTCAACTATGAGAGGCTAATACAAATGTATTCACTTTATTTATATTAGTAAAACAGGATTAACTACATAGTTACCCACTGTATTTACTATACTTTAGAGCAAAAATGCATACAGTAGGAACAATAAATAAAAGCAAAAGTATATATATGTGTATACGTATGTATGTGTATATATATGTGTGTGTATATGTGTCTGTGTATACGTATATGTGTATGTGTGTATATACATATGTGTTATATATATATTATATATGAGAATTAAACAAGTAAATGGATGCCATAGGATGGGAGCCAGATTCCTCACTGTTAGAGTGGGAGGTTAGAGGTAAGCAAGGGAGAGTGATTAGAATCATTCATATGGTGATGAATTCTGGTAGGAGACACAGTATGAACACGTTTAGCTTAATATAGATACAGATAATTACATCTAGTAATGTTTATAGTTATGTGTATACACACAGGTTAGTCATCGATGCATGTATTTCTTTGTTCTGTCAGCTGAGAGGGCCTAGAAGCAATCACATACCAGTAGCAATGATCATACCTAGGGTCCAGACTTTGGTTTCTAATATCACTCCCCAATAAAAGGCATCCATGCTCCTTGAGAAAATAGATGCTTCTAGGACAAGAACAGGAAATACAAAAAGTGAGCCTGGAGCATTTTGTAGTGCTAGAAAATAAGGAGGGATGTAGGTGTGTGTGTGTATGTGTAAGAGAGAAAGAGAAAGCCTATATTGATGTGGATACGTCAAAGGGACACCAAAGCCAACTAAAACAGCTCCCAATGGCCAAAGCTGAAATAATTTAATCACCAAAATTAAAAAAAATATATTGGATTATAACAAAAAGTATAAAATAAATATCCACAAGCCTACACAGATATAAATAAATGATTGAGTATATAAATGAATGAAGATAAAGAGGCAAGTATATCCAACGGAAGAAATCCAATAATTTATGTCAATATTCTGCCCTCAAAGAGGAAGAGAATACCTCTCCACTCCTTGAATGTGGGCTGCTCATAGTGACTATCTTCCGAAAATTGTAGTATAGAAAGAAGAGAAAAAGAATAACTTTACAGTGCAGAAACCTGGCAAACATTATTTAGGCCAGGTGATCAAGGTGATAAATGGTGATAAATCATTTTGACAGTATGTACCCTTGATATATAATGAAAAGGCACTTTACCTCTGTGGTCTTACTCCAGAAAAAATCTGTAACGCCACTATGACCATGAAAAACACCAGAGAATTTTTTTTTTTTTTTTTTTTTTTTTTTTTTAAGACAGGGTCTCACTCTGTCACCCAGGCTGGAGTGCAGTGGTGCAACTTCAGTGCACTGCAACCTCCGCCTCCTGGGCTGAAGCAGTCATCCCACCTCAGCCTCCCAAGTAGTTGGGACTACAAGTGGGCATGACCACACCTGGCTAATTTTTTTGTATTTTTAGTAGAGACAAGGTTTTGGTATGTTGCCTAGGCTGGTCTCAAACTTCTGAGCTCAAGCTATCCACCTATCTTGGCCTCCTACAGTGCTGGGATTACAGGCATGAGCCACCACATCTGACCTGGACCATTCATATTGGCAGAAGAATGGAAAAATAGATCAATAGAATAGAATGGAAAGCCTAGAATTATGTGTAGACCTACATAAATATGATCGACTGATCCCTGACAAATGACTTCATTAAAATTAAAAACTTCTGCTCTATGAAAAGCACTGTTAAGAAAATGAAAAACCAAGCCACAGCCTGGGAGAAAATATTTTCAAAGCACATATCTGACAAATGACTTCTATCTAAAATATAAAAAGAGCTGTTAAAATGTAACAATAAGGAAATGAACAATCCAGTTAAAAAATGGGTAAAACAGGGCAGAGTGCAGTGGCTTACACCTGCAATCCCAGCACTTTAGGTGGCCAAGGTGGGCAGATTACTTGAAGTCACGACTTTGACATCAACCTGGCCAGTACGGTGAAACCCCTTCCCTACTAAAACTATAAAAATTAGCCAGGCATGGTGGTGGATGCCTGTAATCCTAGCTACTTAGGAGGCTGAGGCAGGATAATTGCTTGAATCCAGGAGGTGGAGGTTGCAGTGAGCCGAGATTGCTCCACTGCACTCCAGCCTGGGTGACAGAGCAATATTCCATCTCAAAAAATAAGTAAATAGGCCAGGTGTGGTAGCTCATGCCTGTAATCCCAGCACTTTGGGAAGCTGAGGTGGGCAGATCACCTGAGGTCCGGAGTTTGAGACTAGTCTAGCCAACATGGTGAAACCCCATCTCCACCACAAATACAAAAATTAGCCGGGCATGGTGGCGTGTGCCTGTAATCCCAGCTACTCAGGAGGCTGAGGCATGAGAATCACTTGAACCTGGGAGGCAGAGGATGCAGTGAGCCGAGATTGTGCCACTGCACTCCAGCCTGGGTGACAGAGTGAAACTCTGTCTCAAATAACAAATAAATAAAATAAAAATAAGTAAATAAATAAAATAAAAATGGGCAAAAGATGTGGACACCCTATCTAAAATGAATACATACAACAAATAAGTATATGAAATGTTCAATATCATGTCACTCGATAATTGCTAACTAAAACAATTAGATACTATTACACATTCAACCATGACTAAAACCCAAAACACTGACTATACCAAATGCTGACAAAGATGTGGAACAACAGGAACTCTCACTCATTGCTGGTGGGAATGTTTGAAAGACAGTTTGGCAGTTTCTAACAGAACTAAATAGACTCTCATCATATGATCCATCAATTGTACTCCTTGCTATTTACTCAAATGAGTTAAAAATTTATGTCATTACAACAACCCTCACAGAACTGTTTATAGAGCTTTATTCATAATTGCCAAAACTTGTAAACAACTAAGATATCCTTCAACAATAAACAAACTGGTATAATCCGTACAATAGAATATTACTCAGCAATAAAAAGAAGTAAGCAATTAAGTCATGAAAACTCATGGAAGAACCATTAATGCATATTGCTTAGTGAAATACGACAATCTGAAGAAGCTACATACTATGCAATTCCAACTATATAACATTCTGATATTTACACGAGACACGAAAACATATCAATACAAAAATTTGTATGTTAATATTCATACCAGTGTTATTTACAATAGCCCCTAACTATAAAAACCCAAAGGCCCATCAACAGATTAACAGATAAATAAATTGTGGTAATATCCATATTATGGAACATTGCTCAGCAATAAAATAAAATAAATTACTGACAATAAACTATAGTGACATAAAGCACATCAGTAGTTGCCAGGTGCTAGGTGTGATGGGAGAAGAATAACTGCAAAAAGGACTAGAAGGAGTATGGGGAATGATGGGAACGCTTTTTATGTTGAATTTGTTATAATACATTGAAATGTACACATAAAATTGATGAATTTTATTGTAGGTAAATTATATTTCAATAATGATTATTAAAAATAAAGTAATTACAAAATGAGGAGGGGGAATGCAGCAATCACGTATTCAATTCTTCCTTGACACAAGGTTGTATAAAGGAATTGAAGTACAAAGACAAATTAAGATAAAATTCTTACCCTGCAATGAATTTACAGTCTAGTAGAAAAGACAGACATGTACACAACCAGTGTAACTATGGTAAGTATAATAATGGAGTTATAAACAGAATTTTATAGGCATGGGGCAAGACATTAATTATACAAGATTCAGAGAAACATTGCAAAGGATTACGAATGAGTTGCATCTTAAGAAGTGATTAGGGCCGGGCGCGGTGGCTCAAGCCTGTAATCCCAGCACTTTGGGAGGCCGAGACGGGCGGATCACAAGGTCAGGAGATCAAGACCATCCTGGCTAACACGGTGAAACCCTGTCTCTACTAAAAACTACAAAAAACTAGCCGGGCGAGGTGGCAGGCGCCTGTAGTCCCAGCTACTCGGGAGGCTGAGGCAGGAGAATGGCGTGAGCCCGGGAAGCGGAGCTTGCAGTGAGCTGAGATCCGGCCACTGCACTCCAGCCTGGGCGACAGAGCGAGACTCTGTCACCAAAAAAAAAAAAAAAAAAAAGTGATTAGAATTTCAGCAAGTGGCATTTCCTAACAAATCATAAGGTATATTTCATAGTTATTTTCTTCTATATCTATCTATTCATCCATCCATCTATCCTTCCCTCCATCTATCCATCCACCCATCTATGCCTAGGGAAAGGAAGGGATATAGAGAAAATTCAATATTGTAGTATATAGCAATATCCAGGGCTTAGTTTGTAACATAAGAATTTGTTATTTCGTATTTTAAGTCTAATAATTTCTGCATAGCAGTTAGAATAAATGTATGCTGTATAGAACTGCATATTTAGTTTACCTTAGCAGCAGAAACTTAAATCTGATCCTCTCAGAAACTTATCTACTTCAAAGGGTAGCCTAGAGCTAAAAGAGGCTAATGACTGTAACAGCACCAGACTCGGTCCAGCACCTACGACAATACTTAATACTTAGTAAGAGCTGAGTAAATATTGTTGAATAAAACCAAAACAGACAGATAGTTAATTCAACTTTATTGAACTTCACAGAGGAAAACTCCACATATAACCAAACTGTACTTCTATTACAGACCCTGTACAGTTAGTTTTTTAAATCATTTTTTCAGTCGAGTCAATAATAGGATGTTAAAAGAAAACAGAATATTAAAGAATCCAATACTGCTTTGAGACAGGATCAAATAAAGCCCTGCTTCAAAACTGTATCTGCTTCTCCAATCCTACAAAAGTGGGTAGTTTTATTTAGACCTACTATTACTACTTCATTCTGTACTTTCTATAAAACTTTGACCAATAACACTGGTAGATGGCCAACATGCAAAGACAATGACAGGAATAAAAAGGTATCATCTATCAACCCTGTTTACACCCTTCCACATAATCTGATGTTTGGGTAACTAAAGTATAAAAGCAAAATAGCATTTTCTAAAACAAGCAAGAAATAGAAGATAACTCTAAACACAAATATGGACAACATAACCTAGTAGTCAAGTACAGATGCTTTCAGAGATGAGGTTACTTGGTTGGAATGAGACCTTGAACCAAAGAATACTGCAATAAACAGTGATTACTTCTACATATGTGACCAACCACAAGTGAAAAGGGTCAAACACACAGGTGATTATGCAGCCATAATTTTTGCATCGTTGTATACATGCTGACATATACCAACACTAGCAATAACATCCTTAAGAATTATGGACACAAGCTATGGCTAGATACTTTCAAATTATTGACAATTTCTTCCTGTCAATAAGAAGAAAGTTCCAGAAATGTTGCACATCATCATGTTAGATAACACTAAGAAATTACTAGATTATTTATTTTTAAAAATTTATCATTGGAGGAGTCCTTCTTAACTATCTATATTCTTCAACATAGTAATCCGTTTCCTAAATGGAATCATTTGATATGAACTGACCTGGTCATTCCATTTATACACTGTATAACATTCCACATTTGATCTTGAGCAAGTTACTTCCCTGTGCCTCACTTTCCTCATCTGTAAAATGGGAATGACGACAGTACTTACCTTACAAGGTTATTGTGAGGATTAGATGAGCTAATGAATGCAAAGTGCTTAAAACAGAGCCTCGCACATAGAAAGTTCTATAACTTTTAGTCATTATTATTACTATTTTTCATTATTATTGTTCATATTATTCCTTCTTTGCTACCAAACTACATCAATAAATATGGCATTTTAGAACTAGTAAAAACTTAGAACTAACATAAGAAACACAAATCTCTAGATGTAGTTCACTGCTGCTTATAATACCATTTCCTTTAAGTGGAAGATTTACCTGTCCTCTGAAACCTTCTTCTATAAACTGGACCCCTTAATGACAAGAGACGCACCGTGAATAAAATTCTGGTCCCAGCTCTACCTGGGCCTCCCAGCAAGCCTCAGGTAAGTCATCTCCCCTTTGGGGCCTCAGCTGTCTCATTCTTAAAATAAAGTGTTCGCATTTGAGGATTATTAAGGTCCCTTTGAGTCCTAATACTCTGATTCAATAAATCCTTCAGGTTCTTTAATGTATAAATATGACATTATAAATTTGACACTTTAGAATTTGACACTTTAGAATTTATCTCTAGACACTTCACTAGATTATAAGCATCAGGATCCTCTAGGGCAGGATCTTCATTCTCTTTCATTCAGAAGTTAGATAGTTAAGCCAAAAAAAAAAGTCTCACAAATAAAGTATTAATAAAGTCATCAGTGCTTCCAGAAGCAAACTGGAATTTTATTGCTGTTACACATCTCTTTTTAAAATACTATTACTTGATTAAAAAGCTGTTGAATTCTATCATATATTCTTGTAAAAGTGTATTTTTACAAACCAGATAACTTTATAGTTTCTGTAGTTTTGGATAGGTAAATAAGTGGCTTAACATGTTCAAAACCAGGGTCACTTATTTTTCTAATGAATCCATTAAGATTATAAATTTATTCATGATATCATAAGAAATCACCATGTGGGAGTTTTGCAATTAAAAAGAAACATTTTTGTTTATTAATGTTTTCAAGTGATATCATGTTTTGCAACAGAAAAAACAGGCATATGAATGAAATGTCAAGGACCGATAATGAGCACTCAGAACTGCTGAGCAGATCCCTCCTTCTTAGCTAGTAACACTGTTGTATAGAATCACTCAGGCTGAAAATGAAATTTTTTACAAGGAAAAATTTAACATTTTGTCATCATTACACTGTTGTGCTATAAGCTTTTTCTTCAACAAGCTGGCAGGTGCTTCAATACTCAAAATGCTAAAATTCTTAAACCAAACTAACATATACATAGTATGGAACATTAATCTTAAGATTTATATTTTCAAATTTGTAGAGGTCTAAAGGTTTTCAAGGCAGCTGTAAACATATACTCTTTCTGAAGTAGAGGTTTCCAAAGATTGGGAATGCAACTGATAAGACATAAAATCAGAGGAGAAACAGTGGAAAAGTAAACATAATATAAGAGAATCACAATATGTAATGGAGTCATTAATTTCATGAGTCTCCTTGGATAGGTTTAAAGCACACTTCAGATGCATTAGTAGCATCATTTTATATTTCATAAGGAGTACTCTCAAGCCAAGCTTCTTTATAGTAAATGAATCATCCAGCTATATTTTGTGAAAAGGGGTCATTTTAATTTCAGGGTCTTTTATTGCCCAGCAAGGTACCTGACTGAACTGTGAAATGACATTCACAATATAAATAAACTCAGTTGTCTTTGCTTCAAAGAAGGTAGTTATTATTCAAGCATTTACTTTCTGGCTTATCTCACAGATTTAGATATACATAATAGATATTGGCTTTGTTAACACTGGACAGAAAGCAAACTGTACTAAAACAATTTACAGTAATTAATTATGTACAATTGCTGCTAACAAAAGGGGTAATGAAAAAGGAAAAAGTATGTGCAGAAAATATCAAAAATAAGATGAAGAGATGGGAAAGTTCCCATTCTGCTTCTAGATGACAGTTTAAATGTACTGTATTTTATTAGCAGGTAAAAATGTCGTGGTGATACCTTAAAGTGCTCATCCTATCTGTGTCTAAATAATCTATCCATCACAGAAAAACTCTGTCCCATAGGCCAGTGTGTGTTTGACAGATACTATTATAATAAAATATTGACCACACCATAACTAGCAAATGTTACAATGAAGAACCGTAATTTGAAGTTAAAATATTTTCTCATCATCAATAGCAGGTACAGCAGCATATCCTAACTTAAGAGGAGAGTCTGTGACTACCTAAAAGTACTGACAGAATTTAAAAGGCAAAGAAAGAAAGAATACACTAATTCTTATTTTATAAAATCTTTTTTTTTTTTTTTTTTTTTTTTGGTCGCCCAGGCTGTAGTGTAGTGGCGCTATCTTGGCTCACCGCAAGCTCCGCCTCCTGGGTTCACGCCATTATCCTGCCTCAGCCTCCAAGGAGCTGGGACTATACAGGCGCCCGCCACCACGCCCGGCTAATTTTTTGTATTTTTAATACAGACGGGGTTTCACCGTGTTAGCCAGGATGGTCTCGATCTCCTGACCTCGTGATCCGCCCGCCTCGGCCTTCCAAAGTGCTGGGATTACAGGAGTGAGCCACCGCGCCCGGCCCCCTATTTTTATAAAATCTAAACGCAGTTATTCACAATTTGTGGGTGGTAAAAATGAAAGGAAAAGCAATACGTTGATGGCTAGTAAATTGGAAGCACAGCGGAAAAGGAGTAAACCCACAGCACTGCCTACTTAGTTACTGTTGAGGATCCTATCCTCATCAGTGACTAGAAATACATGAAAGATAGGGCAGAGGAAGTAGTAAAAGTTGTCCTCTTTTCAAACCTGCTAAAGCCAACAAGATTCAAAGACCCTGAACTAGGTTAGCAAACTCACTAAAATCAGCTATGATCCTGAACGGTATGCACTGAGCAGTCACAATAACCTAGGCACCAGCATCTAACTAAAATGTAAAGAGGTGAAAAGGAGTTCTGGTTTGTTCAGTAAAACAGATTCTTGGGCATAAAACTATACAACTTCTAGCATTCAGTGGAAATATGATGACTAGAAAAGAGGGTATATTGTTTCATACATTAAATAATCTATGGAGAAGAGTACCATTTTCAATATTTCTCAAGCCAATTTTTAATCTGGCATGAGTTGAAATGAAGCATAGCTAAAAATTAAACGGGATAATCTTTGTAAATCAAGTTATTAGTAGAAAACAGATTTAAAAATCCAGGGAATTGAACATTGGAAATTCTCTCAAAGTATAAGTAATCAAACTTGGGGATGATAACTCACTAATCAAAATCAAGGTTTCTACTTGTGACCTAATATAAATAAGAAGGTGATAGAAATATATTTCTAAGCCTTGGAATTCAGGGAATTTTTTTTCTTTTATATCTCAGACTTCAAACTTTGGGGAACAGGGGTCATTTTTTTTTTTTTTTGTACATAACTTCTATTTCAAACTTTGATAAGCACAATGTATAGAACAGAATGGTCTGCTTTGGAGGCATAAAGATAGACTAATTTCATATCTTTCATCATTTTTTATATATGATCTCATTGCATCTGTTCCAACCATCAGTTCAAAACATGTATTTTGATTTTAATTTTGAAAATGTAAAATCTCAAATTTAAAAGCTTAAGTTTCAGAACGTATTTATTAAAACTCAGTTATTCAAATGACAACTGGCGTAAAAAATATAGTGTTTTATTTAGGGAGTCATAAACATGTTCAAAACATCTAGTTTATTTTTAATAAAAACAGAATATATTTTTCTAAACATAAGCAAATCTCTATTAACCCTTAAACTAACAAATATTACACTCATGACACTTTAAGGAAGATATGCTCAGATGCCATGTTTGGTAAAGCTTATGTGTAGGCAGACACCACCTGGAAAATAAAAAACTAAATTTAGCATCAAGTATAGATAGCACAATTCAAAAAAATTTTCGTTAATTCAGGTCAGTGAGCTCTCCCTGCTTTGCATTCCCTGTTTATATGTTAGTCCATATAATAAAGTATTAACATGGTAGTTTTTTTTTTTTAAAACCATCACAACAAAAACTGTCCATTTTTATTGCATTAATCAAAAGTTCACAAAAATATGAAAATCAAGAAGTAATTCCAGCATTTCTATTCCTCTCTTAATTGTGTGCAAATTTTACCTAAGAAATATCTTCCCATCTTCCTATGCCTTTAATTGGCTACCACTGCATTTCAGCAGCACATTAGCCCAACTCCATACATGCAGACCCATCTATAAAAGGGTCTGGGCTGGGCAGGGTGGTTTACACCTGTAATCCCAGCACTTTGGGAGGCCGAAGTGGGAGGATCACCTGAGGTCAGGAGTTCAAGGCCAACCTGGCCAACATAGTGAAACCCGTCTCCACTAAAAATACAAAAATTAGCGGGGCATGGTGGCACATGCCTGTAATCCCAGCTACTCAGGAGGCTGAGGCAGGAGAATCACTTGAAGCCGGGAGGCAGAGGTTGCAGTGAGCCAAGATTGTGCCACTGCACTCCAGCCTGGGTGACAAGAGCAAAACTCTATCTCAAAAAAAAAGGGTCTGACCACTACACTACATAATTATTTCCATGATTAAAAAATTACACCAAAGTTTCCAAAAATTATTTATTTGAAAAGAATTTTATGTTGCTAATAACTAACTAAATTCCTTAAATAGATATGGAGTTGCCAAAATGACCAATACTTTTTAACAGGTGGAGAAATGTTAGGTCACCTAGACTGATAGCAGTAGTGATATTGAAAACTTAAACAACTTGGATTTTTATTCTTACTGAAGCAAATACCCAGTTTTGGGGGACGTTCTACCCTGAGTTTAATAAAATGTATTCTGCCAAATGGTTACAGCAAAGAGAGTGTTTAATCAAATTTACCTAACATTTGATTGTATATCCCGAAAATCTTTTAATCTAAAAGATATTTAATATTAGATTTAAATAGTAGGTACAGCAGCATATCCTAACTTAAGCGGAGAGCCTGTGGTCACCTAAAAGTACTGACAGAATTAAAAAGGCAAAGAAAGAAAGAATTTGATTTAAATATATAAATCTAATATTTAATATTATATAATATAAAATCTTATAAAGCCTTATAAAACTATATAAAATCTAATATTAAATCTAATATTTAATCCTAAAGCTATTTAAAACTGATGCATAACAAAAGATGTATAAGATTTTAACTAGGGCAATAAAGCATGGGATGATAAGTTTTAGTTATATCATTTATACATTTATAAACATTTATGTTTATAAATTAATATTGATGCTATTACTTGGCTCAAATATTGCACTGAGGTAAAATACTCAACTTTAGCTTGCATTCACTTACAAATGTACAATGTCAACATATAATTCTAGCTGTTCTGAATTATCATTCACAGCTAGTATTTTGGTATGATAATCTTCTAGAAGATAATCCTGCTTAGGGATTAGTGGTTAATTCTTATGACCATGTACCACCTAAAGAAATTTAAATTATTGTTTTCCTGGGGCTCACAAATTTTTGAAATATCATCATTAAAAAAAATTTGTAAGTGCCTACAAGGTAAAATAATATGAAACTAAAATTAGCTGAGATGTAGTCTAAAGAGTAAGTTTACAGAAAAAAAGGCCTTGAAATCAACTAAATTTGTTTCACAAAATGAGTAAAAATATGTGTAAATAAAAAGTCTAAGCATGTACTTATGTTTTCTTAAAATGTGTCTTTGTGGCAGCTCATTCTGTCTTCTTCACTACAAATATCCAATTCTAAGAAATATCTAGAAAAAGGCAGCAACAATCTCTCAACTGCCAGATAGAGTGGCTTTTCTAGTTTGCATTCTTTTAACCACTCAGGGGCACAGGTAAAGTTGAACTCTTGTTGATATTCTGTCTTTCCTTGGCTTCGGAGATAGCATTTTCCCGAATCTGTTCACTCTCAGTCTACATTTCTGATGTGTGTTTGTCACCAGTCACTTAAGTGTTGCTAGATCCCAAGGCCCTATCCTTGAGAATCCCCTTTCCTTTTCTATTTGTACTCTTCTACTCTAATGGCTTAAAATTACTAGGTGCACATGATTCCGATTTGTTTTCAGCCCAGGGTTTTCCTTTGAATTTCTGACTCATACTTCCTACTAGGGCATAGACCTCAGGTGTCCTGCATATAGTACATAGGGATATGAGGCAATCTAGTGTAGTTAGTGTCAAGAGCATAGGCTCTGAAGCCAGAATACCTCAGTTTGAATGCTAAGTCTACCAGTTGTGTGAACTTAAGTTGTTTAACCCTTCTGTAGCTCTGTTTCCTTATCTATGAAATGGAAGTAAAAACAATAATCTATATTAGAGGGCTTTTATAAGGGTGAAATGAACTTTGAACGGAGATTGGCATATAGTAAGTGCTACATAGTGTGTATTAAATAAGTAACACTATAATTTATGATTCTTAAAATATTCCTTATAATCCCCCTCATGCACATATTTGTAAAGCTGCATGTCCTGATCACTGAAACCTCCACCTCCCGGGTTCCAGTGATTCTCTTGCCTCAGCCTTTTGAGTAGCTGGGATTCCAGGTGCACACCACCACGCCCAGCTAATTTTTGTATTTTTATTAGAGAAGGGGTTTCACCATGTTGGCCAGGCTGGTCTCAAACTCCTGACCTCAAGAGATCCACTCGCCTCGGCCTCCCAAAGTGTTGGGATTACTGGCTTGAGCCACCATGCCCAGCTACCATTTAAAGATTTTATCTTGCAAGGGTTAACTTGGTGATACCTAAGCTTGAGGCACTTGGAGAAACAACAAGCTCAAGCTCAAGCTAGATGCTCGCAGAAGTCAAAGGGCTCCTGGTTAGGCAAAGAGAAACAGGAATATAGAACAGGCCATGCTTGATCTATTTAATACTCTGCCTAAAATCTCAGTTCTGCCTAAGAGCTTAGTGAATAGCATGGTCTGCTGTGCCACAATAGATGCATAACATCTAAATTGGGATTTCAGGATTTTAAGGAAGCTTACAACTTTCAACCTTTCTCCATTCCTTCAAATCCATGATACTCTTTTCTTGACCCACTCTCTGGTATTCTGAGGCTAGGGAAAATAATAAAGAAATGTAAGATGGCTATATATCTTGAAAGGGCAGAGATCATATCTTGTTCACTCTAAGCCAGCACCTAGCAGAGTGCCTGGCTTATAATTGAAATTCGATAAATATTTCTTGAATAAAACAATAAATATCAAAAGCAGATGGGGCAAAAGAAGTCAAATTCCTATTTCTACAGCTGATCCTGCTGACTCAACGTGCCTCAGAAACAACCATATACTACACTCCCACTCCACCTCACCCAATCCACACACACTCCTGTAATTCCTAACAGTGGCTGCTAATGGCCCAACCTGTAGTAAGTCTCAAAGACAATCTGCTATATCCTCCCTTAATTTTTGAAATATGAAAATAAATACTTGCATAAGGTCCTTTTCTAAAGGCCTCTCTTGAATTAAGCACAATCTATGATTTGATATTTTTTTAGGTGGCAAAAAATTGATTTTTAAAAGTGTTAATATAATATAGTGATAAGGTATTATAATTAACTCAGCCAGGAAGCCTGGAATTTCATGGTTACTTAATGTCCCACCTTCCTCCCCTTCTCCTCTCAACATCTTAACAGTTTATTTATACAGTACCCAAAAATGCCTATAGGAAAATACATAAACTTTAAATGAGATGCAAATTTGACATCTGCCAGTTCAGTCTTGCACAGTTTTATCTTCTCCATCTTAGCTGAATTTGAGAGTTTTCTTTAGGTACAAATTCATTTCCTTCTAAATATTATGGGTTAAAAATAAAATACAAAAAGAACAAACAGAATAGTAAAAAGCTATGTTTCAATACTGGAAAATGCAAATATCACTATGTGATCTTTGATATAATAGTTTTTTAGTGTAACACCAGAAATAATTATATCAGTGGCCTGCTTCCTGCCATCTCTACAGAGGTGTAATGAAGAAATCTTAGTTAATATGTACTAGACAAGAAAGTAGTTTAGAAGACAATGCTTTTAATTCCTAAACAGGAAGCAAAAAACAGTTGTGGACAGAAATATTAAATAGAGATCATCACTTGACCTTCAAATATAAGAGAATGACTAATAATTTTGTCAGCTCTTTTGTCAGTAAAGGGATTTGATAGGGGTATGTAAGAAAGTTCATAGTCCAAAAGATAGTGATCCTTTAATAAAAATAATAAAAACACTGAGGCATTTGCCAAGTTAATTCTTGCCATTTCAGTATCAATCAAAAGATATTATGTCAAGCAACTATGTTCTCTGAACCATTTTTAGTAGAGTCAACTTAACTGTTCACTGAATGCCTTCTGATCTATTTAGATGATTCTTCACCAGCATCATCAAAAACATACAGAGTCTCACCCTCATATATCATGGAATAGGATAAAATGCCAAACGAAGAGAATTAAGTCAACATTGCCTTGATCTCTAAGGACCTAGAATCTAAAATTGTACATACCGGGCTGGGTGCGATGGCTCATGCCCATAATCCCAGCGCTTTGGGAGGCCAAGGCCAGTGGATCACCTGAGGTCAGGAGTTCAAGACCAGAGGCCAACATGGTGAAACCCCAACTCTACTAAAAAATACAAAAATTAGCCGAGCATGGTGGCGAGCACCTGTAATTCCAGCTACTTGGGAGGCTGAGGCAGGAGAATCACTTCACCCCAGGAGGCAGAGATTGTAATGAGCTGAGATTGCATCACTGCACTCCAGCCTGGGCGACAAGAGCAAAACTCTGTCTCAAAAAAATAAAAATAAAAATAAAATTGTACACACTATAATTCTGGATAACTTTATGAAAAAATCAGATAAGCCATTTGTCAATCTCCTGTCATATTTCTTAACTATTCAGAATTGGTTAATGAGTGACAGATACACAGCACTAACGTAAAAATGGCATGACCAATGGAAACAAACAAAGGAACCAATTTGATACTTTTTTTAATCCCATCAACAAATTACGATACATGTATGTGTACTTTAAGTGAACTAATGAACAACAATCTTTTTAAAGTTGACATACATAGACAGTGGGTGGTTGACAACTCTGGAGACTATTTGATTATAATTTATTTACATTTATTTATAATGTATTTATATACTGCCTTGACTTAAGGCAGCTAACAGAGGTGTGATAATATAATGAAAAAAATAACTTTAAAATGAAAAAGATAGAGCAGAGAGAATATAAAGATGGAAAAGTAATAAAGAGATAATAGATTAACATATAAATTGCAGTCAATATAGCCCTGCTAGGAAAAACTGCTGAAAGCACTCACAGATTCCACTTTCAGCTTTCAGATACAAAGATTACAACAGTTATAAGGTAAAACAAAATCTGTCTGTGTAGAAGAACACCTATTTGGCTTGCTAGTTAGCCTACTCAGCCAAAACAACAAAAGAAATCCTTGATATTTTTTCCCTTTCCCTCACCTCTCAGACAGACTCAATTGATTACTAAATTCTATGGGCTTTACTTCCAAAATATATCCTCAAAATATGCCCATTCTTCATTTCTAATGCCACAACCCTAGTCCAATATACTACCCTTTCTCATCTGGATTATTCCAAAAGCCGCTTATCTGGTCTCTGCACAATTTATTCCCTACATAGTAACCAGCAGGATCATCTAAAAACACAAATCAAATCTTGTCACTCCTCTGTATACAACTACCTGTGGCTTTCTACTGTACTTTCATCAAAATCCAAGCTCTTTCCCATGATCTTTGTGATCCAGACCTTGGCATTCCTCTACTCACTTCTCTAGGATCCTTAAAAGTAAAAACAGGAGGCAGGAGAACAGTCAGGGTCAGAGTGATACAATATAAGATTCTATGAACCATTGCTGGTTTTGAAGGTGGAAGGAAGCCATGAGCCAAGGATGCAGGCAGGCTGTAGAGGCTGGAAAAGGCAGGAAAACTAATTCTCCCCTAGGGCCTCCAAAAGGAACGCAGCCTTGCTGATGCCTTGATTTTAGTCCAGTGAAACACATCAGACTTCTGACCTACAGAATTGTAAGGTAATAAATTTGTGTTGTTGTAAACCATTAAGTTTGTGTTAATTTGCTAAAACAGCAATTGGAAACAAACACAGATCGGAATAAAAACCTCCCACCCAAGATAAAAATACAGAACAAAATTATGAAACATCTTTTAAAAGAATAACAATGAGGGAAGGTCAATAAAATAAAATTTAGGAGAAGTACTCACTAGATAAAAACACAAATCTTAATATAATCTAAAGAATTTGAAAAAAGGATAATTTACAAACTCAAAAAGATGAAAGAAGACATGTCCATAAAATAAAACATAATTTAAAACAGACAAATTAAACAATACCAAGTACAAATGAAAAAGAACCAATTAGAAACACCACAATAAAATATGTATAGTCATTAAAATTTTAAAAAGAACCAATAGATTAAATAAACTGTAGACTTACCATAGTAAAAGAAAGAAGTAGAAATTTTCAAAGAGCATTAAAAGGCACACAATGTGTCCCAAAAAGATAATGCAATTAACAACAACAAAAAAAAGGCCGGGCATGTTGGCTCACGCCTGTAATCCCAGCACTTTGGGAGGCCGAGGAGGGCAGATCACAAGGTCAGGAGATCGAGATCACGGTGAAACCCCGTCTCTACTAAAAATACAAAAAATTAGCCGCGGTGGCGGGCGCCTGTAGTCCCAGCTACTCAGGAGGCTGAGGCAGGAGAATGGGGTGAACCCGGGCGCCACTGCACTCCAGCCTGGGGGACAGAGCGAGACTCCATCTCAAAAAATAAATAAATAAATAAATAAATAAATAAATAAATAAATAAATAAAGGAGCAGTTAAAGGACATGAGGGAGATATTGAGACGCTCCAACATGTATCTAGTAGGTGTCACACAAAAGAGAGAAAGGGAAAAAAAATTAGGAGAAATAATGAAAAAGAAGTTTCCAGAACTGAATAAAGAAATATGGAAAAGTATACACTGAAAGTCAAGAAGGAAAAAATAAATTAAATCCACCTGTAGAACCATGATAGGGAGTATATAATAAATGAAGATAAAAAGGAAAGTTTTTCTCATTAGCAATAGATTACAGAAGACTATTAAATATTATGCTCAAAATATGAAGGAATTAGAACTCTACATCAGCTGAACTATTAGTCAAGAATGAGCCAAATTAAAGATGAACATCATTCATGGTCTATTTTATCTTAATAATGAAATTATGTCCTTATAGACCAAAGAAAGGGAACAAAGGATGAAATGATAACAATATTTTACATTTCGAGGTGTTTACCACTTGCCAAGCCTGGTGTCAGGGACTCTACATTCATCACTTTCATTTATGGAGCAATGACACTACTCGGTATTGGGCCAAGAGTGTACATCTATCACAAGCTAATCCTTCAAGCACTTATCAGATAGGCAATATATTAAAAATAAAAACTAGGGCCCCAGGGAAGCTAAAGCTAAAGCAGATCTTGCTAAAGCAAGATCATGTATCTCCCTTGCTACTTTCGTAAAGCTTCTCAGCTACTAAGTGGCAGGGAATCATTTGCTTATACTTTTGTTGTTTCCTATCTCTGTGCTGGAAACATGTTGTTACCTCTGCTGGGAATGTCTTTTCTCCTCCCCTAACCAGGCAGTTTAACTTCAAAATGTTTTTTTGTTTTGTTTTGTTTTTTGTTTTTTGAGACAGAGTTTCGCTCTTATTGCCCAAGCTGGAAGGCAATGGCGTGATCTTGGCTCACTGCAACCTTGCCTCCCAGGTTCAAGGGATTCTCCTGCTTCAACTTCCCAAGTAGCTGGGATCACAGTCATGTACCACCACTCATGGCTAATTTTTGTATTTTTAGTAGAGAAGGAGTTTCTCCATGTTGGTCAGGCTGGTCTTGAACTCCCGACCTCAGGTGATCCACCCACCTTGGCCTCCCAATGTGCTGGGAATACAGGCTGTGAGCCACTGCGCCCGGCCCTTCAAAATGTATTTTAAAGTTTTTTTCTTTCTCTTGGATTTCAAGATACAACCTTGAAGCAAACTGTAGAAGCCTTTTTCCTTAGTCTTAAAATAGATTCTGTGGCCCTCCTTTTCTCACCGTATGTACTCCCTTCACACTCATCTAACTGTAAGCCAATATCTAATTATGTGTCTTCTTAGAAATTCCAGGGGCTAATATTGAGAGAGACAGACTTGGTCTAGAGACCCAGCTGCAAAGTCCCAGAGATTACTTCAAGGCAGTGGCTAGTTAGCAACCCAACCATTGTTGAGACATCAGTCTGAGGTCCAGGTGGACTGGGACCCAAGACAGCCAGCCACCAAAACAAGGTACACGTGCATTGTACTCAGCCCAATTCTTGCACGCCTTCCTTATCAAGTTTTCCCTTTTTAAATGCCTGCCATCCCTGCAAAAAGTGAAGCAGTTACTTTGGATAGAAATCTGGTTACTTCCTCCTTTACTAGTTTTGGTTAATAAATTCACTTTCTTTCTACCAGATCTTGCTCTTGTTAATTGGACTCTTCAAGCAATGAGCATCTGGGCCTGCTTTGCTCAGTTACAATCCTTCTGGAACTGATTCAAATATCACCTTTGTAAAGTCTTTGCTGACCACCACCATCAGTCACCCTAGTTGCTTTTATTCTGTTTTCCCACTGAGGTACATATTTCACCTTAATTATAGTACTTAACATACTAACACTGGTTATTGTTGGATGCTATTTTGGGGGAAGGAGGCCTGTAATAACACCATCATCAATAAATATTTGTTGAATAAGTCAACAGGCAAAACAACATTTTAAAACATATACTATAATGCTATCTACATTGTCAAGAAGTTGTGATTATTAACGTGAACTCTGAGGAATATCATATTTGTGTTTCATAAAGACTATAAAAAGACAACTTGCTCACAGCAGGATATTAGGAAGAAGTGACCATAAATAAATTCATTTAAATAACTTATATTTCCTGAGCATCTATCTTCCGCAAAGATAGATGCTCATGTACTGCAGGGACATGAAACTGGTCACTGTCCTCAGAAGAGATTCTGACATATCCAAATTCTACATACATGAGTTTGAAATCTAAGAAAAAGTGTGCATTAAGTGGACCCAGAGTTGTTACACTGGCATGCTATCAACTATTAGTAGAGACCAACTTAAATATATACCGTTTTATCTGATAGCCAAATACCTCCAGCCATATTTTAAAATTAAAATGCTAAAGAAATTGCTCTGTTTAAGCTTAGAGCATTGATTTTTATGATACATCTAAAAAGTATTAAGGGATATTAAAACTTCAGCCTACAGCTAAGTGACCTTTTAGTTTCTTTAAAATTCCAGATAATTGATCACCCTTTGTAGGAAGTTTGTCATTACTTTGAAATGTCTATTCCCTTTGATCCACCCCTTAAATTCTATATACTTAGAGAATTTTCTTTTTTCTTAAAAGTGTATGTAGCAACAGAATATTAAATTGGTTCTCTTTGTCCTAGTTCATCTGAAATAATGGTTAAGAACAAAACACTATTTGTCAAATACTTCCAAAACAAATTCCAAAACAAAGACAAAATGCAAGACCATTTTTGCAGGATTTGCAAAGGAAGTAGTCAAAACAGTTTTGCAGTTCAGCACCCATACGGAGGCCATAAAGGGACTGAAGACAGTAAATATTTAGGGGAAATTAACTGCTGTTCTGTGAGTCCCACCGCTCCCATAGGGAAGTGTGAGGCATGAAAGGAGCCACTGGGAGACGCCATTTGAGAGCACAGTGGACAGACTGGTCTGATCTTCACCAAAGGAATCTAAGAAAGAGAGCCTGGCTGAAGAGGACTGTGAGGGAACTCTCCTCTCCCTCGTCAAAGGTTTCAGTTTTGAGGACGCACAATCTCAAATTTCAAAATTTATTCGAGTGGAATAGTGCTATTAAAGTAAAATGATTGTGCTCCAAAATGAAGCACTAATAGGCATTCAATAAGCACTCATTGGATAATCACATACTGTCCATTCATGAAAACCTTTTCTAATGCCATCAAGTGGTTTTAATCCATAGAAATTGATGCCCACTGGGAGCAATATAGTAAAGACTCTTACAGATTCTGAAGCCAAATTGACCAGATTTAAATTATAACTCTGTCACTTCCCCTTTCTGAAACTTGGGAGAAACTGTATCAATCTCTAGGAGCTCAGTTCTTCCATCTGCGACACACAGGTAATCAAACCTAGTTAGAGGGTTGTGATGAATAAGGAAAACAACAACTGTAAAGTATCGGCACAATACGGAAAAGTTCTCAACATATTAGCCCACTCTCTCTCACCCTGTTTCTTTAGGCATGTTAATGTTAAATGGTCTTGTTTAAAGGGGACATCTTCTTTGCTGCTTTTTACCTGGCAGATTTTGACAGTCTTTTTAAACCAGTCTTACAATATGTGAATTATCTACTGTGCGTGGACTTTAGTAGTTAAAGTCTCAGTTTTGGGGTGACTCAATACAAGTCTAATTGCTGTCTATTTATCAATACCAGCCTAAAAAATATATCATTTTGGGTTCAACTACATTTGTGCCTAATACGTACCACATCCTTTCAAAAGTTATTTATTTATTTATGCCCTTAAAAACACACATCTGTGGTATCCATGCGCTGTGGAAAAGAAATCAGAACTGGGTCAGTTGAAAGCACAGGATATATTCAAACTGTTTTAGTCATCAGGCCTCTTGTCTAGAAAACTTCAGTGAGAGTTGAATGAGCTAATTACAGGAAAAGGAATTAACAAACAAGAAAGCTGACTTAAGAGTTGTTGGGAAACAATGGATAAAAGAAAATATTCAGCATTCTACATAAGTAGGGTGTGGTTTAAGTTTTCTTGTTGCTTGAGTCCAGAAGGTTAAGGCTGCAGTGAGCCATGAGTGCGCCACTGCACTCCAGCCTGGTCAACAGAGTAAGACTCTGTCTCAAAATTTAAAAATAAATGCATAAATAATTTTCTTATGGTCTAAGTAGTTTTATGCATCTCCCTGAGTCCAAAAACAAAGGCAAAGGGAGACTAGCGTATGACTGTTTATTTCTATATTGGCAGCATTTTAAATAAAACTATGCATAGTTTTTCTCTTATGTCACTGAGTTATTTTGTTTCTGAGATCACTGAATATTTTCCCTGGGGAACATAGGAAAGGCTTCAGGAAACTGTCCTGAGTGAATGCATCTAGTGAACACTACACAGGACAAAGAAACAGGAGAATACCAGTCTTGGTTCTGTGTCCTCTGAAGCAGAATATATTTCTGAAGTGTTTCGAAGCCTTTTCATAAAAACTCTTTATAAATAGAAGGCTGCTTATGTCAGTTCAAAAATTCTGAAATTCACTATAACTCAAGCTTTCGTATTTGAAAATCTCCGGGGGAAAATATTTGAGAAATGTCTACCTTTTGAGATATAAGTTGTCTAAAACGAACAAACAAACAAAAGTGGATTCACTCTAACTGTGGCTATTCCTGGAAGGCACCATTTTAAAAAGTCAAAGCATTTAGACATTGAAACATTGTTTTTTTTGGTAAATCTTAGGTTGTCACGTTTGAAGAATCATGATTGATTATATCAATAAGCAGCCTATCTTTTAGAATAGGTGACAAGAATATTGGCGACACTGTAAACCAAAAATGAAATTTTAAGCCTCCAACTGACTCAGTGGACCTCTCCTTTCCGTCAAGGGGATCCCAAAGAAATCTGAAAATGTAGCTTAGGCCTTGACAGGAATGGAGGAGGGATATGCCTACTTATCCATGCTCCCTTTGGAGTTTAAGCACAAATGACCATCATTAACATTAAAATAGAAGTCATCAGAAGGACAAAACAGATTATTTGAAGCAATACCCACCTCCAAACTGTCTCTGGTATAGCATCACAGGAAAGATGGCAGGCCCTGAAAGGAATCAAAGTATTTTACCCCAAAATATATTTCTTTGACGTATTTTGAAATGGCCTTCCAAAGCCATCTCTTGTAGAGGAAATATGCATTCTGTAGAGAATCCCTTTCCCTTTCCAGATCTTTTCCTGACCCAGGAGAGAGTAACTAGGAGTCTGACATCTTTTAAGTTCTGATAAGAGACTTTTACCATCTATCCTCTTTGAAGCCTGCTGCCTGGAGCCTTGATCTATTAATACATAACAAGAATCTTCACTTCCGCCACCACTTTTACCTTACTTAATTCAAGCATTTATTTCTATTAACTTCAACTCTTTAGGCAAAGCTTAACTTTTTCAACCAATTGCCAATCAGAAAATGTTTGAATCCATCTATGTCGTGCAAGCTCCCCCCTCAATATTCTAGATGTGCCGCTTTTCCAGGCTGAACCAATGTATACCTTACTGTATTGATTTATGTCTTTGCCTACAACTTCTATCTCCCTAAAGTGTATAAAGCCAAGCTGCAACCCAACCACCTTGGACATATGTTCTCAGGACCTCTTGAGACTGTGTTCCTGGCCACAGTCACTCATATTTGGCTCAGAATAAATATCTTCAAATATTTTATAGAGTTTGACTTTTTTTTGGTCACTAGTATCAATAGTAATATCAATAGCCTGCCAAGAAAGAAGACAGAGACTTTATAGGATGGTTTTCCCCTTCAGAACAGGTGCTTCTTTGCCTCTACTATCTAAACTAATAACTAGCTGCTTTGTTGGGTCATTCCTCTGTTCTTTCCTCCCCTAATGGGTTTCTTTTTTCCCCCACCAAAATTCAGCACCATACAAGCTTAGCTGTATCTATATGAGAGTGTTAGCGGCAGCGAATCCATACAGGTCTGCAGGAACCTCAATTCTTGCCTTCTCAGAAGAATGAATTCGACTGAGGGCCATAAGGCAGAAGCAGAGACCAAGGCAAGTTTTGAGCATGAATAAAAGTTTATTAAAAAGCTATAGAGCAGGAATAAAAGGAAGGAAAGTACAGTTGGAAAAGGGCCAAACAAGCAGCTTGAAAGATATGTGCATGATTTGACCTTTTGACTTGGGGTTTTATATGTTGGCATGCCTCCAGGGTGTTGCATCCCTTCCCTCCTGATGCTTCTCTTGGGGTGGGCTGTCCACATGTGCAGTGACCTGCTAGCGCTTGAGAGGGGAGCATGCGCAGTGTGTTTACTAGAGTTGCAGGCAAGCTCACTTGAGGCGTTCTTTCCTTACCAGTCAAATGTCCCTAGGTGGTCATATACCAGTTAAACGCCACCATTTTGCCTCTTAATGTACATGCTTGAGCTCATTCACCCAGCTCCTGAGATCTTATCGGGGAGCTGCTGATCACCAGTTTCAGGTGTTTATATCTATAGTGAGACTGCCTTTCCCTAGTGTCAGCTGTGACCAATTATTATTTCAGAGAGACAGGGTGACACCTGCCTGACCATCACCTGATGGTTGCCTGACATTCCTGGTGGTGGGGGCTGAGGGAAGAGTCCTCTCCTGCTTTGTTCATGCCTGATTAGCTACCTACTGTAACAAGAAGACATACATTATAGTAGATAAAAAATTCCAAGAAATACATCACAGATAGGAAACTCTATTCAGTGCCAAATGCACCAAATAATGTGCTATAAATAAGTATATCTCTGCTGTGTCAATTCCACAAGACTTAACAAGAAGGAACTATATCAGATTACAGAATAATAAAACCCATAATTGCTAAACAAATTAAGCATTTTATATTTATTATTTTAATTCAAATTAACCAAGTTCTTTATGGTAGTGAGGTAAGCTAATAAAAAAACAATTCATTTTCAAAGGGAAATTAGATTTATATGAATCATTACTATGAGAAGAATCAATGAAGTGGTAATTTGTAATGACAGGAAAATAAAAAAAATAGGTCACTAGGGAAAGAAGCAAATCAGTGGACTAAAATCTTTAAAACCACCACAATATGTGAAAACATATTTTTAAGAGTATACTTAAAATATTTCTATTTGATATATTTTAATATACAGGAATTTAAAATTCACCTATACATTGGTATCTCAATTTTCAAAAAAAAAAATCTATGCCATTGAGACAGAAGATTTTTGAATCATTCTGTTGTTTTGACTTTTTAAATGTCCTTTTCTCTCCTCAGCTATTTTTTAACCATAAGAGCTTTCCTATCTTGAAGACATTTAAAAATACTTCATTTTGAGGAAACTATCACAGGGACATCAACTGGCACATATGCTTGGCATCAGGGCACACCAAATGGCCCAATTAAACCATTTGCAGCCTTCACAAGATACGATTTAAATGTACCCAAGAAATGTCAAATGGTTCCTCATGCAGAATTATCTTTACCAATGAGCTATGTCCCAGGAACTGAGCACATAAATCCCTGCAGAAACCCATGAGGTACCATTTGTCTCAGACACACACCGCAGCATGTTAGTTACCACAGAAGAGAAGGAGTTTTTAAGCTGAACACAACGATCAGAAATGCCTTCTTAAACAGGGAAAATATGGTCAGAGGAACATGAAACTGTCAGTACCTCCCTCTGTTGCAAAGTGTATTCCCCACACCAGGTTCTAAAAATCAGTTGCTCTAAAATCAATCTCAGGAACCTCTATACTTCTTCCTTTCTCCACTGGGAAAGTCTTCGACAGTTCAGGATATGTCTTCTCGATGTGATAAATTTGAAGAACAATAGTAAATGATAGAAGAGAATTGCTAGTAAAGTTATAGGCGCAATCTATATATTCTTCACTAGAAAACCAAAATATAGCAATAAATTAGGAAACAAAATAGTTGGGCTGGCTCAAAAGTGACCACCACTAGTAGCAATGACCCCACTCCATCCCTTTCACTAGTCATGGATTTGACACGTTTCTTCCCCCCAGAAACAGGGTGTCACTCTGTCACCCAGGCTGGAGTGCAGTGGCGCAATCACATCTCACTGCAGTCTTGGGCCCAGGCAAGCTTCCCATCTCAGCCTCCAAGTAGCAGGAACTACAGGTGTGAGCCACCATATCCACTTCTTTTGTAGACACGGGGTCCTGCAATGTTCACCAGGCTGGTCTCAAACTCCTGACTTTATGCAATGTTCCTGCCTCGCTCAGCCTCCCAAAGTGCTAAGATTACAGGCGTGAGCCACCACGCTCGGCTGAGTTGGCAAGTTTCTGAACGTGGTTCTACCCCTGGTACACTGATGCAGGAAGCCTGTACCTCAGAAGGCAGAGCTCTCATAGCCTGACTGCCCCTACTTCCTCTTTGGAAGCCTGTTTCCATTGCGAAGATACCTGACAGGGATTCTCTTCCTCACCCATTTGCAAACCTTTGCTCAGGCCTCTGTTCTCTTCCGCACTATCTACCTTTCTGTTGGGTGCTGGTTTCTAATTTTCTTTGACCCCTATCTGTTGTCAAACTGCTTTTGTAGACTGGATCCTTGGGCCACACTTCTTTGCCACTCTGCAGAAGCTTAATTGCTATTCTTGGTTAAGAATATATAATGATAACTGACTGAAAAATAATCCATTAGGCTTCAAAGGACATAATGGGTAGAGGGATGAGGAAATTCAGGGGAAGGAGCAGAATGACTTGTAAGCCTATAAGCATCAGCCTAACCGGTAAATATGCATATATTTGAACATACCTTCTTATAATCATGAGATCTGATGTGATAAATTCTAGTGGCTAGTACGTGCCATGCCAATACCAGATATTTATCCTGTTGATGTATGCGTGGCAATGACATACTTAAGCTAGTGCTTTTAGAACTGGCATATGTAATGAAAACTCATGACATTCAATTATTTTTTAATATTCTGTATATTTTATCAATTAAAGCCTAATATCAGTAAGCTATGTTACTTTAAATTCATCTCTACTTTTATATTTACAGATACATTTAAGAATAGCTGTTTATTTAAACAACTAATATATCTCTTGACTATATTCATATCTATTTAGCATGGCATAGCATTTAATAGATTGTTATTAATGAAAATCTAGTAAAAATAAAGCAAATAATACAAATGCAGTCTTTATCATTTACAACATAATCAGTTGCATAAAACACTACACTAATGACCTTCTATCCACCATAGAGCAGAACATGGCAATTTTGCTCAGTGATGCCTTCCTCCTGTCTCAGAGGCCTGGAGTTAAGATGAAGCCTGAGATGTAAAACCAGACAGAAAGAAAGCCCTTATATTTTCACACAATAGTGACTTGGAAAGACACTCATCAGATTAAATCCCTCTAAATATATTGATATATCAACATCATCAACATCGTTTCAAGTAGCTATGTTAGATATTTAAAATATTTGAGTAAAGCCCTTTCAGAATCATTATAGTTGACCCTTGAACATCACAGGGCTAGAGTTACTGACTCTCTGCACTATCAGAAATTCACGTATAACTTTTGACTCCCCCTAAAATTTAGACTCCCCCTAAAGTTTAAATTTAAACTACCAACAGCCTACTGTTGACCTGAAGCCTTACTGATAAATATTTTGTGCATGTATTATGTATTGTATTCTTACAATAAAGTAAGCTGGAGAAAAGAAAATGTTAAGAAAATCATAAGGAAAAGAAAATATATTTACTAGTCATTAAGTGAAAGTAATTAATCATAAAGGTCTTCATCCTCAGTCATCTTCACCTTGAGTAGGCTGAGGAAGAGGAGGGCTTGGTCTTGCTATCTCAGGGGTGGCAGAGACAGAGGAAAATCCACATATAAATGCAGTTCAGCCCTGTATTGCTCAAGGGTCAACAGTATACAAGTACCCCAAATATACTTAACAGAGTTTAACATAGTAAGTTGGATTTCACTTCTAGATGTAATTACCCTGAAAACTTTCATTTTCACTCACAGACATGATTTTTCCAAATTATTAATAAAATTCTTTTTTGAGTTCATAAAGGACACGACACTTTGGCTGCCAATGATAATAACTAATTTTAAGATGCTTTCACGAATCATACTCTCTCCTTCTCTGCATTTTTTAGACCCTGCTTCCTACATTTGATTCACTGGCATGGTGCATTCACCCATAGTGCAGGCTGATTACTTCCATAAGGTAGGCACCAGCCATCTGCCTCCTTCATTCCTCCAGAATATGAAAGGGACTCAGACTGCTTTGAGCTAGTCATCTCAGAGAAAAGAAGATGATACTAAGTTGGTTTTTAAAACAACAGTCTTTTTCTAGTGTAATTCTTATTCATTATAGTCTAACACACACACACACACACACACATATATATATATATCTTTTGCAAATCTTACAGAACAGGTATGTATTTTTAAAAATAAGATGACAAATAAAAATTATCCCTTCGTTAATATGCCATGGGCATTTATTGTACAGAAGGTTTAACAATATTTACCATTCATAGAAAGCAGCTTACATATTAAATGCAACTGAATAAATGGGAACCTATGTTAAAACTGCCAGTGAAATCACACCTATCAGTGACACTAGTATTCTCAAATCTAATAAATACATCCTTTCATATTATGAGGAATAGGCCTAACCCTTCTGTCAAAATTCTAATCAACTGGATGCTCATTAAGTATTATGTGGTGCTTTCAAGCCTGACGAAATCCAACCTCTAATTATTTGGCAATCGAAAGAAAATAATCAAATAATCACTGTAAAAACTTCCTTCTTTAACATAAAACATGTGGCCATTATAAATCATTCTTATGAGGAATTTCTTCAACTGTACGTATTTATATATACATATCTGCACATATATACAGCATATGTATTAAATGAAAGTTTATCCAAATTTTGTTCTTTAGGCTCTTTAGCAGCTCTCTTCCCATCACAACAGAAAGACCTGAGGTAACTAACATTTCCATTTCTGCAAAAGGCAGATTTTGTTCAATTAAAAATTATAATGCCTTAAATTTCCACAAACACATGAATTCATGTATTTTTCTTTTACAAACCCATATAAACATAGATGCAGGCACCCCAAAGAGAGAAAATAAGCCACATCCTTTTTCTAACTCAGGCTGTCATCCCACTCCAAGACAATCTATTATTATGAGTTCAAACAAAAAACAACTAATAAAAATATTATCTACAAAAAATGTACACCAAGACTGTACTGCTATTACAAAATTATAATGTGTATTTTACACTTATTTCTAAAATGTCTTGGCTAGCCTGTTTGGAATAATTCAAACTTTAGATTTAAAAGAGCAAACAATTCTTATAAAAAACAAGCTCAAACTAAAAAGAGTTCTTGGTGTTTGTAGGACACAGTCTGTTCTCATTAAATAGGAACTCAGGATAGAATCACGAATAATAATACAATTAAAGAGAACATGGTTCCTTATATTATTATTTTAAAATGAATTTGGCATTTATAGAATTGAGATGATTAGAGATAAAAGATAAATCTTATACAGCCCAGTGTGCCCCACTACCTTCTAATTCATCTTAAACACAAGGCTTTAAGAACTCACAAATTATATCAGCATATAGAAACTCAAGAATACTTATACAAATTATTGCCGCCTACTCTACCCGTAGAGAAATTAGCAGAAGTCTTAGGAAAACACCCACCCCCAACAAATGACCCAGCGTTTACCAACTTGAGTCCTATCCCACTAATGCTTTTGAAAAACAAAACCATTGAAAATTGAGCTGAAAACTAAAATCATTATCTTGATTTTTCTTTAAAAATTCATTACATTTTCTCACTTTGAGAGTTTCTTACTGTGTTTTTTCCTTCCTTATGCCTCCTTTCTCACATCTTTTTTTTTTTTTTTTTACTTTTTATTTATTTATGTATTTATTTTTTTGAGATGTAGTCTCGCACTGTCGCTGCGGCTGGAGTACAGTGGTGCGATCTCGGCTCACTGTAACTTTCGCCTCCTGGGTACAAGCGATTCTCCTGCCTCAGCCTCCCGCAGTAGCTGGGATTTCAGGCACCCACCAACACATCCAGCTAATTTTTTGTATTTTTAGTAGAGACAGGGTTTCACTATGTAGACCAGGCTGGCCTCAAACTCCTGACCTTGTGATCTGCCCACCTCAGTCTCTCAAAGCACTGGGATTACAGGCGTGAGCCACCGCGCCTGGCCCTTTCACATCTTATCAGTGGTAGATAAGTAGGCAGTACCTTCGCCATGTAGCATAGGACCATAAACTAAAATGAAATTAAGTATATGTTTAAAAGATTTGAACTTTTCTATTCACATATAGGATAGTGGAAAACATAAACATTTTCTGATTGTTCTAGGGAAAAGTAAGCATTTTTCCCTCTATAGCATGTGACAAAAGCCCGTAGTTCTCTAAAATATTTATTTATTATAGACCTATCTCCCCTGCTAGACTAGACATTTCATGAGGGGAGGAGTCTATGTTATTATCACCTCTCTTCTTCCAGAGACTAAAATTGTGGCTAGAACATATAAGGCACTCAATAAATGTTCACTTAATTTTATATATTTTAGCATGAGTATTTGTCATTTACATATTCTGCTGACCAAATGGGATAGGCAATAAGCTACAGCTCAAAATGTTAACAGAAGACCACAAAGTAAATTCTCCCCAAGGATAAACTTAATATCCTTGCCTTTTCATGATGGTGAATTCAAGTGTCTAAAAATATGGCAGTCTACATGCCATAAGAATGTAGTGCCTTTTCATTCAGGGTATGAATATATAAATATATCTTTGACTTTACAGCATATGGTAATAACTTGAAAATTATATGCCTAATTGTGGAAAAAAAGAAAAAAAAAGAACTCTTCTTGCCAGAATCCCAGTCCCGTGAAAGTAGCCAATGCTGTCTCATTAGTTAGTAAGCTAATGGAAATGTTGCCAGCATTTCTTTCAGTGTCTAGAAAACAGAGTGTGCAATGTGCCAAGTCTTCACTGATTTATTTTTGTAAGCAGCAGTGTAATAAACCCAAAGAAGCCAAAAAAGACAATTTTTAAAAAATAAATATTTATTTGTCATCAAGATGGATATGACCTTTTTACTCACGCCTATTACTGACAATTCAGAAAGACTACGTGAACTAGTCACTCATTTATATTAACTATATTTACAGGTACTACCACCACTCAAGTTTTAAAATGCCCTCAAGTTTGCAATCCTTTGGCTTTTATACAAGAAACCACATTATTTTATACATGTACCTAATTATTTTCTGACCTTTCAGGAAAACTCAATAATACAAATCTACAAAATGAAATAATACTCAAGAATTCCACTTTTCTCCCTTAGCAGTGCCTGCACATAACCCTCAGCTTTAAATTCACTGTGTTTTATGGGAATTCTACAAATAAGCACCACAGTGGGGCTCAGAACCAGGCGTGTCCACAGTTAAAAGTGTTTTGAGTTCTGGCTCCAGGACTTACTGGTTGTTAAGACTTTGAGGCAAGTTATCTCAGCTTTCTAAGCATCAGTCTTAAATCTACAAGATGGCGATAATTCAGTATCCATCTTAGTGTTTTGGAAAAGATCTAAATGCATTAATTCATGTAAAGTGGTTAGGGCAGCTGAAAACTCAACAGAACTCAATAACAATTATTATTATGCATCAATATGGATACTTGTTTAAAAATAAGCTGCTTGGGAAAATGGATACTGTGTATATTTTCAAAGCTTGCTTTCTTTCCCTGTTTTGATTCAGATACTGTCCTAAAACTTTAGCTATTTCACTTACTTAGATGAATTTCATCCTCACAAACTATAAGAAACCTACATATTAAGGTTCTGGGATTTAGACAAAGTTAGGACCCAATGCTCCTTTTTAAAACATCTCAACATTTCTACAATCTTTTATAATAAAATATAAAACATAGACTTGGAATAGAACAATGTTTATTTTCATGGTTGCATTCTAAAACAAATGTCTACGTGTGAAGTCTGGCTCTTTCATCACCTGAGATGGAGGAGTTTCAAGCTGGAGATAGATAGAATATCAGCTAGTTTTCAAAACCAAGTAAAATTTCAGCAGTGTACATGGAATACAGGCTGGGCTAAGTAAGATTAACAGACTGAAGATAAGTGCGCACATTATTCAGAGCACAAAGATTAATCAGACCAGCTAGTGAGCCATATATACTAGTAAGAAGGTGATCAATGAAGCAGGAAAGACTAGGACCAAACCACAGAGGGCCTTGACTGACTGGCTGAGCCTGGACTTTGTTTTCTGGGCAAGGAGGATTTGTTTTCAATAGTTTGCAGGTAGCACTGCTTGGAGGAGCTGAAAATGACAAAGGGGTGAATTTATGAATTCAGAGACTGGTATCAGTTGCTCAAAGTGGGGGACTTAAAGGGTGGCCAGGGGTAATTAATACTCCATTCCTCTCTCTCTCTCACATTCCTCATCTGCACCTCCTATCAAAGCTACCCACAAATACATCTCAAGTCCACAGGTACTTCACCATAAGCACTGCCACCTCAGTCGTCCATGTAAGGCTCAGGTCTTTGACTGCTTTAACAAACTTCTAAGAGATCTTTTGGGCTCCACTTTGCACTGCTCCCACCCAGTTTCCAAAACACATCAATTCTACACAGTTCAGCCAAAGTAATATTTGAAAGTGTAAACTCAATGATTTCATTGATTTACATAAAGACCTTTCAGTGATTTTCTTACGATTCTTCCATTAAAATCTATGTTCTTCTTCATTGCCCTTTACTTACAGCAGTCTAGCCGCATGAATATTCTTCCATTTACTCTTCACACTAAGCTTCCTCCTGCCTCAGGAAATATTATTCCTTCTTTACAGAATGCTCTCCCACCACGACAACATCATTTCAGAGCTGGGTCATTTCCACCTTTAGCATCTCAGATTTAAGGTTATCTCCTTCCCCACTCACTTAGCATCCTTTCTTTTCCTTAAAGTATTTTCTGTAATTTAGAGCTATTCTATTGTGTACATGTGTATTAGTCCATTTTAATGCTGCTGATAAAGACACACCTGAGATTGGGCAATTTAAAAAAGAAAGGGGTTTATTGGACTCACAGTTCCACATGGCTGGGGAGGCCTCATAATCATGGTGGAAGGTGAAAGGCATATCTCACATGGTGGCAGACAAGAGAAGAGAGCTTGTGCAGGGAAACTCCCATTTTTAAAACCATCAGATTTCATGAGACTCATTCATTATCATAAGAACAGCACAGGAAAGACCCGCCCTACAATTCAATCACCTCTCACCAAGTTCCTCTCATGACATGGGAACTATGGGAGTTACAAGAGGAGATTTCGGTGGGGACACAGAGCCAACCATATCATTCTGCCCTTGACCCCTCCCAATTCTCATGTCTTCACATTTCAAAACCAATCATGCCTTCCCAACAGTCCCCTAAAGTCTTAACTCATTTCAGCACTAACTTAACAGTCCATAGTCTAATGTCTCATCTGAGACAAGGCAAGTCCCTTCAGCCTATGAGCCTGTAAAATCAAAAGCAAGTTTGTTACTTCCTATACAGAATGGTGGTAGAGGCATTGGGCAAATACAGAAAATGGGGAAAACTGGCCAAAACAAAGGAGATACAGGCCCCATGCAAGTCCAAAATCCAGCAGGGCAGTGAAATCTTAAAGCTCCAAAATAATCTCCTTTGACTCCATGTCTCACAACCAGGTCACACTGATGCAAGATATGGGTTCCCATGGTCTTGGACAGCTCCACCCCTGTGGCTCTGCAGAGTACAGTCCTGTTCTTGGCTGCTTTCATGGGCTGGTGTTGAGTGACTGTGGCTTCTCCAGGCACGTGGTGCAAGTTGTCAGTGGTGCTACCATTCTAGAGGTCTGGGGGGCAGTGGCATTCTTCTCATAGCTCCACTAGGCAGTGCCCCAGTAGGGACTCTGTGGGGACTCCAACCCCACATTTCCCTTCTGCACTGCCCTTGCAGAGATTCTCCATGAGAGCCCCACCCCTACAGCAAACTTCTGCCTGGCCATCCAGGCATTTCCATAAATCCTCTGAAATCTACGCGGAGGTTCCCAAACTTCAATTCTTGACTTCTATGCACCTATAGGCTCAAAACCATGTGCAAGCTGCCAAGGTTTGGGCTTGTGCCCTCTGAAGCCATAGCCCAAGCTGTACTTTGGCCCTTTTTATTCATGGCTAGAGTGGCTGGGAGGCAGGGCACCAAGTCCCTAGACTGCACACAGCACAGTGACTCTAGACCTAGCCCACAAAATCATTTTTTCCTCCTAGGCTGCTGGGCCTGTGATGGGACAGGCTGCTGTGAAGACTTCTGACATGCCCTGGAGATATTTTCCCTATTTTCTTGGAGATTAACATTTGGCTCCTTGCTACTTATGCAAATTTCTGCAGCAGGCTTGAATTTCTTCTCAGAAAATGGAATTTTCTTTCTACTGCACTGTCAGGCTGCAAATTTTCCAAACTTTTATGCTCTGCTCCCCTTATAAAACTGAATGCCTTTAACAGCACCCAAGTCATCTCTTGAATGCTTTGCTGCTTAGAAATTTCTTCCTCCAGACACCTTAAATCATCTCTCTCAAGTTTGCAGTTCCACAAATCTCTAGGGCAGAGGCAAAATGCCACCAGTCACTTTGCTAAAAGATAACAAGAGTGACTTCTGCTTCAGTTCCCAACAAGTTCCACATCTCCATCTGAGACCACCTCAGCCTGGACCTTATTGTTCATATCACTATCAGGACTTTTGTCAAAGCCATTCTACAAGTCTCTAGGAACTTCCAAACTTTCCCACATTTCTCTGTCTTCTTCTAAACCCTCCAACCTGTTCCAACCTCTGACTGTTTCCCAGTTCCAAAGTTGCTTCCACATTTTCTAGTATCTTTTCAGCAGCACCCCACTCTACTGGTACCAATTTACTATATTCATCAGTTTCCATGCTACTGATGAAGACATACCTGAGACTGGGAAGTTTATAAAAGAAAGGGGTTTATTGTACTCATAGCTCCATACAATCAGGGTGGAAGGTAAAAGGCACATCTCACACGGCGGCAGACGAGAAGAGAGTTTGTGCAGTGAAACTCCTATTTTTAAAACCATCAAATCTCATGGGATGCTTTCACTATCATGAGAACAGCTCAGGAAAAACCCACCCCCATAATTCAATCACATTCCACAACACATGGGAATTGTGTGAGTTACAAAATGAGATTTGGGTGAGGCCACAGGGCCAAACTATACCATCCTGAAGCAGCTGGATTGATAGAATGGTGGAATGGCTTTTTGAAGTCACAATTACAATGCCAACTAGGTGACAATACTTTGCAGGGCTGGGGAAAAGTTCTCCAGAAGGCGGTGTATTCTCTGAATATATGGTACTACTTCTCCCATATCCAGGATTCATGGGTCCAGGAATCAAGGTGTGGAAGTAGAAGTGACACCACTCACCATTATCCCTAGTGATCCATTATCAAAATTTTTGCTTCCTATTCCCACAATATTACATTCTGCTGCCCTAGAGCTCTTAATTCCAGAGGTAGAAATGCTGTCACCAGGAGACACAACAATGATTCCATTAAACTGGAAATTAAGGTTGCCATCTGGACACTTTGGGCTCCTGCTACCTTTAAGTCAACAGGCTAAGAAGGGGGTTACAGTGTTGGGTGGGGTGATTGACCTGGACTATCAAGATGAAAGCAGTCTACTACTCCACAATGCGAGCAGGTAAGAGTAGGCATGGAATACAGGAGATCAATTAGGGCATCACTTAGTATTACCATGCCCTGTGATTAAGTTGAATAGGAAACTACAACAGCCCAATCCAGGCCGGACTACAAATGGCCCAGACCCTTAAGAAATGAAGGTTTAGGTCACTCCATGAGGAAAAAAAACCAAGCATGCTGAGGTGCTTGCTGAAGGCTAAGGGAATACAGAATGGGTAGTAGAAGAAGGGAGTCATCAATATCAGCTATGACCACATGACCAGTTGCAGAAATGAGGACTGTAACAATCATGAGTATTTCCTCCTTCTGTTAAAAACATGTTTGTGCATGTATACACTTGTACTAAGAAAATATCTTCATTTTATTTCCTTTTTCCTTTATCACGTGACATAAAATTTATTGACTTCTTATCAGCATTTAAGTATTTCTAAGTTTATATAATAGCATTTGGTGTGGGGATTGGTGTGTTTCCGGTTGCAGAAAGGATAGTTGTATTATGTTAGATGTAATTATGACCTTATTATTGTCTTTATTTGAAGATTAGGTATGATCTCAGGAGATGTGTATGGGTTCACGTTGACAAGGGGTAGACTTGTGATGGTTAATACTGAGTGTCAACTTGATTGCATTGAAGGATGCAAGGTATTGATCCTGGGTGTGTCTATCAGGGTGATGCCAAAGGAGATTAACATTTGAGTCAGTGGGCTAGGAAAGGCAGACCCACCCTTCATCTGGATGGGCACCATCTAATCAGCTGCCTGTGTGGCCAGGGTATAAAGGAGGCAGAAAAACATGAAAAGGCTAGACTGGCTTAGCCTCCCAGCCTACGTGTTTCTCCCGTGCTGGATGCTTCCTGTTCTCGAACATCAGACTCCAAGTTCTTCAGCTTTGGGACTTGGACTGGCTTCCTTGCTCCTCAGCTTGCATACAGCCTATTGTGGGACCTTGTGAGATCATACTACTTAATAAACTCCCTTTTATATACATATCTATCCTGTTAGTTCTGTTTCTCTAGAGAACCCTAATACAATGTGTGTGTGTGTGTGTGTGTGTGTGTGTGTGTGTGTGCGCGCACATGTGTGCACTTGGTTGGTTGACTTGGCTTTTGTTTGTCTCCCATACTAGGCTTTAACTTTTTTTTTTTTTTTTGAGATGAAGTTTCCCAGGCTGGAGTGCAGTGGTGCAATCTTGGCTCACTGCAACCTCCGCCTCCTGGGTTCAAGCAATTCTCCTGCCTCAGCCTCCCAAGTAGCTGGGACAACAGGTACACGTCACCACACCTGGCTAATTTTCGTATTTTTTTAAAGTAGAGATGGGGGTTTCACCATATTGGCCAGGCTGGTCTCGAACTCCTGACCTTGTGATCTGTCCGACTCGGCTTACCAAAGTGCTGGGATTACAGGTGTGAGCCACTGTGCCTTGCTGCAAGGCTATAAATTCTGAGGACAGAAACCACATCTGTACTAGGAAAAAATAAGCCTTCAATAAATACTATTGAGTGAATAATTTAATGAACAAAGAATAATTAAAGGAATGAAATTTTAAAATATGAAAATATTAACAATAAAAACAAAGCAGAAGACATTGGAAAAAAAGATATTTCTGAAGGAAAAACAGGAGATGAATGAAATAAATCGCTTCGGAAAATAACATTTAAAATAGATGGGAACCGTGTTCCAGGTACTGCACTAGATGCTTTACATCGATTATCTCTTAATGTTAAGAATTAAGTAATTCTCAAAGGCAATGGCCAAATAGCTAACTTTTGCACCCCCAGACTCACTCTCTGTATTGTTTTCCACTGTGTGGTACAGAATTTAACCTTTTCTCAAATGGGATCTGGTCTTTGTCCTTGGCTTCTGATGGGTAATCTCTAGGCCCCTGAAATGTCAGGAGTGTCTGATTGCCTGGAGGCCTTGGATCATGCTAAAGAGTCTACCAATATGAATTATGGTAGGGCCTGGTCACATTAGTAAAACCAGTAATTCAATTTAATGTGGGGGTTTGGGGTTACATGGTATCAGTCAACCTAGAGACTGAGATCAACCACATAGGCAATCCATCATGTCTATGTTTATATATGGAGCCTCAGTAAAAACCGTGAACCCCAAGGCTTAGGTAAGCTCCCCTGGCTAGCAATACTCTATCCATATTGTCATACGTTTATTCTAGGAAAGGGATGTGTCCTGATTCCACAGGGAAAAGACAGTGGAAACTTCATGTTTGGTACTTTCCTGGACCTGCTCTATGTGCTTCTTTCACTGTCTGATTTTAGTTTGTATCCTTTCCCTATCATAAACCACAACCATGAGTATAGTAGCTTTCAGTAAGTTATGTGAGTCCCTTAAGCAAATTATCAAATTGGAATGTTGTTATGGGAACCTCTACCCAGATGAACTCAATATCAAAGGAGAGATCAATGTTGGGAACTGTTCTCTCTAACTCTGTAGTGGGCTTACACTCTCATATGTACCACAGTCTCTGACCTGGGAAGCTGACCCATATGGATGACATAAATAGGTGTAACCTCTGCCTTAAGGTTGGGTGTGACCAATGGGGAGCCTGGATGAAGGCAAGAGGGAGACAGGAGGGAGAACCTAGCATTTATTAATGTGCTTCTCCCCCAGTGGAACTGCCTTACATTGGCTGTGTCATCTTTTGACACCAAGTCACTGCCCCTTCCCTTCTCCCTTTGGATAAGGACATTTGTAATTAGATTAGTTCCTTTAAAAATAAATATTTCTCAACTTCTCTTAATCTGAGTGGATTATTTATTTTCCTGTTGGTAAGGTCACTGATACAGTAAAGCACTATTTCATATGAAAACTGATACTCAAATAGACTATGAGGAAAAAGAAAAAAAGACTTGTTTAAAGCTACATGGTTAGGAAGTGGTAAAAGTGACATTCAAACCCAAGTTTGTCTAATGGCCAAGTATATGCTCTTTCCATTACTTCAGGCCAAAGAAAAACTGACAAAGGAGATAAAGAACAGCAAGAGAAATAAGGAATGAACCAGGAATATGCACGGTCATAGTCTCTAACAGATAAGAGAATCGCAGCAACAGATTAAGGATGTGAGGAGAACTATGACAGATATAAAATCCTTCAAAGAAGACTTAACGCTTAGTAATCCTTCAATGAAACCAGTGTGCTACTAGGATATTTGAAGTGTGAAGCATTAAATATAAAAAAAGAAAAATAAACAAATAAAATCATATAACCATTATGCACTGTAGATGAATTAACAGTGGTAGAGTATATGTATGTGTGTATCAGCAAATGTACACACACTCATCTACATACATACATACATACATACATACAACAAGAGACCACAGAGAATACAGACTAAGAGAAGGAAACAGTGTGAGAAGACAGATGGCTACATTTATTTTGTGTATCACTAGTAATTTTCCAAAAATATTTGTGACTGATGGGCAGCATTTTTCATTGTGATAAATAAATATTTCATAGTAAACTTTGACAGAGAAAAGTATATTTTGTATAGAATAATTTCTTACATTTCCAGGCTGCTATAAATTAATATGCAAAACCACCAAGAAACAAGTGATTGGTCTTCGTATTTTCATGAAAACAATATGTAGCTTAAAGTTGTCATTTTATGAATATTTTGCAAAACAGTACTGCTTCACAGTTCTGTGGGGGAAAGTGGCAAAAAGCTCAAGATGTGGGGTTTAAAATTTAGCAAACATTCTTCAATCAAACAAAAGAAATGCTTTCAAGGAAGACTATTAAATAATAAATTACAATCATTCCAAGTACTTATTGTTTTTAATGTTTATAACAGCACAAGTATCAGCTTTTAGCAACAGAGAAACCTCTCAGTGATAATCATAAGCCAATTAAAAAGCCTCCTTCAATTGCCAACTAAAATGTAAATATAGAAAACAGCACCATTAAAAGACCCTGTCTAGTCTCTGAACTTTAAACTTCCCAGAAAAAACCACGAGATCATTCTAATAATTTTAGAAACGACATCTCAGAAGTCTAACGCAAATCCCATTTGTTGTTCTGTCCACTAAGTTAGTGGGCTATCACGGATGAAGCCAGCTATCTCTTTGCCAATAAAATAAAGTAATAGTTCTTTGAGAGAGTCGCTTTTTACTCAGTACTCAGTCTCCTTAGCTATGCACACGGATCCTTTCTGGTAATGTAGAATGGACACTATATCGAGCCAAGAGGCTTGCTTGGTAAATCATTCCTTTTGCAACTTAAGCAAATAACTTCATTATTATTTTTCTTTTAATGTTCCCATCTTTAAATTGAGGGTATGAGACTAGGTCTATTAAAGCAAATGGATTCCTTCCTTTGTAACAACTTGTTTTACTGGTGATGACTGCTGGGCATGAAAAAGGATGCTTTGTGCTCAGTAAGAAGGAGCATTTTGATCAATGAGCAATGGCTTCCATGGGCAAGCTGCAGTAGAAATGTTGTTTATTTGACATATCTGGGCTAGATGATTGTTAGCTGTCCTTTGAGCTCAAACATTTGGTAAAATGAGGAATAGTAATGAACTAATCTATAACAACAGGACATAAAGAGAACTGAAACTGAGTGAGTTTTTTATCCATCAAATTAGAAACTTACAGTGGGTACTATCTAGGGTCTCTGAAAAGTAAAACATTCTACGTTTCTAGGTAAAAAAATTTTAATATATTTCACTATTGCTATCTAGAGATTATTATAATGAAGACAGATTATTATACTGACAAATGTTTGGTAGCGTTTGGATTCCAATGAGCAATGAGACCAGCAATGAGTCTCCTGAGACCCTCTGCAATATTTCTCATAATATTGCTCACCCAATTACCATTTAGGGTTCACATGAGGAGGCGAGATGGGGCTAATCCTGGAACTGGTCTCCTTCCTGGAGAGAAAGCTAAGGTAGAATGACAGCTACACAACTCACACAAAAAATTGACCCCCAGGATCTCATTAGATCTTTCCAGAATATGTTATTGAACAAGTTTCCAGGGCCAAAGACATGACAATGTTCCACCAAAAAGTTCTTCCACTATTTGCAAACATATCATGAAAGAAGCCACATTTGAGCCTTGGGTACTGGCATCCCTAGAGTTTCACATCCAGGGTGCCCTCCTTCAAAGACAGTCCATATGTAACAGAAGAAAGGTGATAAATATTATCCTGGAACTTCATAACACAGATTTATAGGTTAGAAGGAAAACAGTTTTTAGCTAAAGTAGTTCACATCTTTGTCAGGAATGTAGGACTAGATGTAAACTGATAGTGAAAAAACTATGTAAAGCATAAAATATAAAGTCCAAAGAAGCTTTGAATAATTAAAAGAAAGTTATATATTCAATTGGAAAAAATACTGAGCACCACAAACCTGTAAAGGGTTGCAGGCTTCACCTCACAAGGCAGCCTTTGCATCTGAAAATATCAGCAATCTAACATGCTGCAAAACACTCCACAATGTTTAAAGTAGCATACTGTATGGCTGCACTGCTTCTAACTGTCATGGCAAATGATGATTAGTGTTTGGTCCATGAATTCTATTAACGGTATACAGAGAAAAAATTACAGAGAAAGGCAATAGCTAGAAAAAAACTTAGGATATTTTTAGGTTAAATAAAAATGTTACCTGTCTAGAAAGAAACTTACGATTGGATATTTTTGACTAAGAAAATAAGGAAGATTGATAAAAACTTAGAGTAAGTTGTTTTTGCAAAAGAGACTTTATAAGTTTGCCAAATTGAGCTTCATTCAAGAAATGCTAATTCAGTTTAAAAGGATTTTCCCTAGTGAGTTGAAATTACTAATTCACTGAGAAACTCCAAAATGCTCTGTTGTACCATAGTGGCCATATTTGGACAATATGGAAGGTACCTTGGATAGTAGGTATAGTATATGGTATTTTAACTGAACCTTAGATACGTTAAAATACAACAAACCTACACTTCTTATATATGAGTAGACATATCTTCAAGTTGTAATTGAGTAATTTCAAAGAATTATCTATTTGATATTTTCCTTGGTACTATTATTAATTCAAGTCTCTCACTTAAATTTCGGATCAGGAAAAAAACCATGACTTTAAAAACATTTGTACTTTTTAAGTAATATGATGTTATATATTACTAAAAAGTTTATAACTTAAAAAGAACTTGTATAAATCAATAACAAAAAGACAAATAACCCACTTTAAAAATGGGTAAAGGACTTGAACAGACATTTATCAAAGGAAGATAAATAAATGGCCAACAAGTACATGAAAAAATTTTCAACATAATTAGTCATTAGAGAAATGCAAATCAAAACTATCAGATGCTACTTCACACACACTAAAATTATAAGAATTTTTAAATCCCCACACATACAAAAATAAACAATAAAGAGTACTGGTAAGAATGTGGAGAAGAATGTAACCCTCCTACATAGCTGGTGGGAATGTAAACTGGTGCAGCCAATTTGGAAAAGAGTTTGATGGTGCTTCAGAAAGGGAGACATAGGATTACCATATAAGCCAGTAATTCCATTCCTATGTATACCTCAAAACTAAAAAGAGGTACTCAAGCAAATATATGCACATGAATGTTCACAGCAGCACTATTTATAATAGCCAGAACATGAAAACAAATATCTTTCGATAGATAAATGGAGAAACAAAATGTGATATATATATAATACAATATTATTCAGCCATAAAAAGAAGTAAAGTACTGATTCATGCTACAGTGTGGATGTAGCTCAAAAACATTATACTAAGTGAAAGAATCCAGACATAATGGGACACATATTATATAATTCCAACTATATGAAATTTTTAGAATAGGTAAATTCACTGAGACAAAAAGCAGACGGGTAGTTGCCAAGAACAAGGGGAAAGGGAGAGAAGGAAGTAACTGCTTAATGGGTACAGAGTTTTCTTTTGATGAGGTGAAAACGCTTTTGTAACTTGATAGAGGTGGTGGTTGTACAACACTGTGAATGTATTAAATGCCACCAAATTTATACATTGTACATTTATAAATGATTATGTTTATGTTATGTGAATTTCACTTCAATTCTTTAAAGTTTAATACAAATTTTCATAAAGTTCCCAAGACTCTGTTGATGATACGCCCACTAAAAAAATGAGGGGTCATGACAAATGAGTGAAAATGTTAAAAGGAAATATTACCCACCAGTCAAATATCGGGCAATTTAAGAATCACAATAAATAATTATACTAATAGCTTACAACTCATTGTTGGGGAAAAAATCCGTTAGTCCTTACTGGCACTAAACAAGAAGGGAGAAGAGAAAGCTCTTCCTTACAACAGAATTCCAACTAGTAAATAGAAAAGGAAGACGGAGTTAGAAACAATCATTTTACATCATAATAGTACTTGATTCAGGCAAGAAACATCAGTGACTGCAAACCTCAATCCACGCATGAAGAAATATCAGGAAAACCCAAAAATAAAAGACATTCCACAAAACTCAAAAAAAAAAAAAAAAAAAAGTCAGCATGACAAAAGACAAAGAAAACCTGAAAATTTTCAGATAAAAGCAGTCTAGGCCAGACGTGGTGGCTCAAGCCTGTAATCCCAGCACTTTGAGAGGCCGAGGCGGGCAGATCATGAGGTCAAGAGATCAAGATCATCCTGGCTAACACAGCAAAACCCCATCTCTACTAAAAATACAAAAAATTAGCCGGGTGTGGTGGCAGGCGCCTGTAGTCCCAGCTACTCGGAAGGCTGAGGCAGGGGAACCGCGTGAACCCAGGAGGCGGAGCTTGCAGTGAGCTGAGATTGTACCACCGCACTCCAGCCTGGGCGACAGAGTGAGACGGTCTCAAAAAAAAAAAAAAAAAAAAGGAGTCTAAAGATACATGACATCCGAAAGCAATGCATGATCCTAAATTAGATCCTTGGTAAGGGCATAGAAATGGCTATAAGGCACATTCTAGGAACAACTGGTGAAATTTGAATACGGAATATGTATTAGATAATAGCATTGTACTGATGTTAAATATACTGAATTTGATAATTGTACTGTGGCTATGTAAGAGAAAAACTTCTAGAAAGGATTTCGGGTTAAAGGGTCATTATATCTGCAATGTACTTTGAAATAGGTCAACAAAAATGATAGTAATAAAAATGACAATGAGTGTACACATATATGTATATATACACACATATATATAAACACACTCACATACACCCATATAGCTGTATGTGTGTGGTGGGGGAAACAGAGAGAGAAGGGGAAGAGAGAGCAAGAGTGAGAGTGGGAATGAGAGACAGAGAGAGAAAGTGTGTAAATGTACCAAAATGTTATAAATTGCTGAATATTGGGGGATTCATTGTGCTATTCTTGCAAATTTTTTACAAGTTTATTTTTTTCCCCAAATTGAAAGTTACAAATTTAAAAAGTTGTATCCCTGAGAGGGTTTTTTCATTGAAGCCTGAAAGCTTGTACAGATCTGAGACTATGTTCTCAGCCATCTTCTCTCTTGCTGGCCATTTTCCTCTTAGAAACATGGCAAATAGAAATGAAAAATCCCATTTGCTTATCAAGTCTATCTGCTTGCCAGTGCCAGATTATTCCCTGTGGCATCATTTTTATCCGCAATTTTGAGTCCATTTTTAGGAGTCTCAAATGTGTGGAATTCCACCATTTCCCTTGAGTGGTATCTTCTGTTAACTCTCTTTTCCTGACATAGAGATCACCCTTAAATGTTTCCTTAGTTGTGTTACCAGTTATGTAGCAGAACTCTGCCACTCAGGAAGAGACTACTTATTTCTAATGGTCTGTACACTAATGTTCTTTAATTATTAACCTTTGGCTTCGTTGTAGGGAAATTTGAGAAATGTTGTATTTGGGATAAATTGTTGATAAGTATGCATGTGCTTATTGGTCAGTTTCTGTTCCTCTCTATCCCTTGGTCTGTCCACAGAACCCAGGACAATGTCCAAGCTCTGATATCTGACCATTCAAATGGAAATCACTTTTGCATAGATAACACTTGCTGAACTCTGCTTTGTTATTCAGTAATTTTGACAATTGAACTACAGGCTCACAAAACATCAAAGCTGGAAGGGACACCGGAGACAACCAGGTTTAATACCCTCATTTTATAAAGAAATAAGGTCAAGACAGGTTAAATGACCTACCCAAACTAATACATTAAATTGAAGTCAGAGCAAAAATAAGAAACCTGGTTTATTCACTTCCTGACCTGCCTGTCATCTTTCCACCTACCATGATGACTCATCAACTGTCTTTTAGCTGATTATCACTTTAAGTGTTTGAGAGAATTTATAGAATACTAATTTGCTTTTCATAAACACCACCCTTGCAATAAACTTTTAAAGCAAGATTTATTTTCTAGCAATGCTGAAAAAGTCTTCTTTCTTAAGGTTCGGAGCAAAACCCAGTTAATCTTGGTACCATGTAAAATGCATGGACACATGATGCATATCTTTAGTCTTCTCATTTTTGGACATATTTCTGCCTAAATACTTGTTTCTCTGCCAACTAACTAGAACTCTCTGAACAATATTTAGATCACTTTGGAAAAGGGAAGTTGGCTCACAGAGTTTTCATCTACACAGACACGGCTGGGAATCAAAATTCTAATGTTCTTGCTAATGGGGATTGATTACAATAGAAAAGGGTGACAGAGTCCCAATTTTTTTCGAATGCGTTTTTAACTTCCACATCCCAATACCTGTTTTTCCTTTCATTTCTGGTTTTGGCCAAGACTGCAATCACATATCAGGTTTCAGGAATAAGGACACTTTTGCAGTACTTTTGGCTATGATCAAAAAACAGAAATGCTGAAATTATCAAGAGAACGTCTATTTGTACACAGAATCTTTAAGACTTTGAGACTTTGGCAACATGCAAGTGACTGATAAGAACTGTTCAACACAATGACAGAGATCAAAGGCTAATTAGTATGGACAGAAGAGATCATGGGAAGGAAGTGGAGCGAAGGGCTATGAGGCAGTGGGGTTCGAGAACTGTGATTGTAATGGGAGCAAAAAAGTTTGGCTGTTATATTTTAAATAGCTTGTTTTCAGACTCTCTTTTTTGAGATGGAATTGCGCTCTGTCACCCAGGATGGAGTACAGTGGTGCAATCTCGGATCCCTGCAACCTCCACCTCCTGGATTCAAGTGATTCTCCTGTCTCAGCCTCCTGAGTAGCTGGGACCACAGGCATGCGCTACCATGCCCTGCTAATTTTTTGTGTTTTTAGTAGAGATGGGGTTTCACCATGTTGGCCAGGCTGGACTTGAACTCCTAAACTCGATTGACCCAACTGCCTTGGCCTCCCAAAGTGCTGGGATTACAGGTGTGAACCACGGCACCTGGCCTTGTTTTCAGACACTGAAAAGTTTTATTTGTATCTATCATAAATGAATATTAGTTGCCAAATCTGATGGTGAATATTCTGTTTTCATGATACTCGAAATTGCAGGAACATTTAGAACAGTCCCTCCTTTCTTCTTGAGAATGTTTTTTCTCTGTGCCTCCGTAACACGAAGCTCTTTTGACTTTCTTTTTGCTGGTTGCTCTTTCTCACTGTCCTCTGCTGGCTTTTCCATTTTTATTTCACATTAGATAATAGAGTGCCCCAGGTCAGATTCTCAAGACTTCTTGTCTCTGTGTACCCTTTTTCCCCATGTTGTTGCATCTAAAGATAGATATGCTGATGACTTCTAAATTTACACCTTAAACTCCAATCTCTCCTCTGAGCTCCATGTTTTTATATTTAAAATGTGATGTGTCCATTATTTGGCTAAAAGGTCGCCCAGGCTTAACTCACTATTCTGAACTATTAAAAAAACACAATGTTTTACTTTTGTTTGCAGCCAATTTAATTGTTCACCTCATCCTTCTCCTTGCCAGCTACCAGAAAATCAAATGAACTAAATATCTTATCTAGTTAAAATCTGGTCTAGTATAATAGTTTCACAGATCCTTCCAATCATACTTCATTTCTCTCTAGGAAAAAAAAAAAAAAAAAGTTTGGTTCTTCAAATAGCCCCCCTCATGATATTGGAGGAGAGGAGTCCATTGGCCTTCAAGATGATCCTGTGTGTGTACTAGCTCTTTGCTACTCAAAGTGTGGTCTGTGGACCAGCACCACCACCGTCTCCCGGCAGGCTGTTGGAGATGCAGGCTAAACTCCAGCCCTACTGAATGAGAATCTCCATTTTAACAAAATCCTTAGGTGATTCATAAGTCTGAGAAACACTGAAGATCTGGTATGTATTCAATGTGCCCCTGAGTACTACTTGCTCTGCTGACATTAAAAGCTGTGATCTATGGTTGGTAACATTTTTGTGGAGGTTTGGATGGTCGATTGCCTTAGTGTGGGGATTTTTTTTTTTTTTTTTTTTTTTTTTTTTTTTTTTTTTTGTCCCCATTGGTTTGCTGAGAGCCTGATAGTTCTTTGTAGCTGAATCAGCCTCACCTCAGCTTCCACTGGCAGCAACCTCCTGAATGACCCATTTCTCTTCCATTCAGTATGTAGCTCAGGAATCAGCCCAGCCTCTGCTGTTGGGACCCTTTGTCCATTAGCCTTCTGTCTCTCAACCCAGCATCTGTGGCTCAGGAAAGTTAAATCACAGGGAATCCCTCTGTCCACATAATAGTGTGGTCAATTTGCTGTGGCACAGTATAAAAGTGATGGGAGAACAAAGAGGTGATATTTTACCAGAGATGGGGGCAATGATATTATTGTTTACTTAATGCACCTACCCATCTCCAAGCTAAAGTCACAAGGGTACATCAGAACACACCTCTCTAACTACCTTACTCTCATCTCTCTCCTCTCTTTTCTCCCTAAAAATCCTCAGGGCAAAATAAAAGGCTTTTAGTTTCCTTCTACTATATTTTATTTTTCTTCTTTCTGACTCTAGCTAGACCTTAATAGTGAATGGGGTCTCCCCTCCAACTAGGGAAAAATTGCATGAGCTGAGTCTCAGGCTCAGGTGGAATCAGGAAAATCTTATCTCAAGATGAAAGCCTGGCTTGCTGTATTTGGTCCAGAAATTCACACCTTAAGGCCATTGTGCTAATTGTTTCTTCTGCTGGTTGCATAATTATATTTTTGTAAAACAAAGCTGCATCTTATACTGACTACTTCTTGGAATTTCTTCTGTTAAAATTTGAATCTCCCTTCAGGGAAATAAATGACTAGGGCTGATGAGGGCAAAGTTTTTTGTTTGGTTGTTTTTTGGTTTTTTTTTTTTGTTTGTTTGTTTGTTTTATATGGTTAAGCAACAGATAAAAGCATTTTAAACATTTTAAAACATTACCCTTCCATTACATGAGAAAGAGAGAATTCTGTTTGGGGATGAGTGCAACTTGCTCTTCTCTCAGAATCCCACCTCTCACTTTATAGCACCACTATCCACATAGCAGCACCACAGTCTACCACAATGTAGAAGTCTGATTTAAATCCTCTTTTGTCATATCCCTTATACACAATCCATTAACAGTCTTTTTAGGTCTAGGTTTAAAATATCTCTGGAATACTACCATCTCTCAACATCTCTTCAGCTATCAGGGAAGTCTAGTATTCAGCATCTGTTGCTCCCCTGAACTCCTACCCACCTCTAACTAATTATCCATGTAGCAGCCTAGTGACTTTTGAAACAGTGAGTAAAAATTGTAAGTGTAATAATATCTCTACCCTACTTAAAACTGTCTAATGGCTGCCCATTACAATTAAAATATAATTCCTTTCCACGGTTTGCAAGACTATAGGAGATCTCATCCCTGGTCACCATTCAGGCCTCGCGTCCTAACACTTCCTCTTTGTTCGTGACTCATGCGCACTGGCCTTTTTCTGTCCCTGGGATATGCCAAGCTCATTCTTGCCTTCGGACTTTGGTCACACTGTTCTTCTGCCCATTACACTTTGCCTTTGTTTCCTGGCCTGACTCTTCTTTCAACATTCATGTCTGTGCTCAAATGTTACCTTCTAAGGGTGAACCTGTTTAATACTGTATGTTAATAATCCCTCTTTGCTATTCACTATATTATTACTTTAATTTTTGAATGATATTTACTAATGTCTGGACTCGTTATTTACTTGCATGTTTATCATTGCCTATTTATCATCTACCTCTTACATCACCCCAAGTAACATTTCTGAAAACAGTGACTTTATTTTTCACCTTTATATCCCAAGCATCTAGGACAAAACCTGGACAGGTGTTCAAGTATATTTCCTGAAGGAATGAATGAAAAAAGAAATGCTGGCAAGGGCATGATAGAAATGAGACTCATACCTGCTATGTGAACTTGGTATGTACTTTCAGGAAAGCAATCTGTATAATAATATCAGGAGTCTTGGAATGCCTCAATCTTTTGGTCTAGAAAGTCACTTAAAGCAATCTGGTCTACTGATTCTTGCTACTGCATTATCTGCATTATTCACAACATAGAAAAATTAGGAAACAAACATCCAATATTTGGGAAATGGAGTATCTATATAGTATTAATATGGGCACTAAAATAATAAAGATTCTTTTATTTTTATGATGTAACTTTTTAAATATGGAATATTTTCTACTATGCAAGGGCAAAAAAATGTACCAAAGCAAAGTATACCAAAGCGGTATATAAAATATATCCTTTGATATGCAAGGCTTTCTTCCCCATTTCTTTATCCTTTTTTAGTTTTCAAAATTTTTTACAATAAAGCTGTGGTCTTTTTAATTTTTATTTATTTATTTAAGATGGAATCTTGCTCTGTCACCGAGGCTGAAGTGCAATGGCATGATCTCAGCACACTGCAACCTCCGCCTACCAGGTTTAAGTGATTCTCCTGCCTCAGCCTCCGAGTAACTGGGACTGCAGGCATGAACCACCACGCGTGGCTAATTCTTGTGTTGTTAGTAGAGATAGGGTTTCACCATGTTGGCCAGGATGGTCTCAAACTCCTGACCTGAGGTGATCCGCCTGCCTTGGCCTCCCAAAGTGCTGGGATTACATTGTGGTATTTTTTAAATAATCATTTTAGAACCCAACATTAATTTAGTTAAATAATATAGAAGGAATCAAAATCAATATGTTTCATTGAATTGAATATGATATTAATTTTTTTCTAAATCCACTAAATCTAATACTACACAAATTGGCATTTACTTATATTTAAGTTCACTATATTTTAGTCATTCTTAGAATTTTATCTGCCCTAGGAAGATAAGTTTTGACCTGGGCCTTAAGACAATGTCCCAAATCGCACAGGAGGGACTTCATAATTCAAAGCACATGTATGCTTGCACATGCATAGTAAAGGCCATAACATTTTTTAAATTAGTAAATGAGCTCCTAACTTTATGATTATACATATATACTAATAATTTGAATAATAACTAAATTCTCCATTTGTCTTCAAATTATAATCTCCTATGGCTTGAATGTGTCCCCAAATCTCATGTGTTGAAAACCTGATCCCCAAATTCATATACTGATGACACTTGGAGGTGGGGTATTTTGGAGGCAATTAGGTTTAGATCAAGTCATTAGAGTTGAGCTCCCATAATGAGACTGGTAGCTTTATAAGAAGAGAAAGACCTGAGCAGGCATGCTCTTGCTCTTTCACCATGTGATGCCCTCTGTCACATGTGATGTCATAAAGTCCTTATTAGATGCAGCCCCTTACCTTGAACTTCACAGCCTCCAGAACTATAGAAAATAAATGTCATTTATTTATAAATTACCCAGCCTATGGTATTCTGTTATAGCAACAGAAAATGGACTAAGACACAATTTCTTTCTATGAACAAATTTAAGTCTTCTAAACAGGACTTACTTCTCCAAATAAGATGATGCTTGGTGTTAATTGAAATGTAGGACTGTTACAGTGGACTGCAGATCTTATTGCTGCAGGCAGAAACAGAATTATAATGAATATCTGATGTTTCATGGTACTTGGAGACATTTTGAAAACTCTCCCATTAAGAGAATGAAATACAAACATAACCACTGTACTTGAAACGAAATAAGGGCTGTTAGATTTGACTCAATCCTTTCAATGCAATTTTATCACATATATATGTAAACATACACACACATATATGTATATACTTATATACACATATGTATATTCTTATATACATGTGTATTATATGTGTGTGTATAATATATATTATATATGTGTGTATGTATACACACAGAATATTTCAAAAAAGATTATAAGTGATTGAAAGGACATGGAAAAATTAGACTTTGTTAGCTAATTGTCAAAGACAGTTAAACATTTGCTGTTTCCATCATTCTACACTCAATTAAGCCAGGCTAAGGATCATCTTATAAATGCTGAGTTTGTTAGATTTTTCTCATATCAAACAATTCAGTTCAATCTCTTCTTACTGAATGATTACTATATGCTAGGTATTGTGCTGAGGACCAGGAATACAAAGATGCAGACATCCTGTTCACTGCCAAATTTTGACAAGGTAACATATCTGGGACCAAATATATATCCATTTTAAAAACAGAAACTTCATAGTAAGTTTCAGTATTAGAAGAATTTTCTTGTCAGTAGCCATGATATGTAAACTGCTAAATATATACTCTAAGTAAATATTCTATAACCACATCAGATCAGAAACAGCTGGCAGCTTCAGGCTGTTCATTTCAAAATGAATTGAAGACCTGTAATCTGCCTAGTGAGGATATTATTGATAGGATAAGTATTTTTGTACTTCCACAAGAATAAACTTTCTTCTTTCATGCTTTCAAATTTAGGGCCTTTTTAGTGGTGTTAGGATGTCCCATTAAATGCTAGAAAACCATTTAGTTTATCCTTAGTCAATTCTACTGAATTTGGCATTTCTTAAATTTGGTTGAGGAAGAAATCTGCAAAAGACAATTACTTGAAATTTATGTTTATTAAAAATGCGAGACTGCCAATATATTTAAGGAAAAAAGAAAACGTAAAAACAAACCCAAGACTTTCTTCTGACAATGCTATGTTAGTGTTTCACATTTATAATTTTTTAGTATTAATCTTTAAGAATCCATGAAAGAAATACACTTGGACTTGCTTGTTGTGCCTGTTTCTAGATTTTAGACATGCTAGCACCTCTTTGTTAACAGTGGTCTTCCAAAGAAAGACTTGACCAAACTGTGCATATAGGGACTGTCCTTAGTGCAGTGCTAAAGCTCTGGGCTATGAGTCCAAAGATCTCATTTAGTCATGGACTCTTGTGCAGGTAAGACACTAACTGCTATGACAGTCAGCAAAAAGTAAAACGACAAGTAATCTATACATATTTATTAATTTCTGCATTTGTGGATTAACTGTGTTGATACATCTCGTTTGCTGAAAGGATTAAAGGAGCTCAACACAGAGGTAAGAATGACTTCCTCCCCGACTTTCCACATGAGTGTAGAGGTGGCAACCTCTGACTGGGTGTCTGCATAGCAATGTGTATACTTTTATTTATTTATTTATTTATTTATTTATTTATTTATTTTGAGACGGAGTCTCGCTCTGTCGCCCAGGCTGGAGTACAGTGGCCGGATCTCAGCTCACTGCAAGCTCCGCCTCCCAGGTTCACGCCATTCTCCTGCCTCAGCCTCCCGAGTAGCTGGGACTACAGGCGCCCGCCACCTCACCCGGCTAGTTTTTTGTATTTTTTAGTAGAGACGGGGTTTCACCGTGTTAGCCAGGATGGTCTCGATCTCCTGACCTCGTGATCTGCCCGTCTCGGCCTCCCAAAGTGCTGGGATTACAGGCTTGAGCCACCGCGCCCGGCCTATACTTTTAAAATAATGTAATTGACCATATCAAAAATGGGAGAGGGGTGATAAAGAACTTACTATAATCAAAGTCCTGTAAACCCTACTTTCTAGGGTGAGGAAGAAAGAATGATTGCCTGATACTTTAAGTAGGAGCTGCTTTCTTTGCTGTAGGTTGGTAGAAGCTGGAGAGTGGAGCAGGAGTCTCCTAGGAGCAGTGTTTTCTCACTCCAAATCTGAACTGGATGCTTATTAAAGAGCACCGAGCACCAGTTTGCAGTAGCCATTCTGAATTTAACAGTAACGATTTGGAGGCTACAAATCCTGAGGTCTGACTCTGAACATGTGTTTGTTTATTGGCACAGGGACAGCACTACACCATTTAGTTATAAAGCACAATGGAGCAAATCTACATTAATATGAGAATCCATATCTTGTCCTTCTTTTGCTGTATGTCACACTTCTCAGTGAGACCCTAACAAGAGCAGGAATTAAGAATAGGTCAGAAGAACATCTGCTTTTCTTATTTTGATTACGTGGGCAAGCAAAGGAATTTGCTTTTATAACACCAAAATAGCTTGGAATGCAGCAAAAATAAACGCACCTTCTGTCTCATGGAATGCTATTACAGTACAACGCTTTGTGAATGCTTGTTGGCATTTTCAAGCATTTTTTGGTCTCCTCATTTCTTTCTCAGCTCCATAATGCAATCCTCATGGTTTGAGCACTAGACTTCAAATGAGACATCTATTCAGAGAGTGTTCAGACAAAACGAGTGGTTTCCTTAGTAATGGGAACTATGTGAAAGCCTTCAGCACAGCCCCTTCAGCCAGCCAGGCTTCTCCCAGGCTTGTGGTTCACACATAGGCTCTCAGTGAGCATTAGACAGCTGGGGAGCACCCCCAAAGTCTAAACTGACCAAAGCACTGAATATTCATTGCATTTCTAATCAAGTGTACCCTTTATAAAAGGTTAAGGATGTAAGAAGTGCTCTTAATGGTGAGGGTTAATTTGCTCATTTTCTGCATCATGTCTATGGAATGGAAAGAAAGATAAGCGATTTTGCAAAAAAAGACATGTGTTGTTCTTTTGTTTGATTGTATTTTACATTTCCTTACCTTAAAAACCTAAGCCTGTCATATTCTTGTTCTGTCTATGCCTAAAGACTACTACTTCTGATTTTCCAGTTTTCTGCATAACAATCATCTTCAATAAAGCTTTAAAACTTTGCTATTAAAACAGGGTGCAAATGGTGTCTTTTGTAGTCTCAAATATATTTAAAATATAGTAAAGTAGTTTCATGTATACCAATGTTGAAGTTTTATTACGTGCGTGTATCGATCCATTTTGTTATTTAGTTTCAGGACGACACAATAATTAGAAAAAGAGCTGGTTTCTCTGGGTAATACAATTGTCATTCATCTTAAATATTGACTCTTAAAGGCAGACAAATAACAACAACTATCCAAAATAAAAACCAACATGAAAATAATAAAAAATTATCTCAGCTGATATAATGTTTGCCTTTGAGGAATAATGATTTATAGATACCTTCACACTATGTTAATCATCCAATTAGGAGAATAAAAATATTGTCAAACATTTTGGGGATGAGAAACATGAGGTACAGCTAAGTTGTTAGTCTTCTACCATGAATATTTTGTGTCAATCTGGTTATAAATAAGCAAACACAGGGAGCAAAAGTTAAGCTATAAAACATGCAAAGAAGAGGAGAACAAGGGCTTCAAAAGATCACTGAAGAGAAGAAAATACAGTTTGAAGACTGTTGGCTTTGGAGTCTGACTTGCATTCTAGCTTTCCTTCCTCAGTAGCGTGATAACTGTAGAAGTTCACCAACCCCGTTTCCTCTTCTGTGAAAAGGGTAAAGTCCCTGACTGCCTCACAGTACTGTAAGAATGAAACCATATGTGTGCAGGGTCTACCAAGTTTCAGTGTCTTGCATATAGTTAAACTCAACAAATGTTATTTATTATTATTCTAGGTACTTTAATTTCAGCATACACAATTTCTGCATTTGCAATGTATATTTTAAAATCTGATCTATTTCATTGTGGTTTCTGGATAACTCAAGGAAAATCATTTCTATTTTTTTAATAATACCAATAATAAATGTAACAACAAAAACACTAAATTTGCTGTCGAGAAATAATTGAACTGAGGAATGAAGAGTGAACAGTGAGAAGCAGGCTTGCTAAACACAAGTGTGTGCCTGACTGTGTTGTGGAAGAAGGGAAGAATGGACTACAAGTTGAAATTAGAAGCAAGAAAGATGAACTAGAAAAGATGAGACTGGAAGCAGGGAAATTAGGAGCAATTGCAGCAGCCAAGGTAAGACAGGATGAACACCTAGCAGACGGAGAAGATAATTTAAGAAAATTTCAGAGTAAAATCAAGTTGCATATGGTGAAATGCAAGATATGAGGCACAAGGTCCAAAGTTCCTGCAGTTCTCTAGGTAACTAGGTAACAGCAGAAATTAAAAAAAGAAAAGAAAAGAAAAAAAAGAAAGCCAGTTTAGGGGAGAGCTTAAGAGGTCAGCTTTAGACACATAGAGTACAGAGTGCCTGGGGATCATGCAAGTAGAGACATTTACCAGACAATTGGAGGGATGGATTGATAGGCAGACAGATGGATGGATGGATGGATGGATGGATGGATGGATGGATGGATGGATGGATGGATGGATGAAGAGACTGATTGATTGATTGATTGATTTTTTTATTTGCAAGAGCAGAGATATAGGTTTGAAAGTAGTAAGTACACAGTAGAAGAGATAATATTATCTAAGATAGTATATGAAGAACAGTAGGCAAAAGAACAAACCTAGGACAAATACTTAAGAGGTAGATGAACCCACAATGACAAGAGTCAGAATGTTCAGACAAGCATGAGCATGACTTAGGAGGCTTTGATGTGCAAGAACCAAATTGGGAGGGCACTGGTTGAGATTCCAAAGCAGAATTTCAGTAACAAGGTTGGATTAGAAACCAGAGAAAGGTCAACTGAAAAAGTAGGTAGAAAGTGATGATATGATTGTAGCAAATATTGATAGCTCTTTTGAGAAACTTAATACGAGGAAGACAGAGATGGAATAACAGACTAGGGTGCAGGATTAAAGGGATGATTGTTGCTATCATTGTAGTATGAGTAACAAACATATCTACGGATTTTGTGGAAATATTGCTAGATATTTTTTCACATGGCTAGAAAAGGAATAAAAGTCAATTCCCTGAGTGAAAAGAATGGAGAGAGACACAGAGAAAAGCCAAGATGACAGACCTTTTGGATCTACAGAGAAATACAAGGAGAAACACAGGGAAGAATAAAGGAATCTGAGGAAGAGATATGGAAAAAAATTTGTCTCATTGATATCTGACGTCATCCTTGATTGTGAATTTCTTGGCATAGTAAGATTACTTTTGTTCTTCAAATGATTTGTATCTTTCATTAAAAATAAGACCTTTGGGTATATACCCAGTAATGGGATTGCTGGTTTGAATGGTATTTCTGCCTTTAGGTCTTTGTGGAATCACTGTCCCAAGCAGTTGAACTAATTTATACTCCCATCAACAGTGTAAAAGTGTTCCTTTTCCTCCACAACCTCACCAGTAGATTGAAGCTAGTTGATTAGGGTATTTAGTTGTTAGCCAAATTTTCGTGGGTTTGCGTCCCATTAATCTATTTAGGACTTAGTAAGGTGTTTTTTGACTTTTTTAATAGTAGCCATTCTGACTGATGTGGGATGGTATCACATTGTGGTTTTTATTTCCATTTCTCTAATGACCAGTGATGTTGAGCTATTTTTCACATGATTGTTGGCCGCACGTATTTCTTTTTTTGAGAAGTATCTGTTCATATCCTTTGCCCACTTTTTACAAAGACACATGCACATGCATGTTCACTGCAGCACTATTCACAATAGCAAAGATATGGAATCAACCTAAATGACCATCAGTGATAGACTGGATAAAGAAAATGTGGCACATAAACACCAAGGAATAAATACTATGCAGCCATTAAAAAAAGAACAAGATCATGTCTGTTGTAGGGACCTGGATGCAGCTGGAAGCTACCATCCTTAGCAAACTAATGCAAGAACAGAAAACCAAATACTACATGTTCTCACTCACAAGTGAGGGCTAAATGATGAAAAATCAACAGACACCGGAGCCTGCTGGAGGGTGAAGAGTGGAAGGAGGGGGAGGATCAGAAAAAACAACTAATGAGTACTAGGTTCAATACATGAGTGATGAAATAATATGCACAATCTCCCCGCCCCATGACCCATGTTTACCTTTGTAACAAACCTGTACATATACTCCTGAACTTAAATAAATAAATAAATAAATAAATAAATAAATAAATAAATAAATAAATAAATAAATAAAAAAGACATGGCTTGGTGCTGTGGCTCACATCTGTAATCCCAGCCATATAGAAGGAATAGGTGGAAGGGTCGCTTGAGATCAGGCTGGGAAGCACGGAGAGACCCCATCTCTACTCAAAGGAAAAAAAAAAAAGAAAGAAAGAAAAAAAGAAGAGAAAAATTAAAAGAAAAAATAGCAGCATATGGTGGCTTGTGCCCGTGGTCCTAGCTACTCTGGAAGCTGAGGTAGGAGGAATATTTGAGCCCTGGAGTTTAGGGTTGTTGCAGTGAACAATGATCGTGTCATTGCACGCCAGTCTGGGCAACAGAGCAAGAACTGTCTCAAAAATAAAGAAAAAAATTAAAATTAAAACAAAACCTATAGGTAAATAAGAATCTCTGTTTTTCTCCAATTTTACTTTCCAAAACTCCTTTGAAAAAGAAAATGAGAACTCTGACCCAACTTGCTTTAGTTCAACATTCTAACAAACAACCAGTGTTACTACTCACCTTACATCATGTTTCTAACTGAATTGAGAACTAATCTGTTATTAGAATTAGACCACAAAGGACAAAATCACTGAAGACCTTCTTAGCACAATGTCAGCCCCTCACCATCAGTGACTCATTCATTTGTATTTAGCTTTCTGAGCATATCAACTCATTTTTTCCACTAGGCACTGCATTTCTTCAGAGCTCTACTTCTCAAATCATGACAGCAATAAAAATTCTGTCATCAACCCTGAACAAACACTACTGTATAAAAGCATCCACTGTCTAGTGCATAAAACTCATTCCTTTTTTAAAAATAGTATTTTATTTTTGGCATCCCGTGTTGCTGACTACATTGAATTGGTTGGCTCAGCCATCCTTCAAGTATTCATTTATTTGACAAGTGAATGTTGAGTACCTTGTGCAGTAGAAAGTGCTCTGGCTCTGTAAGCAGACAGAACTGAGTTCAAATTTTAGCCCCATTATTTAATAGTTTTGGGACACTGGGCAAGTAAGCTAGCTTCTTTCAGCCAATGTTTCTACACTGTCAATTGAACATAAAAATATCTATCTTGGCCAGGCGCCGTGGCTCACGCCTGTGATCCCAGCATTTTGGGAGGCTGTGGCGGGCTGATCACAAGGTCAGAAGATCGACGCCATCCTGGATAACATTGTGAAACCCCATCTCTAGTAAAAATACAAAAAATTAGCTGGGCGTGGTGGCACGCACCAATAGTCCCAGCTGCTAGGGAGGCTGAGGCAGGAGAATTGCTTGAACCTGGAAGGCGTTGGTTGCACTGAGCCGAGATCACGCCACTGCGCTCCAGTCTGGACGACACAGCGAGACTCCGCCTTAAAAAAAATCCCAATTTGAATAGAATATTTTTGAAGTTAATGTATATAATACACAAACATATGTTAGTGTTAATGCTCGACAGATGTTATTTTATCCATTTTATATGCATTGTGGAGCTTAAAAATGTAATAAGACATATACTCCCTCTAGGAGAATCTTACATGCTAAAAGGGGAAACAGGTAAAATTACAGAAACAATTATAATACCAAAACAAGATAGATAAAGAGTACTATTGTGGATCAAATGAGAGAGTATATCTTGTTAAAGGAGGAAAACAATGACCATGACAACAATGACCACTACCATAATAATGCCAATAATACTGTCAAACATTTGTTCAAGACTACTATATTTGAGCACTTTTCTAAACTCGGTATACATATTAACTGTTTGAATGCTCTTAACAATTCTGGGAGAAAAATGAGACGCAGAGATGATACTTAAACCAAGATGCACAAATGACACTTAACAGAGATGATACTTAACATGATGCTCAGAGTATCTAGGAAGTGGCAAGGTAAGGATCCAAACCCAGGCGTTGTGGTTCTACAACTCACATTCTACCAACTGCCCAGGCTACTTTTCTAAGAAAAGCACACAGCAAATAAAGCCCAGGATTTGATGAAATAGCAATAAACAAGTTAAAAATCCCAAGCACTGGCCAGGCTTGGTGGCTCATGCCTATAATCCCAGCACTTTGGGAGGCAGAGGTGGGCGGATCATGAGGTCAGGAGTTCGAGACTAGCCTGACCAACATGGTGAAACCCCCTTTTCTACTAAAAGTACAAAAAAAAAAAAAAAAAATTAGCCAGGCCTGGTGGCACACTCCTGTAATTCCAGCTACTCAGGAGGCCGAGGCAGGAGAATTGCTTGAACCCGGGAGGCAGAGGTTACAGTGAGCGGAGATCGTGCCATTGCACTCCAACCTGGGAGACAGAGCAAGACTCCATCTCAAAAAAAAAAAAAAAAAAAAAAATCCCAATGACTAAGTCAATGAATACCGATCTACTGTACCCCAATATTTTCTTATATGATGATGAAAGCAAAACTCTTTCCGTATAATTTAAGGGTTGTAATTATTCATTTATGTTTTAAAATCATTTCAATACCTTTCCATTAAAACTCAGTATTCATCTAGGAAACCCTGTAGACATTTCCTACAATGTAGGCAACACGTACAACCATGTAATACTGCGGTTTACAATGTGAAATTTCTCTGAAGCTTTAGTGCCTTCTAAAGGAAGAAACTTAAGAAAGAAAAAAAATGAAGGGAGAGAAGGAGGGAGAGTAAGAAGGAGGAAAAGAACAAGAAGAAGGACAAGAAGAATTAGCAGAGGACTGTCAATCATGCAGTAGATGACAGGGTAATATGGTGGAAAAAATCTGGAATACCTGAGGGGCGCTATCCTGTCTTTAAGGTGCCAACTGTGTGTTAAGCTTCCATGGTTCTCATTTGATGATCACTCACAATTATATTTATTCAAAAACCCTAAAATCCTTACTATATTACAATGTAATGTCTTCATATGGTACTTCATTATATAGATGTGATACCAAAATAATTTTTTCATGTATCTTTTGAGAGAGCCACATTTCACATTTACAGTTAAGGACTGAAGTCCCTGATAAGTGAAAAAAACACGCAAAACACACACTGATTCTACAAACCTGCTGATGCTCTTGGAACAAAATAGAAATTCCAGCCAAAGAACAGAATCGTCATCCTTTTCATCCACAGCCAGAGTCATTTTCTCTTTCACATTAAAATCTCATTTCTAGTGCTCCATGATATTAAATTTATAAAAATGAGTATAAAATATTTTAAATTTATCATGTACCTACATTAAAAGGACAATTGCAGGAAGAGCACTCTCATCTCCCACTTTCAAAAAAGTGATCATTTAGTTAAAACAACTTCCTATGAAATAATGTAAGATAACATATACATGGCTACCTTTAACAATTCTAACTGAATCAAAACTGAAAAGATTTTTTCTTGATTTCTGAGAGACTGAAATTTAAAATATTAGGTATGATTGTTTAAAAACCAAGAAAGTAGTTTAATCATGTATTTGTTTGACTATCACAACTTACCTTCATTATGGGAGTGCATTATAATTGGTTTGATTACTGGATTTGTCAATTATACAGTCAATACCAATCGATGAAAATTAATCACTTAGATACCATGACATAAATAAAAATTCCTTTTTCAAATAATTATCACAATTTTAAGATTATTCTTCCATATGTGGCAATAAATTCTGCAAATATTAAAATAATTTGGAATATTAAAGACATTAAGATTTCCTAGATTAAAATTAAGGGGTAAAAAGGATGATTATTACTATTATTAAAAGTACATTAAATTATATGTAAACATACTCTTAACACAACATCCCAACACTCAACCATGATCCCTAACATACAGAATTGACTCAGGGCTTTCTGAGTAAATACTAGAGTATCTAGTAAAGAATGAAACTTTACAATAACATTCTGAAATAAATACTAAGTTAAATGAGATGCTACTTTTATGTTGAACTTATTTTGATTCATTTGAATAAATTCTTATAGAGAAAAAGCATTTGGGAACTGTTTCTATAAAACTACAGAGTGAAAATATTTAGTATTTAAAGATAAGCCTATTGTTTAAAATTTTTCCTGGTATTATTATTATTATTATTATTGTAACTGAAAACGACTGGTCTATGTCATGTCAATAAATACTTAAGGAGCAATTAGATGTGAAGACTTTTTTTTTTTTTTCCCTAAATCTAATAAGTGCCATTTCTTTTTACTCCACTAGAGGGTAGTCTCTCAAAACTGGGGTTGGAGTTATGACTAGCCTGCTTTTGACCTGTTGATATATTAATCCTCATGTTCCATTCTCCTCAACAAGATGTTTCTTCAATATACTAATTAAGGTTGTAAAACATGCATTTTTAAAACTGCTTTTTGATTTTTTCGTAGATGTTCTTCGAGAAATATGTACTGCTATGTATTTCTGTGTTTTCCAAATTTCTGGTAATTAATAAAAATGTTTTACATATATGGTTTGTATAGTATATTTTCCTAGGAAATATCCTCTCAGAGTTAATAGGCCTAAGAACAAAGATAAATAGTTTTTTTTATAATTTAACTTATTACAATTGAATTATTTACTCAGAGTGGTAAAAAATATATATCCTAAATACACACACACACACACTCTCACAGATATACAAACACACCTACACATGTACCCATTCATATGTAGCTCCTAGATTGATTACATCATATAAGAAGTCAGTGAGTATAATTAGAAATACATATTTTTAAAAAGTACCCCCTCAAATGCCAATGTTGTGAATTACAGAGAGGCAAATATATGTTTTATTTTAAAAATCTGGTCAATCCAGACAAGAAATGTCATTGCTAAAAAAAAGTGTTATTGAACACCAAGCACATATGCTAAATTAAGTAGGATCTATAGAGAACCAAATGCCACTCAAAACAGTTGCAAGCTTCTCTTCTTAAATAATACAGTCATTGCTGAACTTCGCAGAGACAGAGTTGGAGGTGTAAGTCTCTACGAGGTGTTTTTAATATTTGGGAAATCCTTATCAGTAGTGTGTCCTGCCTATTTGCAGACTGAAAACATTGTTTCTCTGAATGACTGATAACCTCAAATTGAGAAAACTTGTCAAAAAATTCCCAACATTCCTCCAGAAAGGGGAAAAAAATAAGGAAAATGATACCTAGGAAAATATGCAAGCCTGTTTCATTTATTTGTATCCTAAGCAGCAGTGTCATAGAACAGACAGTTTGTTTCAGCCAACCAGACTGGAGCAGCTGCGAGTGCTACATCTTGGCAGTCTGAAGCGATTGGCTCCTCTCTGGGGAGTGGAGGGTGTTCAGTTATTAATGACCGCTGAGCAGGCAGCACCATGTCAGTGTGACAACTGATCCGGTGAACGATGCACCACTAACCACCATGGAAACAAGGAAAAATAAAGCCAGCTCACAGGATCTCTCTTCACTGGATTGAAAGCCTCAGCCTGCCGACTGAGAAAAAGAGTTCCGGGAAAAAGAAGGAATCCTGGCTGCAGCCTCCTGCCTTCCTTTATATTTTGAAATACAGAGATAAGATTACGTGCATGTGTGCATATCTATAGTACATATTTGTGTACACTGTTACATAGACACGCAAATGCACCTATTTACACCGGGCAAGAACACAACCATGTGATTATCTCAACCAAGGAACTGAGGAATCCAGCACGCAGGGACATCGGAGGTGGGCTAGCACTGAAACTGCTTTTCGAGGTAAGTTTAAAATACACCTATCTTTTAAAATACGTTCTATTTCTTGTCACCTCGATGATCACGTTTTTACACCTAAATCCTCCTTTGATATCTTCCTCTTGTCTGAATTCTAAGAGCATTTTTCTTTTATTGCACTTTTGAGAAGAAATTCACATGCAAAACCCAGCTGGCTCTGTGTGTGCCTAGCTGTGTTTGTGAGATTCTCCAACATGCATTTTACTAGCTTGAATGCCCATCAGAGGATGTGAGTGGGAGAGAAAAAGCAGTGTTGGGGGGAGGAGAAAAAGGAGGGAGACAGAAGAAAAGGGAATACGGGGGAGAAGAGAGGAGGAGAGGGAGAGAGAAGGAGATGAGGAAGAGAGAAGGAGACAGAGAGAGGAGAGGAGAGACACGGGTGAGGGGGTGCAATTTTCCTTTTTCTTCACATTATTTGTAGTGAAAAACAGATCACACATTATTCTGTGTTTTGAAATCAACCCACCAAATGGGGCATTTTTATTCTCTCTCACCCAGTGGATGCAAATTAAGGCAAATGCTGTTGTATGTTAAGAGCTAAAACCACTAAGCAGAGTAGCAGATTGAGCATATCACAAACAGTTATTGAATTTCTGCCAGGCTACATCTTACGGACTGGGGTAAATGACTTCCCTTTAATAACATCCCCTCACTGGTCTGAAGGGACAGTGCAAATGTCTGATTGCTAATGCAGCTGGAACTGCCACACACTAGGTAAAAGGATCCCATGAACCAGAAGAGTTCTAATCTTCTTTGGTAATTAACAGGATCACAGCAGGGTGGCTTTAAAGTACATTTCCTATTTAAGAAGATTGTTTGTTCTAACCAACTGCTATACTTCCCTTTGCTGTTATTGAGCTGGATGGCTTAATTCGGCTCTAATTTATTCATTTTTAACAATATGTCCTTGTTTCTGTGCCTCTAATTTCAGTGAAAGCAGGCTATGAATATGAGTAGAACCTTCCTAATTTAGTGAAAAGGGGATAATGTGAAAACAAAAAGAGAAGTAAAGGTTCAAAATATCTACCTAGAATATACTGTGCTCTGGTACCATAAATATTACTGATATATTTCTCATCTTTAGTTTCAGAAGCAATGCCTCTGAGACAGAATTACTCTCAGTAAACTCTATGAGCATCCATGTATCGATGATTCATGGAATTCATTGTGGGTTAATTTTTACTTCCAATCTTGTAAAGGGAAGCCAGCTACTTAGAATATGCTTTCAAACAGACAACACCAATTGAGGATATTCATGGAAACATTCACTGCCGTCTTTACTGGGTCCTCGAAAGACAGTAAAAGAAACCTAGCATTTGTATTTCATCTTCCAGAGCTCTCTCCTGCCTTCTTTTAGTTCAACTAACCACATAGTTAACAGAGTCAGCTTCTTTGAAACTATGGGTTATTTTTTTCCACAACTGTGATTTCAGAGTTATTATTGGTTTTCTAGTTTGTAATATAAGCCAAAGCAAAAAGACAATAACCAGTCACTTAGATTCTGCCACTTTCCCATAAATGTGTCAAAAAATGAGTCAGTTTACAATATGTAATATAAGAAGTCAATTAATTCCAGTGACCTTTGTAAATGATGACAATAAAGCAGCTCTGACAATATATCAGTGGCTTCGATTTTCTCTCTGTAAAATGAACAAGTTTAAGAAGAGGGTTCCTGCTCAGAGAGAAAAATGAAAGGTGCTGAAGCATCAGCTTGCAATATTGGCAGCTTTGCTCGCTCTGCCTCAAATGCCACATGCAATCTATAAAAAAAAAAAAAATGATTACAAAAAGGAAAAGGTGTTTTATTTGCTTTTCTGCTATTTATTAAAAGTGTTGCTTTTGAAACAGACCAGATCTGATATTCTGAGGTACCTCCTAAGTTCCTAACCAAGAGGAAAAGAAGTAGATACTCAACCCTCTGATTTCAAACTCCCATATAATGTAGCATTGCAGTATTGATTTCCGTTTTTCTTAGACCTTTTCCAGGGAAAGTTTGCATGCCAGACACACATTCTTAAATCTAACCCGCCTTATTTTAAAATTGCAATCGATGACACCTAAGAACAGTGGATTCACTGTTTAACCATAGTAAAGCTCACATACATATTTTGTGGATTACAGAGATCAGTAATGTGCCCACTTGAGTCTGAGAAATACCAACACTCCAGGCCCCCAGTGTTGTCACTCAGTGTGTGCCAGTGAGTTTGGTGATTTGATCAGCACCTACGAATGCCAGATGATGGACATATGTGTATGCCTGGAAGACTTAACCATAGTCTCCCCAAATCATGTAACTATACCAGAAATAGCAGCTTCCTGGCAAGACAAGCTTCAAAGGACCATTTTTTTTAGGGTGTCGCTTGTCACAGGCAACACGCTGAGTTAGAATGCTGATGAGTAGGTGGAATTTTTTATTTGGAGGTGGTTGTTCTTGTTATTAATGGCTGAATAAACAGTGCTACCAGACTTCTAGGCCAGCAATTTAGTGATCTACGAAAAAGGTGATCAACTTATGATGCACTAACTATATTTCACTGTTTCTTTGTTATTTTTTTTTTAACATCTTTTGCTTTTGCCATATGATGGGTTTGATGTTTCACTCCTCCACCCCAGTCTGAATTTTTTTGGGTGTAACATTCCTATGTAACATGGCACTTGATATTTATTACAAACTAAGTTGATCAGAAAGCTTTATAAACTGAGTTTAAAAAAAAAAAAACACTTATCTAAGTTAAAGGTTATTACTTAATTAGCAGCCCCTGAAAATGGGCATTGGCGAGGTATCTGTTGGCAAATCTGAAGGAGATCATTAAAAGAAAGCTAATAGCAGGCTAAAAAATGAGTTCTTACTTCTAGTCTCAATAAATTGATGCTCCTCCAAAATGATTTAAAATAATGTGGCTCCAGCCAGTCTGAAGAAACACTAGACATGTGTACAGCCCACTAAAATGTTCCATGTAGACCTGGTTCTGAGAGTTTAACTACTTATTTATCATTGTTTGGCACATGAAACTAAATAATCAGGTAAACTCTAGGCAAAACATCAGTACATCTTGTCTATGCTGTCAAAGATAAAGCTGTCTGATATTGGCTATGCAATGAGTACTTAGGAAAGCTTCACTGTGTAACAACTGAACATAGCTCCTGCTCAGGGAATTCCTCCCCTCTCCTTCTGAAAAAGTGATGTCTTGTTAGACATCTACGAAGTCACTAGTAAAACATGATAACAATTATTTCTTTAGCCACAATGTGAAAGGAAAGGAAGTCAAATTCTAATATAAAGACAGTAGCTGGTGCCAGAGGATGGGAAAAAGGAAGAGGGATAAATCAGAATGTTTTTCTAACTTGTTGAAAGGAATCGAAGGTCTCAATAGATGCTATTTAGAGGTCATTAAATACAGGATTAACAAGGAAGACTTAATGTTCATCTCAAACCTTTCCGAAGAAGTACAGTACCTACAGGGCTATCTACTATATTTGCATAATTGTCAAGTTTGCACACATCTGCTTTCTATTATGTTAATTCATCTTTAGGCCATAATAAGGGAAGAATTATCTATGGTGCCATTAATAAAAACACATTACACAGTTTCAGTATACGGGAATAAAGAAGGGAGACATGCTTTCATAGAACAGAATTTTTGAATTGAAAGAGACATTAGTAGCTAGTCTAATATGTTCATTTGATAGGTGAAAAAAACTGAGGCTGAAAGGGTTTGAAATCGCATAATGTAATATACTGTACTTTGTATTCACCCAGCTATTGATTGGAGAGGCCCAAGGTTAGAACTCCTTACATTACTTCCTCCAGCATTCCATTAAAATTCTGCCTCCTTAGTCTTTCAAATATAATGTTTTCTCAAAAAACTATCTGAAAAAAATCCTCCCAGACTCACAGATATGTGCAAAAAAGAGAAATGTTTATTCAGATAATCAAGCATTCTAAAAGCAAAAGCCAATATTCAATAACAGAAGCAGCAATGATTTATTAAGTATATAACACCCAAATATTTCAAAACCGTAATTCATCTTTTGAATGTGGTTTACTATATTCTGTAAAGAGTCATAAAAACTAGAGTTTTGCCCAGTTTTTAAAACATGTTAATAATAATAATGCCGCTATCCTTCACTTACAGAGACTCAGCTATTGATCATCCACTATAAGTTTTAAGGTTTTCCAAGAATTCTGAAGAGCCTCTCCACATCTGTTTTTACTTGGGTTCACTATAAATAATTTAAAGCACTTAACATGTGCCTTATTTTTTTATATACAGTGTCCATTCTCAGGATCCATGCTTTGCTTATACATCTCATTGGAAAACAATAAATATATTATCAGGATAGCAATCCTTCTCCTTCTCTCCCTCCCCTACCCCATCCCAAATTACTTTCTGATTTCTAGAGTCAGAGTGGGAGCTCCAGTAGGCAATGACATCTCCTTAGTATCACAATCCTCTTCTTTCCTTTTGGGCAAATTTCTCTCTGTTTTTAAATGTGCTCTCCAAATTTTGCTTCACATAATAGTAATTAATTTACAAATATAAACACAAATATAAACACAATAATTTATATTTTTGTGAAACAAAATATAAACACAATAATTGTGAATATTTGTTTAAAGCTCTACCATTTACAGAGCAATTTTTCAACAATTACTTTGCTCCTCAAAACGATCTGGTGAAGTAGGGTAGATATGATGATGATGAACATCTTTAAGACAGGAGAATGAGGTTCTGTGAGGTTAGAGACTTGCTAACATGTTGAGGTGCAAGGGTCTCTGACTCCAGAGAGTAGAAGAAAATATGGGTGCAGCACTGGTCCCTGGCATTTCTGAAGTTAGTAATAAATGTCAGTTCCCTTTTTATTGAACTTCCACTCTAGATCTTACCCTTCCAACAACTATGTTTTTGTACCATACCACACCATATCTGGATAGATTTTTGCAAATTAAAATCTTTATTTCTTAAATCACAGCTATTGCTCTGCCTGATTTAAATTAAAAAAAAAAAAAAAAAAAAAAAAAAAAAACCCACAACCCACATCTATTCTTGGAGAAAAAGACTGTATGTTGTTCTACCTACTCATCCATATGTTTGTCTGACAGCATTAGCACTTTGATAAACAGATACTTGGCAAAGGTCTCAAAAACTGGATAAAATGAGATGAGTAAATTATTTAGGGATTTTCCAGGTTACTAAAAATTATGAACAAAGTCTCCAAAGTCACTTAAGAACCCCCAAAGGATCAAGTGTCAACATAAAAGCAACTTCTTTAGCATCTCCTTTCTGGTTTGTCTTGGGGAGAAAATGACACACTAAATAAGATAAAAATACTAGTTAATTTGAAAGTAAACTGGTATATTTGTAAACTACTAAAGTCAAAATGCCAGTAAACTTACATGCATTATTCTGTGGGCCCTTTCTAGGGGAGATTTTGTCTGTCAAAAGTCATACAGACCTTGAAATGAATAAAAATCCCTTTAAAACATGTTCTAAAGTTTGTCATTTCACGCTTTACCTCCAGGAGGTGAAGCATTCCACAGATAATCAGCTACACTACTCAGGGAAGGAGTTTAAACATCACCACTTTTTGCATGTCTGCATAAAAAAGGCCCACTGAATCAGTTAAAGGTTAGCATCAATAGGCAACATTCTCTATTTCCAAAGGCCTGAAGCTCCTGGGATCTCATTCCCTAAGGAACAATGGAAGAGGCACTGTTTCCCAGTTGGTACAAAACAGGACTTGAGGAATGGCAGAATGTGTTCTCCGGGGATTAAGCCCCTGAAGGTGAAGCTGGGGACTCACAACACTTACAAGTGACATGAATAATAGTAGATATTTTAACTATAGAAGACATTTAAGAGACTTCGTTTTCACTGTGGTAAACAGGCTTGATTTGGACTTATAACTTTTTTCGAAAATTATCAAATTAATAACGACTACAATGAAATAAAGGCAAATATTTTAGTGGATTCATTCCCTGGGGTAACATTTGTTCTATAATTTACAGTCTCATAATGTTGAGAGATCAAAGCATTTAAATAACATTGTCAACTAACTTGCAGCTTACCTTTCTTAAGGAAGACAAAACAAAACAAAACAATGTTAAAAACAGACGTATTTTTCAAACATACAATTTATATGCCTCCGAAATATGGAGTTTTAATGGGGTCTAAGTTTAATTCTATTTTTATCAAAACTCAGTCACTCAGAAATACCAAACACTGAACATGTTCTACAAAAAGTATTCAACATCTATAGAATACGTGGAACCACAATGACCTTTACTGAAATTTCAATAGTTGCAGGAAATAATTTCAATATATATCTACACAGATATTTTGATTTCTACAAAGGCCAAGGGGTTAATGGCCTTACACTGCAGGTGCCCAAGGCATTGAGAACAAAAAAGATACAGCAAGTGAAAAGAGAATTGAGTCTAGGTCACAATGCTATAGCATTGAAAAGAAAGTGCAACAGAATAGAATGGAAAGAGCAAAACAAGGTGACTGCCATATATGAAAGATAAACATACTCTAAGAACATAGAAACTTTGAAAGCTCTATTCATAGTCATTCTTGAATGAAAAGTATATAAAATGCCATTATAAGATATAAACTTCATCCAAGTCAATTTGTTGTGTGACTAGCTGAACTGACTCACTTACCAAACACATAGTTTATATTTGTTCCTCATATTGTCATTTATTACCCACATATTTTTTACACAAACACTACAGTTGTTTAAAGAGTGTCATAAGGTGATGTTCAGCTAACTTTTTAAAATCAGTGAGGCATTTTCCAAACCACCATTTCCTTAATCAATTACTTTTTAATGAGGAAGCAAAATTTATGTAAATATCAAAGTCTCATTTTTATATTTAGGCTATAAATTATAGCATAATATGCTGCTGTTGGGCAAAATAATCAAAGTAAGGAAGAATTAAAACAAATGTTATGACATAAATTAATGTAAGCAGAGACCTTATACATTCAAACCACATCATCTATCTTAGACAGTCCTTCACTGGCTAAAGGAATGGTAGTAATACTGGCAGATCTCGTTTACAACATACAAGCATTTTCCGCGCCAAACATTGTGCTAAGTACTTAACATACATTTTCTCATTTAATCGTCATACCAACCGTACTATGTAAGCACTATGTTTAACCCATTTTACCAACGTGAAAAATAAGGCTTAGAGAAGAAAAGTAACCTGCCATAACTAATGAAGAACAGAAAAAGGAACCTAGGTCAGTTAGCTCTCAAGAACATGCCTCTGTGCATGAGGCAACACTGCCTCCCGTTGGTACTGCCTAAATATAGCTAGTTTATATCGCCTTCCAAGAGTTAGATTCTCTATCAAAATACAAAAACTCCGTTTATAGTTTCATATCATGCATTCTGCTCATACTAGAATATTATATCTTTGTAGGATTTTTCTTTTGTTTCTGAGAAAGGAGTGATGCTTTACTTATTTATATTTGAGTTTCGCGATCCACTAGATTAACTAAAATGATTTTTTGCAGTTCAATTCACAGCCAGATCTGTGAACCGGCAGCTTATAGCTTCCTCTTTCATCATTTTTCCATCAAGTGGAAGTCAACATACTTCTTTACCTGAGGTCATGCAGTATAAATGACACGAAAGAAAAATGCAAAACTTAGCTCGTTGGCCTCAAATTTCATTATTTATAATAAGGTTTCCTTGTATCTAGTTCCAAATTTTGGACACTTTTCCCCCTCATGCATTCTCTTTTAAATGAAGAACATGAAAATAGTCTGAATACAATTTCATTGCTACTATGAGCATCAATTTTCAATGAAATTCATGAGTCTTCCTCAGTATGCATAAGCTTCTAGCCCTGCAAGGTTAATTGATGAAAGCTGTAACTTGCTTTTCAAACTGAGGATGCTGAGCCAAACCTAAAACTTTAGTAGAAGCGTTCTATACTAGCTGTTTGTAAAACTTCAGCATTTCTTGCTGTGTCACCTCCTGAAAGGACTATCAGGGGAGTCCTTCGACTTGACTGTCCTACGAAACAAAATCTGAACGTAAAATTAAAGCAAAAATGTTGTTGAGGATTCTTCCAGTGATTAAAAATGGAGTTTAGAGAGCTCACATCAACATATATTTTCTGTTCAAAATGAAGATTTTTTTTGAAAATTATAAGCAATTAGACAACTGAAAAAATAAATTCAATTTTGAGGTGATAAAAGGTTAAAGTACTGTGAATCATGAATAACCTAACAAATAAGAAATAAAGAAGGACATGTATAATTTTAAATTAAACTTCTGGGGTTTTTTTCCTGCTACTTCTTATATACAACAAAGACAAGGAAGAGGAGGAGAAAGAGAAAGAAGAGGAAGATGTTGGGCAACATTTATTTAACATGCTCCACAGCCTGGAACCTGGGTAAGCTCTTTGCTCACCTCCTCACATTTCACTTTGGTTCCATGAGGGAACTGAGGCTTGAAATGGAGAAGCATTTGCCCACCTTCCCTCAGTGGAAAGGTCCTGATTTGAATCCTGAATGTCTGACTCTGAAGCCCATGTTATTATGTCTTCCTTAGCATATATTTCTCTCTCTTTTTTTAAATTTCAATAGGTCTTTGGGAAACAGATGGTGTCTGGTTACATGAATAAATTATTTAGAGGTGATTTCTGAGGTTTTGGTGCACCCATCACCCAAGCAGTGTACACTGTATCCAATGCCTTATCACGTATTTCTTAGAATAAGCATAATATATTAATCCTTAGAGAAGCATTTGACTTTTTATGCAGAAGCATCGAACAACAGGCTCTTTCTACAGTTTGAAACTTCTCAGCCAAGATCAGGGGTATATATATAATAATATGCTCAAACTTTATATATAATAAAAATATATATATAATATATTAAAATATTTATAACATATAGATTTAAAATAAACATAATAAATGCATCAAACTTTACTGTTTTACCACATGGTGCAACCTGATTAGTATAATATTATTTCATAAATAATATAATGATAATGAACACAATATAATTCAACTAATCTAGAAGTATTACTTGTGGATTTTCTACTTAAACATTCTTATTAATCTGTGTAATTTTAGAAGTGTAAGGTATGTAAAAATATCATGGTTGAATTCCTGGAGAATTTATGAACATCTAAGATCTTTATCATTTCTTAGGGAATGGAAATCACTAATGAAATAAGGAAAATTTTCTTGATCATAAATATCTTGCAAATTCAACAAGTAGAACAATGTTTTAACCTTATTCTTTCAGCCCTGAATGTTGCTCACCAGATTTGAAAATATTTGAAAACTTTTAAATATCTTTCTATATTTTGTAAGGATGATGAACATTTATAAGTTTAAAATTCCCCCATGGAGAGTTATTCCTGTCTAGAATGGTAACTCCTCCTCCTTGATCACCACATTCTGCCTCCACCCCTGCTAGTAGTATACCAAATTCTCAACCCCATTTAAGCATGATGCTTTCTTTTCACATCATCATATTTAGCTTTTAAACAATGTGCTGCTCTGGATTTTACTTGATAGAGACTTTTATGTCTTTGAAAGAAGAAATATTCTAAGATAATATCTTACCACTTATTCATTTAGACATTTCATCTCATGGTCATCTAATCAACGACCATGATATAGATACATCCCTAGTCATTGAACAGAACCTTGGCATACTGATAAGGAATAATGTCTATATGATACAGCAAGTAGAATCATGTATTTGTATCTGTGATGATGTACTACCAAACTCACTTGGGTACTTTTAATGTGTGATCTCAGAATCTGTAAGAATAACACCTAAGAATCAATATTTATTTTCTGCACAAAGTTACAGAATTATTGGGTAAAGATTCAAGTCTGTTTTCTTTGTCCACTGTCTACCATTTTTGTTTTAGATTTAGTAAAAAAAAAAAATTACTTGAGACAATCAATTGCTTGAATTAATACAGAATATACATATAGGTACAATGGGTACAATAGGTATACTGTCTTGTATAATTCCTGAGAAATATACAAGAAAAATAACAGGTTAAATAGGTATATTGTCTTGTATCTTTCCTGAGAAGACTGAGAAGAGGGTATAGCTAAGTGAGTTAGGGGTTTGATTTTAAGGGATCTGACTTCCTTAGTAAATGACCTCAGTTAATATGTAATAATGTAAGGCTGTGGTAAACATAGTTCCTATCTCTACTGTCCCCAATCTAAAAAAGTATACCATCCACAGTCATTTCTTGGCAGTCAGGTGATATCTCTAGGGTACTAGGTTATGTATCCTTAGGAGAAACTTCTACCAAAAATGGACAAACCTCTTCTGCCCACATGTTCATGAACTCCAATTTTCATACACTATATGTCATTCCATATGGAACTCAAATGAGGGTCACCCAGAAACTGCCACCAATATGATTAATGAGTAAACTCTACACTGCCCGTCAATTTCTTTTAAAACAAAATGAGTCAGAATATAACAGAATCCCTATATTGGGACAGATTTTACAGATTTTAGGTCACTTGTTAAAAGTGACTTAAAGACATAATTAGAACCCAAACCAGGTGACTCAATCCTTGCCCAGTGGGTATTTCATAGCACATTGACTATAATCACAGTTTTAAAAAGTTTGGACCATATGCTCCTGTCAAATCATTCTTTTTTTTAATGCATCATGATGACCAAAAGTTCCTAAACTCAACCCTATAGAGAAGCTCAGCAGTGCCTTCTCTGTGAAGGGCCCATATTTGTGGAACCTCTTAGCTGCTGGAGTTTAGCAGAAGCACAATTCACTGTCATCCAGTCAGTTTTCAAGATGTCTCTTTAGATTGTCCTTTTATTGACAGTAATGTGTTGCTGCTGCTTTGCATCAAGCATGTTAATTACTCGAGTCTGTAGTTTTGAATTTGTGACCTAAAGTGATTTTAGCTGAAGAGTTGTTTTGTTTTGTTTAAATCAGTTCAAATAAAGAGAGACAGAAAAATTACCCAGTGGAAGTCCACAAGTATAATAAAAGAATGGAAACCATAGAAATAGCAAGTTTGAAGTTTCATACCTATCTAAAAAATAAATAGAATAATCCAGCTTCTTCGTGCTGTTCTATTAGAAACTTCCACTACTCTGGGACATTTCATCTCAAATTTAAAAAGTTCTGAAACCATTCTTCACTAATTCTCTCTGCTAGGGTCATAAAAGACTTTATTACATGTATAAAATAATTACAATCATTGAAATCATAAATCTCATTGTAAACTTATTTTTTTAATGTTAATTAAAACCCCGTTGTAGACCATATAGTATAGGACAATGAGCACTCAAGTTCCCGAGTTGCTAAAATTTAAACATTGATGACAATAACATGGTCTTTTTTAAGACTATAGTGTCCATTTATCATAGTGACTTCACAGTTTTCGTTTCTCTCTTATTTTTACTCTAATTAGCACTGTGTGTGAGTATAATGAATGTTGTTAAATTTTAACAGTATCTATTAGACTTTGTTTCCTACAAAATGTAACCATATCTCAAGTAATAACAACTGCATTACTCCATCATCTCAAAAAACCTGTATTAGCATTTCTGCAGATTTATAGTTATAATGGTACTTCTTTATCTCTATTCCATTGCCAACAAGCATACATGCATACGTTTATACTTTCACACACAGACCAATATTGGATTTTTTTTAATATTTGACAACTGCTAATAGTTTTTACCAGTTTATAAATATTTAACTAAGTCTAGCCACACTGATTTGCATCTGCTTTCTATGGACTTTTTCTTCTTCTAAGACATCATATAACTAACATGGTAAATAGCATGATACATTTTTAGAATTATTTTCACAGAAATAAACAGAAAAATATCTACTAGGCAAGTAAAATTCTACAACCTTTTATGATAATCAGAGCCAAATGCCATTTAAGTAGTTCTATTTTGCTCTGCCATTTCTCCTGTTCCAATATTTTCACCTATAAGTTTAAGTTACAGCAAATTCTAATGAGTTCTTATCCGTATGATGGCTTCTTAATATGATCGTGATTAACATTTAGTAACCACTCTGTATGTGTCTGGTGCAGAAGAACTTTTTTATACTATGAACTTTTAATGCATTATTTTATTTAATTTTTACAACATCCCTTTGAAGTAGGTACTATCATCACTCACCTTTCAGTAGATGAGGAAACAATGACATGGCAGCAGCAGAGAAAGAACTAGAGTCCATGCCTGATCCCTTAATGACTAGGCTGCTTCTATTGAACACCATTTTGAGAGTACCAGAGAGCAAAATAAGGCATTTGTATTCTCAATTCAAGAAATCTTGGGGTTAAGTGTGGAACAAAATGAGAACAATGAAAAGTGATACTCCTGTAATATGCGTGTGGGGGAAGGCTACATTTTCATTTTCACTTCCCCAGGTTAACATTCTTCATATCTCTGAGTTTGGGCCCATATTTAGGCAACTTTTTTGAAAGGCAAATTTGCTGGAGGATGCCTTCCTTCATTCATGCATGCACATACATACGCCTTTACTATTCACATCTTGAGCCAATTTTGCAGAGTTGGAAATGATGAAACTCCAGGTACGGGAAAGACAAAAGTCATATGATTTTCTTTCTCCCACTCCCTCTGTGTCCTATTTTCCTGTAAATGTTTAGTTCTGTAATCCACAGTTCAAATTTATTGTAGAGAATGAAACAATTTCTTTTGTTATCTGCTTTAGATTTACCAAACTCTACATTTTGTTCTGGAAATTGTTCTCACTTCTGTTGTTAATGTTCCATGTTTATATATTTTGATACGATGTCACTTTAATAACTAATACCATCACTTCTATTGAAGCTGATATCAATTTTTTAAAAGGCTGAGGGGATATTGTATGTGAAACTACTTAGTATGGTTGCCAGCAATAGTTTTAAATCGTGCTAAATAATAGAAAAGTCTCATCATTAATCCCCCTATCTAGTCTTTTTGATTCGGGGCTTTTTAGAACAAATGCTAAAGAAAAATTTTTAAATGTGAAGAAAAGGAAAATTAATAGTAGGGATGAAAAGTGTGGCAGACTTGCCACAAGTGATGAGATGTTAATGTATTCACAATAAGCTGTAAGCTACACTTCTTATCAAATTAAAAATACGCATACAAATACCCAGGCTCTCATCCCATTGGAAGGAGGGCAAAATCTATTTAGAACGAGAGGGTCATGGCTTCTAGAACAGTGGGGAAGACAGGAAAAGCAGAGAAAAGAGGACAGTCCCTCACACAAAAGAGGAAGAAAAATAAAAAGAAGAGATGGGGAGTTCCAGATATAATACCTCTTACAAGTGATTTGGGTCTAAAATGTGAATCTACTTGCCAAAATACAGACAGCAGAGGTATGACCACAGACTTTCAGAAGCTCCCAGTCCAGAGCTGTTTCCTACTTTCTTACTAAAGATCTCATTGAGACAATAATATATTCTTAACTCTGTAGATTGCAAATATGTATTTTCAAATAAAATAACACAAAATCTTTGAAGTGCCCTTTAAAAAGTAATTTGAGTCTTCTTCATGAAATAAACTAAAGAATTCTTATGTCAATAGGCTGAAAAATTACAAAACAGATGTCAAATAACCTTCATTTTGCAGAAACAACATTCTATGAAACTGACATCTAGTTATTTCAGTTAACATCATGTATAAAACTCAGAAACTCAGAAATTATGCATCCAAAGAATGGAATACTAATTCATGATAGCATGTTGAAAAGAGCGGATGAGAACAATACACCACAACAGTACATAAATTGACCAAATGAGACCGCATACATTCCCGTCTTCCATGACAACAGAAACTTACTGACAATTTACATCTGGTTTGCTCCCTTATTCTGCAAATCACAAAAATGGGTTGCTGTAGCAACTGCCACATGCAATTTAGCTGGCTGGGGGGAAAACACCCTTAGAGTACTTTCTAAGAAACAAATACAGCATGTATTTTTATTGTTCCTCCCACCCTAAACTGAACAAATCTCCTGACAGGTCTATTTTCTCATAGCTTTAAAAATGGGCTTGCTCTCTGTTGTTTGCATTTATATTACATGTACTACCAATTTATGCAAATGGTGAAAAGAAAAAAATCCATAAAAATATAAAAGAAATAGATGAAGATTGCCTGAGTCACATGAATGGGATAGGGCCATTGTCTTTTATAGCATCCCCACTTTTTATCATTGACAGCTCTTTCAGCCAGTTTAACTCCACTGATGCATGTATTAAATCTATGAGTGACACTCCCAGGAATACACAACACCTCAATTCTGAAAGCACCAGCAAGGCCAAGCTTATTTTTCTGAATCAGAAACAAGAGCAAGTACAAATAATAGGCAGCTAATTTTCTTAGAAACATATTTGTAATCTCACAGTAACACATAACATAGTCTGTTTCCAAGGATACAGCAGAGGACCTTAGAACATATAATACCAACATTGGTGCACATTAGAGCAGACAAATTAGCACCTACATGCTAAATAAAATGGGAGGAATACTCATCCTTTACCGACTTACTTCTCAATTGGGAACTAAGAGAAGAGGCAAAGTATCTGGAACATTGAAAGCCCTGAATGTGGAACAATTAAAGCTCAAGTCATTGTTCTCCTTATTTAAGGGCAAGTTTGACAACTTTTCAAACTCTACAGATACTGGTCTGATGTGGGAAGGTCAACTTTTTTGAAGGATCTTAACTATCATCCCTTGAAATAATAGAAATCTCTTCTCTCTAGAAATTCACTTGTTTTGAGAAACTAAGAAAAACAGTCCAATTAAAAACACACAAATAAAATGAAAAACAGATATGTCTTCTACCATCACCATTTTTGCCACGTGAAAACTTCTCATGAACTTCTCACCACCTGAGGCTTGAGATAAAGGCTCGCTATTTTGAGGCAGAGACTCAAATATGGGAAGAGTTGGTGAAGTATGGCTGCTAAGAGATGCGAGGGACTTATAAATAACATTAAGATAACAGGAATTAAAGTCTCGGTGTGTGAAAATACTGTATATCTAGGATGCAGATAAAAACTGCCCTTACAGATCTTGCAGGGAAAAGTACCTGACTATACTGTATAAGACTTCTGCTGTACCATTTAATCATACTAAAAAAAAAAAAAAAAAAAAAAAATGAATCAACACACAAATAGATTTCTTTTCCACTGTTCTCAATTTAAAAATAATTGGAGAAATGTGTGTTTTGTTTAGAAGAGTAAAGAAAAACATTCATTCGATAGTACCACATAGAATCATTTGCTTAATAGCATTTCTAATATGTTATGCATGTATTCAATCTACTTCTTTCTATATTAAAATGCAAAAACAATTACTCTGGATATAAATCCTAGAAAACAATCAAAGTTTCTATTAAATCAGAGAAGAGACAGTTAAGCTGCAATGTGATTTGCAGATGCTCATGAATAGACAATACTTAGAATTTCTCTCACTAGAATGTGAAAAAGATAGATGGGAGAGATTCAGAAACTTCATTCTTTCCCCTTTCCCTCTGTCTCTCCTCCCCTCCCTTCTTCCTCTCTCTTTCCTCTCCCATTTTTTCTTTCTTTTTAGACAGACTTTGAAGAAAAGTTTTTATATAAAGTCTAATAATTTAAATTATATGGGCATGTAAAATTGCCTTATACTACAATGCCAGCCCTGCAGCAGGTAGAAAATTCCTTTCAACATTCTATTGTAAATAGTTTATACTCAACTGATCAGTCACAGGGGAATATGGGCAGATTCAACCTCCTACCTCCTTTGTCTCTAAAAAGAAATTCTGGGTAGTTCTTTGTATACTTATATTAAAGTCATTTCTGTTCAGAAAAAAAAACTCAAAATAAGCACGTTGAAGAAGGGGCAATGGAACATGAAGCAATGAATAAAAAGATTCTGTGCATGTATAACAAGCATTCTGTATTTTACCTTATCTGAACAGATTTTTAGAATCTACATGCTTTAATTAGGGCTCTAGTAAAGTAAAATCTCAAATATGAAATTCAATAGATGCGTTTCATGCTCTGATTAAATGTCAAGGCCACAGATTTGTTATTTCAAATCTAGTGAGCAATAATTTTGTTGGCTAATAATAAACTCCCAAAGATTTATTTGCAACATTTGGCTGTCCATTTCAAAGCTCTGGGTTATGCTGTAGTATTTCCAATTCTGCAGATAATATTATAGAATCTAGCATGCAAAGCTTAAACTTTTAAGTAAATTTTACTAGTTTTACTAGTTTCATGTGTGCTGAATAGACTTTGAGTTCTTCTGCTGAAATTTTGCACCAAAAATATTTCCCAGTCCCAATTTGCAGCAAATATTGTCTTGATTTGCATCAACTTTTCCTTAACAAAGTATATATGGCTTTCTTTACAATACTGTTTTTTATTTTATTTACATAATACAGTACACTGTCTTCTGTAAGTGTCACTTTCTAGTGCCGATTCTTAACCCCAGTCTAGGTTTGGAGACACAAACCTCACAGATTGTTGATGTATTCGATTTGATCACTATCAGCTGGCAACAAGCATGGTCTGGCCTGCAGCCACACCAAACCAATTTTCTAGAGGACTTTTCTCAGTACTTAACACTCAATTATATTAATGTTTATTATTGCTCTTTTTGTTGTTGATACAGGTTTTTACATTAATTCTGGAAGTCTGTGGCACTTCCAGTCATTAAGAATATATTATAACCTAAATTACATGATTTTCTATATTCTCCAAATACAAATGTCACAAATTTTAAGAAACTAATCTGTATATCTTATACCCCCACTACACTGTGCTATTACTAGAGATATAATCTATAAAAATCAATTGAAAACCATATCTCAAGTACAAAAAGATATACAAACAAAACATACGTATCTCTATTAGTTTCCTCACAACAGATTTATTCAAGATATAATAAGAGTAGACATTGGATTAGAAGAACTTTTAAGATTCTTTTTAAACAATCACAGATTTCATTATACCCTTCTAAACATACTAGTATTTTCAAGTAGGTTTTGTTACACTTTTGTAATCTCCTGAATTTAAAAAAAAAAACACATATTTATTTCTGTTTGCCAAGCTTATATCGTCACTAAATAGTTCATGCATACAACCACATGAGTCAATTCAGCATTCTCCAGCAAAATAAGGGTCACAAATGAGTACCCTGTACAGCAAATTTGTTTAAATGTATAAGAAGATGGAAATTTATAATTAAAAGCAACTGATATTCATTCATTCAGTAGATATTTATTGAACTACAATTCCAGGCAATATTCTAGCTAGGCACTGGAGATATATAGCTCTGAACAAAACAGGAAACAACTTCAATAAAGCTAACATTCTAGTGGAGGTGATGGGAAGTAAGCAAAAAAGAAAAAGCAAATAATTTCTAGCAGTCTTAAATGATCTATAAAGAAAACAGCATGGTGAGAGTGACTTTAGGGGGTATTTCAAGTAAGGTAGTTCATAAATAAGGTATTACGAAGAAGAATTAAAGACCAAATTAAAGAACAAACATCTAAAATGTGTAAAACATTTTCAGTACAATTTAACATGTTCATTGCCACCTACATGATTAACCATTAACTTTTCTTCCATAATTAAAGTTTTTTTTTTTCAAGTCAGGTTTCCAAGGTTTGAGGGAGGCACATCTCATACAAGAGCAAGAAAACCCAATCCTCATGCTTATGAACTACAAAAGCATCTTAATTAAGTTTTAAAAGAAAGTATCATTTAATTTCACTGTGCAAAGAAGACAAGTCAGCATTGTATAGGCTTACGCAGTGAGTAAGACATAGGTCTAGACATGAAGATGCTTCATTAACAACTAGTAAGGGGGCAATCAAGTACATATATCTCTATAACACAAAGCTTTATTACACAGAGCTCATAGGAAGAGGCCTGAAAATGGAGTCAGGGACCTGGGACAGAGTTCAGGAGCCATCACTGATATGGCCCTCCAACTTTGACCTACCTCATGAAATCTCTCTGACTCACCACCTGTAAAATGGGTATAACTGAACATGCTGACAGGATTGTTAGGAGAATCAAGTAAGATCATATGTGAAAATTGAACTGAATTTGTACATTATAGTACATTATGACTGTGACTACTATTGCTGGTTTTATTGTTTGTTGCTATTGTTATATGATGAAAAACTGAAGTTAATGGAAAGGGCCCTTAAAAAGTCTTCAGGGGACAGGTGCAGTGGCTCATGCCTGTAATTCTAGCACTTTGGGAGGCCAAGGTGGGCGAATCACAAGGTCAGGAGTTCAAAACTAGCCTGACCAATATGGTGAAACCCTGTGTCTATTAAAATTACAAAAATTAGCGGAGCATAATGATAAACAGCTGTAGTCCAAGCTACTCAGGAGGCTGAGGCAGGAGAATCGCTTGAACCCGGGAGGTGGAGGTTGCAGTGAGCTGAGAACATGCCACTGCACTCTAGCCTAGGTGACAGACCGAGACTCCTAAAAGTATTTAGGATCTGAACTATACTAAAATATGCAAAGATAAGTAAAGCATCAAAGATCCTATCTGTTCATGGATATTAGACATAAAGACATCATTAGGGAAAATGATATTCTTTTTTAAATCTCTGTTTTCCATACAATTGAAAGGAATCAGTCATTAAAGAAAACCTCAAAACTAATATTTTTCAAGTCCATATCCATTATTGTGACAGTTTAATTATTTTCTCATATATTTAGAATAGCTTTTATTCACTGAAATAATATCTTATCTTCCAAGAAAACATAAACAATACCAGGAATGATCACAAATATAGATTATATCTTACTAACCAGTGTCATGAATTATAATTAACAGAAATCATGAAAAAGTTTTATTCCTTTCTTGGTTTGGATGTTGAGCTCCAAGCCCAAAATGGTTTAGTATAAACTTTACTACATAACTATCTTAAGGAAAATATACAAAAACGTAAGTATAAATATCAAAATATAAGTATAGAATACAAATAACTTAAAGTTCAAAGAATGTTTCTACATATATGAAATTAATGTTGAGCAATTCTTGATTGAGCAATGTGAAATATTTCTGCAACAGACATTAACTTGTAAATTAAATAACTGTCCTTCACAAAATAATTTTGTCTTGGCATATTGGAACAGTAAAGTTAGGTGAATGCCACAGATCAAATTTAAGGGATTCCAGATCTTAAACCATGTGACTGTGAAGGGAAAATTTCTTCTCCTAACTCAGATCCAATAATCAAACACTATTCATTTTATCCATAAAAATGTATTAAATCCTACCCTGTGAAGCTGCTATAACATAATATAAAACCATTCACTTTTCTGAGCCTAAACCTATTAGTCTGAAACATAATCCTAAATTATCTGGAGAGAGCTTATCTACTAAGAAATTTTCCCAAACAGGTGATTTGTCACTTAGCTTTCACCTAATCCATATATGAGATGAACACCAGACTTCTAAGAGAGAAATGAATGCAAATTTACAACCTTGTTTTTAAAGAACTCTTTTTCTCCATTAAGATTTAGAACTCCCTTTGGGGCTCTAGTCATGTACAATCTTGCAAAAAGACACTTAAGTGGGCATACTGCCTATGCTCTTCACGGGTAGCAGTTGTAAAAAAAAAAAAAAAAAAAAAAGAAAGGTAATGTTACCAAGGGCCTATATTGTCCATTAACACAAAATTAAAATTTGGTACACATCACAAATTGTACTGCTTTCCATTAAAAAAAAAAAAATAGCCCGTTAGTATTTTTACTTCCCCCCTTAACTTTAGCCCTCTCTATTCAACACATAAGGCAAAATGTATTTCTTTTATCATGTCACTTTTTTGGGGGATCTCATATTTCCCAAATGTTCATAACCTGATATAGTTCTTAAATGCTACAGTAGTCAAATATTGTAAACACATTAAAGAAGAATTTACCATAAAGCCCATTATGAACAGAAATAATGTGAATCAACTCATGTCCCCCTGCGTCAATAGTAATTTTAAATGAATTCCAGGGGGTTGTAGGCAATAAAATTTTGCAAGGTCCTCTACATAAAGTAGTCCTACATAATTAACTTCAAGTAGAGAGCTATTGTGAGGCTTCTATAAAGTTAAATGATTGCACTCCATCCTGGGTGACAAAAGGAGGCCTTTTCTCTGAAAAAGAAAAAATACATGCCTTTAAGTTAGGTGACAGGAAAAAGGAAATGTAAATATTTATTTATTTATTTATTTATTTATTTATTTATTTATCTATTTATTTATTTTTGAGATGGAGTCTTGCTCTGTCGCCCAGGCTGGAGTGCAATGGTGCAATCTTGGCTCACTGCAACCTCTGCCTCCTGGGTTCCAGTGATTCTCCTGTCTCAGCCTTCCGAGTAGCTGGGTTTACAGGCGCACGCCACCACGCCCAGCTAATTTTTGTATTTTTAGTAGAGACGGGGTATTTTTAGCAGAGACTGGGTTTCGCCATGTTGGCTGATCTCAAACTCCTGACCTCAGGTAATCCACCTGACTTGGCCTCCCAAAGTGCTGGGATTACAGGCGTGAGCCACCACTCCTGGCCCTGGAAATGCAAAACTTTAACCTGCATATAGTGCCTTTTATTTCCACACAGGAAATAAATAACAAAGCTTCACTGACCTAGCATGCATCAAGAACTTTAATTCTGTCTGTTACTTTGTACTTCAGAGTGCCACCATCTCACATTAACTGTTCAACACAAGTGTTAGGGAAAGAGCTCATGTCCTGTACAGTAATGAATTTCCACTCACAAAAAGATGCACAAACATGCACACAGCCATAAATATAGCCTCCATGTCTTGGTTGAAACTCAAAGCCATAATTCAGGAAGTTTTTTCAAAGCTTATGGTGGAATGTTTGTTGCTCTATTTTTAAAACATTTTTGTATCCTCTGGACACAAATAAACCAATGTTGTTTTAAGCAGATTGTCAAGAAGTTAAGCAGGAAACAAACCATAGAGCATGAGGGAAATCTGACACACTTTTAAAAAGAAAATAGACAATACCATGCTTATAATAAGGAACTAAAAATACAGACCACATTGCTATTATCATCTCCCTTAGGTATAGTCACAGAAAAGCACCATCCATCTCTGAACTCATGGCAGGCATCAGCTGACACCAGCACACCCTAAAATGTGGTGCTATAATGTAGTCTCTTGTTTACTGCATTTGAAAAAATGCTTTCAAACTGAAGGAGCTCATTTTATTTCCTTTCTTCTGACATATGTTTTATCTTCCCAATTCTTAGTAAAAATGTAAAACACTGATATTAGTGTTGTTTTATTTAATAGCAATGAGAACCAATATTTTATTATATGCAGAATAGAAAGTGAACTACCCAGAAAGATTCTACTCTGAGTTCCTTCAGAGGAATGGTCCTCTCCAAAATATAATTTTAAGATTTCTGTAATAATATTGTAACTAAAATGTTCTTCATTCTCTATCTATACTACGTCATTGGACTCTTGTCCACAGGTTTCCTTATCTTCTTTACAACCCAGCGACTTTCTGTTCTGTCAAACTTAGTTAATCAAGGAATACAAATGAGATGAAAACCTTTTTGCTGCCATCCTTTTTCAGCATATCTATGCTTCAGAAACCATCCCTCCTGAGATTGATAAAAGCATTTACTTGTGGCAATCAATATAGAATAGTCCTTTTTTTTTTTTTTTTTTTTTTTTTTTTTTGGCATACATGCCTATCATGTCCTCCCATGTAAAAGGCCCTAGAGAGTAGTGCTTGCAAGATCAGAGAGCATAAGGCAGCATACTCGTGTCTGTTCATAAAATCAACTCAAGCTGCAATCACTTCATTTCTTTCTTTTAACTATACCAAGGAGATGGACAGTCTTCATGTGACATAAAGAATGGAGACTTCAAAGACAGGATATTTGGCTATCTTCCAATTAAAAACACGACTTAAAAATTGTTTAAATTATCTGGACAATTACCCCAAATGTTTTCATCTGAAATGCAGGATAATTGAAAGTGGGTCTACCTGAGACACACATTTCCCAAACCACTGTACTGTGAGGCACAATATAAGTCTTTCTTCTGTCATTCAAGCAGGGAAATTTCCAAATCTTTGGAAATTCCTTTGAAGATAAAAGGATGACATCATTTACCAGTCATACTCTGCACTAGCTTCTCAAATAAACTGTAACTAAATGACAGGAATGAGCTTTTAGAGACCAAAACTGTCAAGAGAATAAGGAAAGCATATTTGGGCAGACTTTTCCTCTCAATTGGGCAGACTTTTCCTCTCAATTTATGTGAAATTGTAAAATACAAATTAAGGTCTAATTAAATCCCTCAAAACATCTATTGATAGAAATAAAGATTGGATAAAATGGGAAAATTTAATGCATAAATTTAGTCAATCACATTCAAAATTTTCTGAACAGAACTGAAGTCTCTCAGCGTACACATACACACAAATCTACACACACACATAGACAAATCTACACACACACACACATACACACAAATCTACACACACACATACACACAAATCTACACACACACACACATACACACACACACACACACACACACACACACATTTTTGCCAGGAAAACAATGATTTCTCTTACAAGCATAAATAAATTACTCCTGACATACAAATTTTTCAAATTCTTCAAAATTTTCATGAATTTGTACAGGTCCTAAGAATCTTTTTATAGACTATTTCTGATGCGAGTGAAATTAGCACTTGTCTATCTCTATGCCCTAGTTTGAGACACATAAAACGTGAATAAACATGAAAACCTAAAAATATCATAAAATATCTGAGTAAATTCTATCAGTATCCATCCAAGTACACAGTATTAAGTTTGTACAAAGAAATATATTGGCTGGGTGCAGTGGCTCACATCTGTAATCCCAGCACTTTGGGAGTTCAAGGACGGCAGATCACGAAGTCAGGAGTTGGAGACCAGCCTGGCCAACACTGTAAAACCCCATCTCTACTAAAAATATAAAAATTCGCTGGGTGTGGTGGCAGGTGCCTGTAAGCCCAGCTACTCGGGATGCTGAGGCAGGAGAATCATTTGAACCCGGGAGGTGGAGGGTGCGGTGAATGAGCCGAGATTGCGCCATTGCACTCCAGCCTGGGCAACAGGGCGAGACTCCATCTCAATCCCCCCGCCACCAAAAAAGAAAATAAATATATTGAAACTGTTTTGAGAATATTTAAGGTTACTACAAAAATTATATAATGATAGAATTTGAAGATAATTTTTATTTTAGAAACGAAGTCACTAAAGGTCACAAGGTCTCCTCCTAACTCCCAGGTCTGCATACTTACACAATACCCTACTGTTAAAGTGCTGATAACTTAACAGAGAGGCATCACCCAAATAGAGATCTCTAGTTTAATCATAACCTGAAGCAAACTTTCCATCACTATTTCCCAACTTGGAAAACAAGATGATTATGCTTCAATCTAAGATGAGTGATTATTAAGGATAGTGAATAAATGAGTGCTTTTCCCAGAGAGACCTACACTTGGAACTGCATAAATGCTAAATAACAAGGTATTCATAGAAGAAAAGTTAAAAAAGCAAATCAGGCAATCAAAATCCATTGGCTTTCAAACAATATTGAATAATGTACTGTTATGCCATATTGTAAATTAGAATTCCCCAGTATATGGAGTGATGCTTATAAGAAAAATTATAAGCATCAAGAGACAAGTTATGGCTTAAAATTATCATTTGTTTAACTAATCATGTACAAAAGTTAACTTCACAAATAATGCTATTCATGAAGTACTCAGTTGAGCAAAATCAATAATTAAGAATAACATATCAGAATTTTCGTAATAAAAAATGACAGTATCATGACAAGCTGGTAATTTATGAGTACACAGAAATGACTACCCAAATGTGAAATACTCCTGTGATTAAGATTTCATTCCCCGCTCTGTAAAAGAAAATTATAAAGAGAGATTTCTATACTGTAAACTACCCTTCCTAAATTATAGCTGTACTATAACTAGATTCCATAAATTTGATGTATTAGGGTGACACATTTGCAATTATATATATATATATATATATATATATATATATATGTATTTTAGACAGACTCACACTCTGTCGCTCAGGCTAGAGTGTAGCTGGCGCGATCTGGGCTCACTGCAGCCGCCGCCTTCCAGGTTCAAGCAATTCTCATGCCTCAGCCTCCCGAGTATTTGGGACTAGAGATGTGCACCACCACACCTGGCTAATTTTGGTATTTTTACTAGAGACTGGGTTTCACTATGTTGGCCAGGCTGGTTTCAAACTCCTGACCTTAGGTGATCCACCCACCTCAGCCTCCCAAAATGCTGGGCTTACAGGCATGAGCCACCACACCTGGCCGGAATTATTGTTTAAAGAAAACTATCCCCATGTAGCACAAGCCTCAAATTCTAAAAACAAGAGAAGAAAAAAGATAAAACATCCAATTCTCTCAAATCTGCCCAAAGCATATTTTGAGACTCAGGAGAGAAAATTGTGCTATTTAAGTTACTATTGGTTTCTCTGAGAGAACTTTATTACAAGGCCTTTATTGTCATCTAAAGGACCATCTGAGCCCTATATCATGAGGAATGGAAACAGCACATGATTTGTTTATGATCTGCATTAATGCTTGCTGGGTAAAAATATAAGTTCTTAAACATGACAAGGACATAAAATAATATCAAATTCCCCTCTGTTAAAAAAAACCTATAGCTATTTCAATAATAATAATAATAATAATAATAATAAGGATCTTTGCCAGTTTGAAAATCTCAAAATACCAGATTTGAGAATCTGAAAACATCAGAATCCACTCTAAAAACACTCTAAAAGATAGCATCCATTAAATATATGGGTGGACATGACATATATTTTACTACATAAATTTTGAACAATAACAAAAATAATTTTTCTCTAATAAACAAATTTCTTTTAATGGCAACCCCATGCAAAATCTCTACAATTTCACAGGACATTAACATCAACTTGAAAACAACCGTGAAAATTTAGTGCACATTTTGTGAGAAACTAAGATTCAGAGAGCAATATGATTACTCTCACATAGCAAAACTAGGCTTAGAAAACAGGTTTTATTTTATTCCTTCCACAATATTCAACTGCTTTATAATTTTGTCTGAGTAAAACTTTATTACCAAAGGAAGAGAAACACCCGACAACAATAACAAAAAGGGCAGTACACCCATACCGTTGGAGGAAACACCTTTCTGAAAACATACCAAGACGTGTAGTGCTATTTTAAAAATAAAGATTTGACAGAAAGTAGAACTTAGTGGTTAAGACTGAGCTTTAGAGGCAAAATGAAGGAATTTGAATTCACATCTGAATTTAGATCAAGTGCTCTAATCGAGGCAATTTACTTTCAGTTTGCCTTAATTTAATGACTAAAGTAACTCTCTCGTTTGTTTACTACTGTGTAGATAAAAAGATAAAATAGAAATAATGGCAGGTAACTAATTTGATAGTTTTTATTAAAAGCCCCATAATGACTAAAATTCACTGATTCTAATTTGTTAATGGCATGGAACTAAAGTATTGAATATAAACTTGTAATAAATTTAAAAAACAAAGGTTAAATTCAGATAAGTGAGTTTACACACATTCAATTGTTAGACACCTTTGGAAAAAAATCTTTGATGTTCACAGAATAGTATCACATAAGTTCGGAATGTGAAAGAATCTTAGAGCTCATGCAGCCAAATTTCTAAATTATAGAGATCAATAATCTGAGGTACCAGAAAGTGAGGTATCCTGTCCCCAGTTACAAAATCATCCAGTAAACCTGGCCCACGTTTCTTAATGCAAAACAAATTTTCTTTCCTTAAATCAATTTCTCATTAACATCAGTTTTTAAGGATAGCATTCATTAAACTATTCTAAATAGTTACCATTATCCATTTCCTGAAAGTTGTCATATAAATTCAAAGAATTCATTTCAAAAAACTGGAAGAGAAATATTTCCCAAGGAAAATAGAACAGTCTTTTACAGGGATGCAGTTAGTATAATTCAACAATACCTTCGGGATATGGAACTTTCAATTAAAACTGAAGAAGGATGAAGTCTTACAAGGGAATATGAAGTCAGATAATGGGAGAATAGAATTTAAGTTCTTTATACAAAGGAACTTAGCTAGTAATTTGCTATAAAAGAAAAGGAAAAACTAGGTTTTAATGTACCCATGGCAATTTTTGTCTTCACCAATTTTTCAACTTAAGTATCAAAATGTTTCTTTTCCTCAGATTCTGTAGTCTTTGTAATACACATAATGAGGTGCAAAGAAGAAGGCACACTTTATTCTTAAGCTTTAGCATTATAAAAACTCATCTAAAAGACAGTGGATTTTAAATCTTCTTATCCACATATCCTCATTATACCCCAGTTGATTTTGTATAAGTATCACAAAAGGCCATAGAACATTCATGTTGCTCCTTTTGGAGGAACAGAATTAAGCATTCTCTCCTTTGTACATCCACAGAGCATTGCACACGTTTTTATTGTAAATGAAATCTACTATGCATCATTGTCCTTAGTTATTTTCTCCTTTGATCACTGAAAACTTGGTGAGCAGATATTTTATCTTATTTATTGCTGACTTTCCAGTGTCTACGATAATGCCTGCCAAAAAGTAGGTGTTGAATCACTATTTCATAAATGATGAAAAACAGATAATGAAGATCTCCTTACTAAGGAAAAGTAGCTTTATTTATAAAAGCTTCCACATATAATTATACCAAGAAACAATTGGTATTTTCACAGTAAAGAAATCTCATATTCTAAGTGTCCACAGGAATTGGATATATAAGATATGAGAATTATTACAATTGTTTGATTTTAACGGCCTAAACTAGGTTTTAATCCCACCCCACCATTTATTTGTTGTGTGATATCAGGCAGATGGGTCTCAATAACCTTACATTAAAAAATGGAGATTAAAGTACGTCACCAACCTATCTCACAAGTTCATTAATATTAAATTAATAATGAATAAGAAAAGGCTTTGAAAACTATAAAGAACTAAGAAGATACAATTATTACTTACTTATTATCCTGCAAATAACCCATACTAAATAGCATATTAGTGAAATATCATATTCATTTCCACAGACAAAAGAAAAAGTCAATATTATGCTAAAGAAAGGATAAATTTCTATATTCTCTATTGTGTTTCCCATACTATTGCTTCCTACAGACCAGGAGAAACAACATTTGAATATGCTCACCACTATAAACACCCTCGCTTTCAACAGCTTTCAGAATAAATCTAATTCAAAATACGGTTGTTTCTAGCATATGGCCATGTAAATGATGAAATAAGAAAACACTTTCTAATTAAACACAAACATAATTTTTTTTATTATACTTTAAGTTCTAGGGTATATGTGCACAACGTGCAGGTTTGTTACATATGTATACATGTGCCATGTTGGTGTGCTGCCCCCATTAACTCATCATTTACATTAGGTATACCTCCTAATGCTATCCCTCCCCTGTCCCCCCACCCCACGTCAGGCCCCGGTGTGTGATGTTCCCCTTCCTGTGTCCAAGTGTTCTCATTGTTCAATTCCCACCTATGAGTGAGAACATGCAGTGTTTGGTTTTCTGTTCTTGTGATAGTTTGCTGAGAATGATGGTTTCCAGCTGCATCCATGTCCCTACAAAGGACACAAACTCATCCTTTTTTATGGCTGCATAGTATTCCATGGTGTATATGTGCCACATTTTCTTAATCGAGTCTGTCATTGATAGACATTTGAGGTGATTCTAAGACACTCACCGGGATAATTTCAAAACAAAAAGAGATATTATATTAAGACTCCCCCAGAAAGAATGCTTCATCTTTAATATTTCCGAACCTCTAGTTAACTTAAAGAAGAATATAGGTACCTCTCTGCTCTGCTGAAGAAAGCAGACCCTACCAATTAATTGATAGAAGTAATGGTTTCTCCATTCTCAGCTAAGTGATTTATGGAAACATACAGCAATACAACTGGACTTTGTACCTAGGTTTTTCTTTCATTCTGGACATAAAGCGGCAATAGATTTCTATTTTCTATTTTCATTTTATTCGGAGGGGTATATGCTTCCAAATGAGCATGCATATGGAATTGTAACCATCTGTTTACTTCTGTTTCCCCTCCAGACTGAAAGTTTACTAAAGGAATCAACCATATCTAAGTCATCTTTTTTCACTCTAGCTATTAACCCAATAATCAGCATGTAGAAAGTGCTCAATAAATGTTGACCAGATAAATTAAAGAATAAAGCACAGATATAATAGATTAACTTTTCTCTTAAAGTCTAACATTCCTTTGTAGTAGCCTGAATTTTAATCTCTGGATTTTAGTAATATATGTAACACAAATATGATGTTAGTATATACTTACACACATTAAAACAGATAGATTTACTGAAATTAGAAATTAAGCAGATTGAATTGCTTAATATGTAAAAGGATGCATAAATGATTCTATTAATAAAATTAATTTATTGTTTCATTCGAAACATTTCTTGAACATATACTATATTATAATGATAATGCCCAGAAGATGGGATGCAAAGTCAGGCAGGCCTCATGCTCTCAAGGAGATTAGTGACTAGTAAAAGAAAGGATCAAGGAAATGCTTGACAGAGGCAAGTGCTGGAGCCATGGGACCACTGTGGAGGGGCAGCTAAGTACATCTGGAGGGAGGGGTTATATGAAAGTCTTGTATGAAAGACTTCCCAGAGGGGAGATTCTTGACCTAAGGTTTGAAAAGACAGTAAAAAGTAATTTAAAACAAAGAAAGAACTATTCCAGGCAGAGTAATGCAACCATAGCTCTATCAATAGGAAGAAGGTTCCCTGCAGGAAAATGGCAGATGGTAAGGTAAACAGAGAAAAAGAAGGATCCCCACATATCAAATTTGCAACTTGGTGTTGGAAATGATTATATTTCAAAGACACTGGTATCCATTTAAAAGAAAAATATCTAGGTCTGTGTGTTACTGATTGCATTAGTCCATTCTAATGCTACTAATAGAGATATATCCAAGACTGAGTAATACAAAGAAAAACATGTTTAATGGACTCACAGCTCCACCTGGCTGGGAAGGCCTCACAATCATGGCAGGTGGCAAAAGGCACATCTTACATGGAGGCAGGCAAGAGAGAATGAGACTGAAGCAAAAGGGGTTTCCCCTATAAAAACATCAGATCTCGTGACACTTATTTCACTATCACAAGCATGGGGGAAACTGCCCCCACGATTTAATTATGTCCCACCAGGTCCCTCCCACAACACATGGGAATTATCGGAGCTACAATTCAAGATGAGATTTGGGCAGGGACACAGCCAAACCATATCAGTGATGTAATAATACTGTTTTTTCATTGTTAGTAATGGAAGGTAAGTTATTCTCAGGGAAAAATAAAACAGCCAAATGTTAATCTTCTGAACTTTAGTTAAGAATGATAACATACAGGTATATCTACAGCAAGTTAAACTTAATCTTCTCTGAAGACTGCAAAACTCAAGTCACTTTATGCAAAGGAGACTATGGAGAGAAGTATGAATGAAAATGGGAAACAGCTAATACCACTACATCTAGCTTACTTAACATTTTATAATTTTTGTCTCTAAATCCTGTCTCCTGGGAGCCTGTTGAATCACAGTCTAACTCATTTGGTTATAAGTGAACAGTATTACTTATTTATTGGCTTTTTATTTTGCCTCTCTAACAAGCAAAAAAAATAAAGCCATCAATAGTTAAAAAACTTAAAAGTTATTTTCCTTTTTTCCCTATAACTAAATTTCAAAGCTAATGAAAATATAATGAATAAAATTACAAGGTATAAATAAGTAAATATTTGAAATAACAGAAAACTTCTGGAAACATATTCATTAAAATAATAAATCTTTAGCCTTTTAAAGATTAAATTTCTCAGCCTGCCCAATGTCTGGGCCAAGAATTATCAAGGACAGTCATGAAAATGATAAAGTCACCAAGACATACTGAAGTACTTAAACTCTAAAAATATAATTTATACATGAAATAATTATATTTAGTTAATAGGTATTAATTATGATATATTTTTCATTTGTACTAATTATTGTTCTCTTTTTTCCTTTCATATTTCATTTTATTACATTTAGCATCATGCTGCTATTCCTGCGAATACTGAACAAGCATGGGATTTGAATATTATACTTCTAAATAAATGAATTACTCAATCTCCTATGACCATCTATACATACTCCACCTTCAAAAAGTACATCAATATTATATCATTAAGAAAATAGTAACCTTCTCTTCTCCAATATGCATGACATTTTTGGACAATGCAGTTGTGGCACTGGCACTTATTTCAGTGAAGAAAAACTTTGTGGTTCTATGGCATTCATCATTTGACAAATGCAAGTATCTTCCTTATCAATCAGCTCCTATTGAACTTACTAGTACTGACTGTGGAATCCTTAAGGGCCCATTACATTTCTGAAGAAGAAAGCTAAGATGAAGGACATGCCACTCCAAATTCATGTGCTACTTGGCCTAGCTATCACTACACTAGTACAAGCTGTAGATAAAAAAGTGGATTGTCCACAGTTATGTACGTGTGAAATCAGGCCTTGGTTTACACCCAGATCCATTTATATGGAAGCATCTACAGTGGACTGTAATGATTTAGGTCTTTTAACTTTCCCAGCCAGATTGCCTGCTAACACACAGATTCTGCTCCTGCAGACTAACAATATTGCAAAAATTGAATACTCCACAGACTTTCCAGTAAACCTTACTGGCCTGGATTTATCTCAAAACAATTTATCTTCAGTCACCAATATTAATGTAAAAAAGATGCCTCAGCTCCTTTCTGTGTACCTAGAGGAAAACAAACTTACTGAACTGCCTGAAAAATGTCTGTCAGAACTGAGCAACTTACAAGAACTCTATATTAATCACAACTTGCTTTCTGCAATTTCACCTGGAGCCTTTATTGGCCTACATAATCTTCTTCGACTTCATCTCAATTCAAATAGATTGCAGATGATCAACAGTAAGTGGTTTGATGCTCTTCCAAATCTAGAGATTCTGATGATTGGGGAAAATCCAATTATCAGAATCAAAGACATGAACTTTAAGCCTCTTATCAATCTTCGCAGCCTGGTCATAGCTGGTATAAACCTCACAGAAATACCAGATAATGCCTTGGTTGGACTTGAAAACTTAGAAAGCATCTCCTTTTATGACAACAGGCTTATTAAAGTACCCCATGTTGCTCTTCAAAAAGTTGTAAATCTCAAATTTTTGGATCTAAATAAAAATCCTATTAATAGAATACGAAGGGGTGATTTTAGCAATATGCTACACTTAAAAGAGTTGGGGATAAACAATATGCCTGAGTTGATTTCCATCGATAGTCTTGCTGTGGATAACCTGCCAGATTTAAGAAAAATAGAAGCTACTAACAACCCCAGATTGTCTTACATTCACCCCAATGCATTTTTCAGACTCCCCAAGCTGGAATCACTCATGCTGAACAGCAATGCCCTCAGTGCCCTGTACCATGGTACCATTGAGTCTCTGCCAAACCTCAAGGAAATCAGCATACACAGTAACCCCATCAGGTGTGACTGTGTCATCCGTTGGATTAATATGAACAAAACCAACATTCGATTTATGGAACCAGATTCACTGTTTTGTGTGGACCCACCTGAATTCCAAGGTCAGAATGTTCGGCAAGTGCATTTCAGGGACATGATGGAAATTTGTCTCCCTCTTATAGCTCCTGAGAGCTTTCCTTCTAATCTAAATGTAGAAGCTGGGAGTTATGTTTCCTTACACTGTAGAGCTACTGCAGAACCACAGCCCGAAATCTACTGGATAACACCTTCTGGTCAAAAACTCTTGCCTAATACCCTGACAGAAAATTTCTATGTCCATTCTGAAGGAACACTAGAAATAAATGGCATAACTCCCAAAGAAGGGGGTTTATATACTTGTATAGCAACTAACCTAGTTGGCGCTGACTTGAAGTCTGTTATGATCAAAGTGGATGGATCTTTTCCACAGGATAACAATGGCTCTTTGAATATTAAAATAAGAGATATTCAGGCCAATTCAGTTTTGGTGTCCTGGAAAGCAAGTTCTAAAATTCTTAAATCTAGTGTTAAATGGACAGCCTTTGTCAAGACTGAAAATTCTTATGCTGCGCAAAGTGCTCGAATACCATCTGATGTCAAGGTATATAATCTTACTCATCTGAACCCATCAACTGAGTATAAAATTTGTATTGATATTCCCACCATCTATCAGAAAAACAGAAAAAAATGTGTAAATGTCACCACCAAAGGTTTGGACCCTGATCAAAAACAGTATGAAAAGAGTAATACCACAACACTTATGGCCTGTCTTGGAGGCCTTCTGGGGATTATTGGTGTGATATGTCTTATCAGCTGCCTCTCTCAAGAAATGAACTGTGATGGTGGACATAGCTATGTGAAGAATTACTTACAGAAACCAACTTTTGCATTAGGTGAGCTTTATCCTCCTCTGATAAATCTCTGGGAAGCAGGAAAAGAAAAAAGTACATCACTGAAAGTAAAAGCAACTGTTATAGGTTTACCAACAAATGTCGTAAAAACCACCAACTAAACCTACTCCAAAAACGAACAAAAAAAAGCTAAAGACTTCAGCTGTGCTAAAAACAAAACAAAACAAACAAACAAACAAAAAACAACGTAAAGAAAGATTACTTTCGAGAGAAAAGTTTAAGCTTCACCAATGCTGCTCCTGACCAGTGGAAAAATGTACAACGTCAGCATTTTAAGTAACTGGCTTCAAGGGGTACTGTGGCAACCAAATAAAATAACTCCATTTTCTAAAACTTTCATGTAACTTTTATGTCTGGACTACAGTTAAAGTGGACAAAAACATTTCTGTATTTTTTTTAAGTATATAAGAGTAGTTGAACTGAGCAATACTTCCTCCTGTGTTGTATTACACATATTAGCCACGAGTTTTTGCAGTGACCAGATAAACTTGACACGTGGTGTAATAAAATGGACAAATTCTGTAGAGTAGACACAGTGAGTATGTGGACCTCTTTTATAAGGAAAAATACATTTTGGATTAAAATCAATTGCTTTTGTCTTGTTTTGTTTCTAAATAAAGAGTAATTTCTGGGAAATATCATCTGATCAGATATCATTTAAATGATGAAGTTTTTAAAAGGTGTTTTTCTATAATGAAATTTGGAATGCTAAGAGTAAGGCACTTTTCGTGGGTGATGCGACTGCCTACATTTTTATAAAGTCTCAAATATGGATTTCAGAAAGCATTTAATCAATATCAAATGGCAATCATAATTTGTATTTAACCCTTTAACTATTGATAGAAACTCTAGGAAATTATGTATTCACTTAAGGATTTTAACAAGTAGCTTTTGGAGTAGATTAAATTATTAGGTTGAGACAATATAAATTCAGTATCTGAGCAACCTAAAGTCTTATTTTAATTATTAGCAGTAGCTTAGTTTTAGGCTGCTTGTCTTTTTTTTCTTTTTTTTTGAGACGGAGTCTCCCTCTGTTGCTCAGGCAGGAGTACAGTGGCAAAACCTCGACTCACTGCAGCATCCACTTCCCAGGTTCAAGCAATTCTCCTGCCTCAACCTCCCAAGTAGCTGGCATTATAGGCATGCAACTTAATCTCCGGCTAATTTTTGTATTTTTAGTAGAGACAAAGTTTTGCCACACTGGCCAAGCTGGTCTTGAACTCCTGGCCTTATGATCCACCCACCTCAGTGTCCCAAAGTATTGGGATTACAGGCATGACCCACCATGCCTGGTCTAGGCTGCTTACTTTGCAGAAACTATTGCCAAATTTCATTATGACTTATGCTCTAGGTATAATTTTCAAATCTCTCTCTGATTCAAAACAGTTAAGGAGATTCACTGAAATAACAAGCAAATAACTTAATAATTTACTATATTGAAACATGGCAAGGAAACATCATGTTTCAGTCCAAGACTAAGATTTTAGAATTACACCCTAAAACATATAGGATTAGTAGTAGAAGTTTAACAGGTTCAACTTTCTGAAATTTCTTTTATTTAGCTCACCCCAATATAAAAAATGACATAATTCAGATACTTCCAGAGTTTGCCAAAAATTTAAGAGGAATGATGTTAACTAAAGGAAAAGCTTCTAAAACTATTTTAAAGTAAAAGAAAAAATTAACAATGTAATTTTTTAGTCCAGTCCTCCAAGAATATATTTAAGGCACCTGAAACCCACAGCTTAAAAGATTACAAATCGTTGAATTGAAGTGCCAAGTACATTAGTAGTTATTTAAAAATCTTATATAGGGAATATAAGGATTTCACTTAAAAAAAGAGAATTAAGATTTTTGAGGATTTCAATCATTTTTACAAACAAACTCCCACAGTCCTGAAAAAACAGAAGTATTTTTGTACAAAGCAAACATTCTGAGACAATACCACAGTTTTTATAGTCAAATTGTTTATCTCTCGAAGTTACAAAGCTTTCATGTTAATTGCTATTGTGTCTGCTCATAAGCAACTTTTAACTCTTCTTACAATGGCTTTCTGCATAATATCAACATCACACTGGCCTATAAACATTTCCAGCACTGTAGTCATATCAATTTATTTCTTAATATTAGACATTTCTTTTGTGATAGCATTGACAGTTTCCAATTAAATCCTAGCTGTTTTTGACAGTGTAGAAGGCAATTGTTATGAACTTCTTAAAACAAAAGGACATATTGAGTTAATTTTAACACAACCAAAACATGAAACTTGCGAATTCAACGTGTTTCCCAAACACAAATTTTACAACCTGATGAATCACTATCACACAGAGGCTGACATTAGAATTTATCAGCCAGACATGCTCATATATCATGAGAGGTTTCAGCACCACAAACAGAGCTTTAGAGAGCTCAGCTATTTGTCAAAAATACAGGAGCTGAAATGCAACCTATTAGGACGCAGGCATAGTGTAGGTCAGCAACAACTTAAGCATGTACCTTGTATGTTTCTTTGAAACCTATGTGCCTGAAGAAGTATCACAAACATATCATAGCACTGAGAATTCATTTTAATCTACATATTTCTTTTAAAATTTGTTATGAAATATGCATTCTCAATAGACATCTAGCAGTGAGCACTAAAATGAAGTATTTTTGTTACAACCAAAAATATACAGATGCTCAACGCAAATCATGAACTTACTTTTCTGATTAAATTTTAATATAAATATTTTAATATAAATTTTAATATAAATTTTAATATAATTAATATAAATTTCTGCTTCAATGAGAAGGGTGTTTCATACTCTCTGTTACCTCTTAATCCTCACATAAAACTAAGTATTGGTCAAAGTACTCAAAGCATTTAACTGACGATTTTGTGATACGATTTGAATGCTCTTGTTGCAAAACAGAACTTTACCTATAACAAATAAAACTCTAAAGCTTATAGCTGTATGAATGCCACCTAATCTGTTCACCTTGTATGGAGAAAAACACCTTGGCACAAAAATAATTTTTGAAGAATTACATACTTTATAATTTATACTACAAAATAAAATTAAGATTTTCTAACAATAAGCATGCCCAATTGAATACAAAAATATATAAAAACAGTGCGAGACCAAATATATAATTTATAATGTATATAATTGTCAGTAACGCTAAGCAGCAACAGGTTGGCAGACATATGCTAACCATTTCACCAAGAAAGAAATGAAATAGATTTATGGTACATATACTAGTCATTTCATACTTATTTTAGTGCTAAAGTTTTTATTCTAATTAGACAAAAAAATGTTAAGTAAAACTACACACAAGCATAAGTTTAAAATAATTCCTTAGTTTATTCATTTAATTATCTTTTGTTTATATTCAATAAACATTTATTGTATGGCTATTAGTCATGAGAAAAAGAGAAATAGGACACATTCTCTACCATCTAAAACTTATATTCTACTAGATTGTATTCTGGTTTATTTTCTTTATCAATGTTTTCACAAATACATGTTAACTGTGTGATTTGGTAAAGTACCAGTCTTAATCATTCATATTTTCACAAAATGATAATGCTTAGAAAAGCTACAAGGTTTTTTTCTTGGTCTAAAATGCTTATCACAACTTTGATGTAAAAGCTTGCTTCAAGTATAATATTGATCTTATTCACTATATCTGCAGAAAATAGCCTAATACTATCCTTAGACTGGCTAAATTAAGAGGCATATTTAGGCTGGGTGTGGTGGCTCAAGCCTGTAATCCCAACACTTTGGGAGGTTAAGGAGGGCGGATCACAAAGTCAAGAGATCGAGATCATCCAGGCCAACATAGCGAAACTCCGTCTCTACTAAATATACAAAAATTAGCTGGGTGTGGTGGCGCATGCCTGTAGTCCCAGCTACTCGAAAGCCTGAGGCAGGAGAATCGCTTGAACCTGGGAGGCGGAGGTTGCATTGAGCCAAGATCACACCACTGCATGCCACCCTGGCAACAGAGCGAGACTCCGTCTCAAAACAAAACAAAACAAACAAACAAAAAAGGCATATTTAGTTACCATAAATTATTTCTATGCATAAAACATGGATAACTGTTATGTGACCCCTATTTCAAACTCAAAGAGAAAATGAGAAGTGAATTTCAAAAAGGTTTATCTAGCACCGACAAAATGTCTATATATCTTTACAAGGAGGAGAACCAACTTAATTAACTATCCACATTAACTCTTACAAGATGTTCCAATAACTATAAAGGATAATCTTAAAATTTTAGAGATTAACGTTTTAGATGAAAAATTCAAAATGTGTCAGAAACTAATAAAGCAAACAATAAAAACAACTAAAATGTTTAAAAGTATACATGTATTAAGGAGTGAAAAAAATCTCAATAACATATCTCACCGCCATCAAAAATATGAGGAAATAATTCTAATTATATATGTCGCCATTCATAGTATCTTGGGCTTCATCACAATGCTGATTTTCTAGGAAATAGGGAGTAATGAATAGTAACTAAATTGTGACTATATTTTCTTTTATCCAATCTTTTTCCTCAGATTTCCCAAGACATTATAGCAAATAAGTAAAAATGTTTGTGAAGAATATGGTTGTCACCATTATATTTACTCTATTATATATTATATATATTATATATTACTACCATTATATATTACTATATTTAAGGATCCCAAAAGGATATTTTGCAATCAATTAAACAGAAAAGACTACAATGATCTTCTTTTTCAAATGCTAATATTTTCACTACAGCTTCGCTTCTATATCATTTTACTCTAACAAATGCACAGATAACTAGGTCGTTGCTTGGGAGAACTACAGCATTGTATTGGAATGCCATGTCTAGAAACGGCTACAATGAGTATCATGGAGTTCTGGGAAAAGACAGAACTGACTCCAGTTGCCACACAATAGTGACTGCTTTTATCTGTTCATTTGAAAAGTAAGGACTTGAGTGTTAAGAGTGTCCATGGCCTAGTTTTATGTTATTCCTCTAAAGGAAAATAAAAATATTATTTTTACAGAGGAGCAAAGTGCAAAACCAGAGTTAATATTAGTAGTCATAAAACATATATCAAATTCTAAGAAAAATTATTAAGAGAAAAAACTTTTAAAAAGAATATTACAGCAGAATATAGGTTATTTTCAAAATTTGGCCTAAACATTTCATTTACAATATACACAGGAGGCGCATGAAATGAGTAGTATGCATTTAGAATTCTCAAGTGAGAAGACATCATATGAAATAGAACATGATTCCTTTTTGTTCATACTAAAAATAGACAAGCCTACAGAGATTTGAATTTACCTATTCTAGTTCACTGTATATACATCTCAGAAGGCTCCTAGCTCGTTTTTGAAATATGTCAGAGAGCATATACCAACTAAGGGTGTAAATACCTCACAGATACGTCAATAGGACTTTTTCTAGGAGCAAACTGAAGAGTTCAAATAAGTAATACATTCAAAGCTAGTATCATACATAATTTTGAAATTATTGTTAAGTGGCCCAGAGTAACAAAGCATAGCAAAAAGAATTGTGGTTGACCTTAGTAAGCCTTTTAGAAGGATGAACTATAACATTTGGAGACCTCACAGTACTTTGTATGTTTATATTTATCTTTTCTAACTCTACTATATCGCCAAGAAACTAATAGTATTATTTGACCATTGTAAGGAAAATGCAGCTTCTCATTAAAATATATGGCTCAGTGTCTGAAGTTATTGATTCAAAATCCAATTGTGATACTCCTTTGTAATGTTTACCAGCCTCTGGAACAAATAATGGAGTGAGCTTGGGACATAAATTAACCCTCCTAATCCTTACATTGAGAGAATCAGGGTGTAATAAAATAACCTCCCTGTCATTTGTGGTACTAGACTCAAGGCTGGTAAAGACAGAAATAGTTCTTAAACCAATAGAGGTATCATTATTAAAGCAATATAGCTAAGCATACCCAAATGGTCTTTCAAAAGAATACGATATGAAATTGAAATTCATTATCAGAACTGGGCTTCAGGTCAGATACCTCTAGTAAACATCTCTTTAATAATGGTTGCAGAGAAGAATCATCTATTCAATAAAAAACAAGAAATCATGTCTCCAAAATAACTTTAAAGCTCTTACCTTCCTATCCGTATGTCTTAGTAAATCAATCAATGAAACAAAATTCTAGTATAGAACTTTCATACTAAATCACTTACTTTATCAAGATTTTTTAAAAATTTACATATAAAATGTATGAATTCATATAAGTATATCATGCTAACAAGTCAATTCAAATCATTGAGTGTAAAAAAATTTCTTCTAACCACGGATATGGCATATAGAAAATGTATATAAAAAGTAGAAAACAAAATATTCATTTCTTTCTACAAACAACATCTTTTCCACACAAATCAAGAGGAATTAAGTGACTGCAATGAAAAAACAAAAAAAAAACCACAACAAAAATAACTGTGTGAGGCTAAAGGGAATGAGGGTTTCCTTCCAGTGGATTATGTGTGCCACAGTCCAGGGTCGGTCCTAAAGTGACAATGCAACTCTTGAGACATTTTGTTGACACATGCATGCATAGAAAATAATAAACATATTATTAACATATTATATTTGGATAAACATGCATTTATATTTACTTGAGTAGAAAGATTACAGATTAGGAAGGAAGGAAAAAGGAAAGGAAGAAAAGAAGGAAACATTCACTAAATTGTGAATATGTGCCAGATTAACAATTTGCTGTGCTCTTAGGAAATCTACTTCAGATCTAAAGAAGGGGTGTGGGAAAATGAACATTTGCTATCTTACAATATGACAGGCATGCTGATAGGCAGGCCTGCACATCTCTTTCTGTAGTATAATGCAATATATATTACATATAAATGTGTATATTACATAATTACAACCCAATTTATGTGATCCTCATGAAATTTCTTTTTGAGTTCAGCGTTAACATTCCAATTTTATATATTTGGAGTCTCAGAGAAGTATTTCAGTATTTTTCCCCAAGAAAACATATGAACTATATGAATATATATATGAATGAATATATGAATGAATATATATGAATATATATATATTCATATAGTTCATATGAATGCATATTAACTATAACAAAAATAATAACATAGAGAAAAAAAAACAAATGACTCAATACCAAGAGAAATAATAACAGGAACTTTATAAGCATGCCATAACTCACAACAATAACTAATCGGTGATTTTCTGGAGAGGGAAAAATCCATCAATAGTACATTAGATTCATTAATTGCTCCTATAATCTTCTAACTCTTCCCATCAGTATGTTCTTTTATAATATTCCTATCTCAGTTTTGCATCAGAAAATGGGAATACAGAGTCTTTATTTGTCAAATTGCAGTTACTACTTATTTGCCAAAGACAAAGAACACTAGTTTATCAAAAAAGGAAACCCTATGCACATTCTTATAAATAAAAGCTTTAAAATAAGAATATACATCAAGTTCCAAGTAGATGTAAGGCTAGGGACTTTTAAAAGAAGTTTTCTGCAATTATTTCCATGCATCTACTTCACATTCCCAATCTACAAAGCTCTTCTCTTTCTCAGTCCCATTATAGGAAAATATAGAATGGTCAATCATATTTAATCTGCTTGCCAACTCTCCGATTACACTTATCATGCACAGTAACTCAATCTTAGCAGGTACATCTGCATAAAAAGTGAAGTTTGAGGAGACAGAAACTTGTCTTCAACATTTCTATCCTTGTGATTACTGACACTATGGGCAATGGAAACTCAGAACACCACATCAACACCAACAGCTTAGAGAGTCAGATGTCATTGTGAGCTGATAATGCTTAGCTTTGTTGACTGACATGTAATCTATTGCAAATCTTGGGTTCTTAGGAGTTCTACTTTATAAATTGTATAATGTAGTTCAAGAGAACAAAATTATTTAATATAGTTTAGGTGACATGGATTGCATATTGATAAAAGAGGTAGCAAAGAGTCTAAATAAAAACTGGACACCATCAAACTTATCTGTGTGATTAAAATCTATAGCTACCCATAGAGGAAGCTGATCGTCTATATGTCCGAGTGAAAGAAAGAAGGTGGTTCTTTAAAAGACTTTCTTAGGTTAATGAAATTCTATGGAATTAAATTGACATGCAGAAATATTTTTATGTATAAAGAAGCTCCTCAGTATTCAACGAGTACTAAAGTCACTATGTTGACCTATGTTCTCATCCCAAATGAAATGGCGAGCTTAGTTGCTGTTACTGTTGTTGTTATTTTAATGAGTCATTGTATGTTAATGCTCCTTCCAAGGGTCAGGTCTAATAGTAGCAAGGTTTCTAAGCAGGGAAGCAAGGAGTGGCCCATGCTTTATTCACACACCATTTATTGAAGATCTACTGTGTACCAGACAAAATATTAGCCACTAGAGATTCAATATTGACAGCAATAGACAAATCTCCTGACATCTTAAAACTTAGAGTGAAAAGGTGAATACCAACAAATGAATCTGGCAATTACAATTCAGGGAAATAAAAGCATGATAGGCAGGGGGACAGATTATACATATTTGGGGGGTTACAACATTATCAGTTATTGTAAGATAGTCCAGAAAGGCTTCTAACTCAGAGTTAAGATAATCTTTACACAATATCCCAATTAGAGGGCAGAGAAATGTTAAGGGTAGACTAGGAATGGCATGAAGGGACTAATAAGCTGAAAATTTTTAGTAATGACAAGAGTGCTAGGCAATTGGGAGACAGTTCTGAAGGACAAAGCAGGAGCTGGCTTCAGAAAGAAAAATCAGGAGGTGGGTAAAAATCAAACTTTATTTTGTGCTAACCATGTTAGAAACCAGTATCCTAGGGAAAAAAAAAATGACTATGCCAAATTTAAAAGACCAGAATTAACTTATAAGGGTACAAAGATTCATTTGTCATATTTCAATCCTATCTCCCTATATAGTCTAGCACCCAGCTTCCTCCAGAGTTAGAAATATGAGAAGACGTGGGAAATAAAAGAGAAAAGAAAATAGACATAGGCACACTCTATACTCCACCCTCTTAAACTTTCCCTAATCTGAAATTACACATACTAAAAAGCCTCACAAGTGTACTCTCAGAAACAAACACCCTTTATCTTCACAGTTATTACAGTCCAGTATTTGATGGATATCTAGTTTCAGATATTTTAAAAATACACCTCCCATGAAATTAGTAGATGGTCAAAATGTCACTCCAGCTTTCCACTGTCTCCCCAAAGGACAAATAAATGAAACACAGCCTAAGTATTCTGGGTAATTTTGTACATAGAAGCCCAAATGTAATGTGAAATTGTGGTTGATGTCTTTAAGATTGACCTAGTTCTATTTCCACTGTGTCAATTGTATTTCTTTTTCAGAAATTTCATAAATATGTTAACATAGAGTTTAACGAGTATATAAAGAGAAACAGACATAGGACAACCAAAAAAAGTACTGTGCCTTATTTCTTTAAACTGTATTTTGTATAACACCAGACATACTTCTAACTACCTAGATTTTATATCATTTTCTTCAGGTAATATTTTGTAAATGTTCTCTGTTTCCAATTGGGACGCTGAACTCAAAACAACTTTAAGAAAGAGTATTTGTAGATGTACTGATCCACATAAATCAGATATCCATTCTAGATTTTCTATAGTTTCTTATCACTGTGCTCTCCTAAGAAGCAAAGTTTTATTAATATTATCTAATATAAGGTAGTCTAATTTGGATTATTAGAGTAAAAACTGCACTATGTCAACAGCATTTTTGAAAGCTCAATTTTGAGGATGCATTTTTATAGTATTAACTTATCTCTTCCATTATAAAAACATAAAATTTGGAGATATTTTTGCTATGACATTTTCTCAAAAGTGTTTTGGGGAACTCTGATACATATATTATGAAAAGAGTTATTCTTCAATCCTTCAATAATGTTTTGTTAAAAAATTTTTTGGAGATTTTCACCTGAAACCAAGGAGAAAATTCTAAACAAAAAATAAATAGGATAAAAGCACATCACATCCATCTTCCTGTGACATTTAAAATACTCATACCTGAGTATACTCTAAAAAGACCTCTTTAATATCCTGATGCTAGCTCCTAATTTTGCGGAGAGGACTCCATCTCACCACAGATGTATCTTTTCCATTTCACTATGGTATCAGTAATAGAAAAGGGCCAGGTAGCCTCTTAAACAAAATTTTAATAAATATATATAACAGAGTGATTTTCATTTTACTGATAAGGGAATTCTACCCCGATACTAGGCTATACTACTCAGGCCAGCTGTTTCAGTGTGAATACTCAGACTATCAGGGAGAATATGTAAGTAACTCAGCACAAATTGTCATCTTATTCTGGAAAAAAATGAATCCAGTTTTAACTTTACGGAAACCAGAAGATATAAAACACCATAATATCTATGAGACCAATGGCCCCTGATTTTGAAACTAAAATTAAATATGATAACACTCTGATTACATATCTATAAAGTACTTTTTAAGATATAAGATATTCTCATACATATTATGACTGGGATTTGATTTATTATCCATATCTACTCTGTGATGTCAAAAAAGTGATGCTAACCTACCTTGATGAATTATTGGTTGGTCACGAGGAAGGAGAAATTGAATAAAAGTATTTTCAGATGAATCTGGAATCCCATTGAGTCTTTCCACTCCTCCAAAGTGAGCACTGTCAAAGAGCTGTGAAAGTCTTTCTTAGAAGTGATGGGCCTATCAATAAAGATTTTTACTGTATTGGGAAAAGCTAACCCTGTGATCTTTAAATACTCTGGCTTCAGAAAGGAATTTTCATATTAAACCTCTTCCAAAGTTCTTAACTTGAAATCCCAACATTTCCATCATGATGCCACATTATTCTTTCAAAATATACTATTTCAAAATACTAAATAATTTTTACACGTTAATAACTTAGTATATTTTATTATAGAAATAACATATGCTTTTTGTACAAAATCAAGAACATACAAAAAAGAGGGCCTCACATTCTCCCTGTCTCCCAAATACACTCTTAAAAAGCCTGTCATTCTGCCTTTGACAAACTTTATAATATTCTCTTGACTCCACTATTTCACTCGTAATCCAGACTAGAGATGCCCACACTTTCAAGGTATCATCAAAGACCTCTTATCTCAGAATAAAAGATGACCTCAGTGCCCACCCTGTTATCCCCCTACAGCCCTCAAATCTCCCAGTGATGTGACCAACAAACATTACCATTATAAAGTAAATAGGTCAGTTGCTTATATGTCACCCTACTAATTTTTTTTTTTTTTTTTTTTTGAGGCGGAGTCTTGCGCTGTCGCCCAAGCTGGAGTGCAGTGGCATGATCTCAGCTCACTGTAAGCTCTGTCTCCTGGGTTCATGTAATTCTCTGCCTCAGCCTACCAAGTAGCTGGGATTACAGGTGCCCACCAACATGCCTGGCTAATTTTTGTGTTTTTAGTAGAGATGGGGTTTCACCATCTTGGTCAGGCTGGTCTTGAACTCCTGACCTCATGATCCACCCGCCTTGGCCTCCAAAGTGTTGAGATTACAGGCATAAGCCATAGTGCACAGCCACCTTATTATACTCTTTAAAAGTCCTAGGAGTAAATAGATTTTTTCCTCTCATGGTAGCCTGATATATTTGTTTCTTTCTAATCTTTACCAATTCTATTTTAGAAAACAAAAAATAATGAATCTAATCTACATCCCATAGGGCAGTCTGGCAAGTCTTACTGATTATGCTAGCCTTTCTGTAAGTTTTGTTTGTTCCATACTGAAGAAACCCATGTGCTTAAAGCAATTCAGGTCACTCTTCTCTGGATATGATTCAAGTCATTAAAGTCTCTCTTCAAATGTAGTACTGGAAAGTAAAGGCAATCCTCCAGGTGTGCTAATCTCTAATCTCTTTATGTGGCTGGAGTAGTATTAACCAAATTCCTGCACTATTTTCAAATGGAAGCAAAGCCGGCTGTAAATGGACAAGGATAATTCCACCTGATCCCAAATGATGTGGTTCACAGCATCATCAATATCATCATCACCAGCACTTAGGAAATGCTAAGCATGAACAGACGTATAAACTCATTTAACCTCTATGAGAAAGATTCTTTCAGCAACCATATTTTATATTATAGGTAAGAAAATTCAGGTAAGGAACTTTTAGTAACATCACTAGCAAGTTTTTATAGGTGGTAGTGACAGGGATTTGTTCTCCACGTTAAACAAATAGAAAGACTGAACGGTGGTTAGCTTGCTAACACCTACTATAGTCCTTGGAATTCCTCATGTACACTACTATAATCTCTTAGACAAATGTCATTAAGCAGGTAGCAAGGGTAGGTCTTAGCATAACTTATTAGCAACAGTAATTATCATAACAGCATAGAATTAAGAATCTCACTACAAACAAATAGAAATGCATAAATCTAGAAGCTAACTACATATGGTCTTTGTCATGTTGAACTGCTTGCAAAAAGATCGTGGGTTGGTTCACTTTCTAGTGGCAATAAGGTTTAGTGGAAATGTGGTAAACTTCCTCCACCTCAGCTATTTGATAGCATTTATAGTGGTATAGCAAAAATAAAGTAAGCTTTATTTATGAGAAGACTCATTCTATATTCAATTTATAATGATAGGCATGCTGGAAGATCCATCTAGATACCTTATAAAAATGGTCTTTTCTATTGGAAGTAAAGAATTTTAATCAGTGTTAGTTGCTGATTATTCATTTCACAATTTCCTAATCATGGCAAAAAAATATTTTAAGCCAGAATTCACAATTTTCCACTATGCAAAAACACTGCCATATTGTTTTATCTACTTAGTAAGATCATTTTTTTCTATTTCATACACTTAGACCACATTGCTCAAAATAAGAAAAGGCAAATATAATCAAGCTTGATAAGCCAAGAAGCAGAGCAAATGACAGGAAAAAAATGATTTGAGGAATAAAAATATTAAATTACTACTTCAATGCTCTGAAGGACAAAAGCGGAGTCAGAAGCAGTCTCTTTCTTAAAACTAAGTTGTATTTCAACAGCTCTGACAAAGGAGAACAGAAATTAGTGTTGGATTTTTATGAGAACTTTAATATGAATGATTTAAGAAATTATACTTTTAAAATCTCATTCAGTTAAAGTACAGATGTATATGCTACACCTTTTGGTTTTGGTTTTTTGTTTTTAGACAGGGTCTCACTCTGTTTCCCAGACTGGAGTGCAGTGGCATGATCTCAACTCCCTGCAACCTCTGCTTCTCAAGCTCAAGTGATTCTCCAGCCTCAGCTTCCTGAGGAGCTGGGATTACTGGCATAAGCCACCACACCCAGCTAATTTTTGTGTAAATGCGGTTTCCCCATGTTGTGCAGGCTGGTCTCGAGCTCCTGAGCTCAAAGGTATCTGCCCCCCTCGGCCTCCCAAAAGGCTGGGATTACAGGTCTGAGCCACCAAGACCAGCCTTATGCTATACCTTTGCATAAACCTACTTTAAAATACAAAAAGGTATTACATTCATTATTTTCAAAATATTTAGTGAATGTGAATAATGTCATATTGCCTAGAGTAATCGTGATGTTTTTGTTCCACTGGAAAACAACAAGGGCCCTTTAGCTACAGGTTTTCTTCTGCTGTTGTCACTTCAGCACTAACAAAACTAGGGTGACAGTCTCATAAAGAAAATAACCAAAGGCTCTCACTTTGTCCAATGACATGGCAGCCCTCCAGCACTGGCATTTCCTGCCCTAAATTAACTCCGAGGGCCATAAGATCAAAGTAAGAAGGAAGTAGCATGTCTTTCTGCTTAGTTGTGGTAGCTATTTTGTATTACATGGGCAATATAATTCGTTGTTTCTTATATAACTGCTTAAGCCATTTTAAATTGTACTAGGCATCTGCAAACAAACAAATGTTATTACTTGTTCCAAGTTAGGTATACTTGTAAATAAAACCCTGCAAAATGACTCACAATAAATCAAAGTAGTCCTACAAGAAAACAGAAAGCTAGAAAAAGATTAGAGATAAGGTCCTGCCAATAGATACTTCTATTTTAAAAGAAAAAAACTCAGCTGAAGTCCTATTTGGTTCTCATGAACCTGAACGTATAGTTAGTTGTTTTTCCAAAAAAGAGTCCCAGACATTATTCTTTCACTTGCCTGGAATAGCTTGGCATTTCTGCACCCTCAAGTAATAAAACTTACTTGTAAAACCCTTCAAGGCAACAGAGATTGCCTGTATTTATTTTCTGGGAAGGAAAAATATTGAAAATTATGATGTATTCAGAGACCACAACTATAGGAGGAAATACCATACTGCTAAATGTTTTTTAGTTGACATGATTTTTTAAATCATCTCTATTGATCTCTTTAAGATTCAATTTGGCTACTGTGAGAATAATGAACAAATAAATGAATGTGATATCCATTTGATATCTAGTATTTCACCCAAAAAAAAAAAAAAAAAAGGAATAAGCCTGGATTTTTTATCTTTGCCCTATTTACATTGTACAATGAGGAAAAAATTTTGGAACAGAGCTAATAAAAGATCTAAATTAAGACACAATTTTAAACCTTTGGGAATTACAGTGGCACTATTACCCAGAAGCAAAAATCCTAAATGATTCTATGAACAGGTAACAAACCACAAAAAACAGGTAACAAGGGCCAGAGACTGGACTAGATTGATATTTCTTTTTGTTCAGTAAGTATTCACTAAGAAACTAAAATGTTAGAAGCTTCAGGGGATAGGCAACTTCCCTGAAATAATTTAGAGAATTACCTATGGTGGGAAAAACTATGAGAAAGTAAAGAGATTTTTTTGTAAATGCTATAGCAATTAAGCAGCTTCCAGATATATTTTGGGAAAATTACAGATAGTAGTAATTAGCCTAATCCTGATATGCAAGTTAATCATCTCCCCCATCTAGAAAGTTGTTCTTTTTGTAACAGAAAACACATAAAATCGTGTCTATTCATTTTATAAAACTAGCAATAAACCTCAAATTCCTCAAGTAGAAACAAAACACATTTTTCTCTGAATATAAAAACCTATTTTGAGCTAGGAAAAGAGAACACCTATTAAAATGTACTTTGCCTGCTGGAAATCTGGTTCAACTCACAATTTCCCAGCAAAAGGAAAAACTAGGATAATTCTTTCTCTGACAAGATTGCTTGTGCTGTTGGCAACACTCTTCAAAAACTGAAACCCTAATTTTTAATTCTACAGTTACCTCCTAGCCTTCCATGGTCTCATCTACTAAACCACAGTTAGAATTACATTTCCTACATATGTTATTTTCTTGGAGTTCAATGAATAGGACTGAAAATAAAGATCAGAAAAGAAAGAGGAGAGACTCAAATTAAGGAAACCAGCTAAAAACAGTGAGACATAAGAACTTTCCTCCCTTTTAAGGCAAGGGAAGAAAAAAGGGACAGAGAAAAGACAGAATTGGGGTAAGAAGGAAAGAGGGAGACCAAGACTCAGGGGGGATTTCAGAGGACAAAGCCTTCTGTCTACTTTAAGTGTTAGCTTATTTGGCCTCATTAAATGTTGGCTTGTGTCTATTATCATCTGCTCTTCAGTGCCCTGTAAAACAACAACAACAACAAAAAACTGGTTGGCAAAGGCAGATATGACATGAAGTAGCAATGACCTGGCTAATATGAACCTTTGGACAAGATCATGTCTTTCTGAGCCCAGGTGCATCAATACTGGATATTTTCCGCATGCCCATTCAATCTCCAGGGTTCTGAAACCTAAACAAAATTCAAAGTAATAGCTGGGTGCCTTTCAAAACACTATGATCATTTAATATCATATTCACTGTTGAATAAACTTTGTAAAAACTAAGAGCATAATACATGAGAAAGCTAAGAAATGTAATTGGGGAGGGCTAAATAAGTTAACAGGGCCAAGCCATTTTGGCCAGATGGCTTTTTGCAATTTTGGAAATATCTGAACTTCTCACAAATGTCACAGGATGTAAGAACTGAAAATATTTCCATCTGCCCCAACCAAAGAAGCTATTGCTCTTTATTCATGCAAATGATAATTCCATGCTATACTACAAGTTATTAAGACTGTTTGGCCATTTAAGAAGAAAAATAGTCTATTCTTCCACTGAAAGGGTAATTCTAAAGCCACTTAGGTAAATGACTGAGTGACAAAGCAAATAAGAAATTAATACATTTGAGAGAGCTTCTGGAAATAGTTTCTTCTTACGTACTCTGCTTATAATGGAAGAAAATGTCTATGAGACATAGTACAGAACTTGGGTGATGAAGTGGTTTAAGAATTATGGAACAATATGACTTTTTAAATTGAAAAATGAATGGCTAGTTGGTGAAAGTCAGGACTAGCACTCGGATCTTCCAGCTGCAATGGTCTCTACCCTATGCATTAGTGTCTGTAGGGTCCGGTGTGACTGGGGATGGAGAGAGTAAAAGAGAATCAAGTAACATTAACTCAGATTTTTTTTTTTTCTGGTATTACCACCAAATTCCATACCTATACTACTAACATTTAAAGTCTTTGATATAATTTACTTCCTTTGAAATAATACTATAAAGAATGAGAATTTGGCTCCCTTAAACCCCTCCACATTTCCCCTCCCAATCTTTCTTCAAATTATAATTTTATCACAACTTTTTGTTAAATCAACATTAATATATGCATTATTACAAATTATTAGACTTGAGTCACATAAAATGCCAGGGTTACATTTCTTTTCTTTTATTTTTTTGTATAATTTTGTATTCGCTACAGATAATCACTGCCTTAGCTTCATCTGTTTTTAGCTTGCTTAATTTTCTATCTACCTACAACAATTTATTCCCAAACTCTCTAAACAACTACAAATCTGCAAACATCTCTTGTCTACTATAGTATCCTTCCCATTCTCTGTATCATTGTGGGTTAATGGGGGTTTTTATTCCTACTGGCATTTTAGTGACATTTCAATGAGAACAGATAAACATGTGCTCAATCAATCATATTTAACCAGGAGCTAGAGATGTACGTCTGTTTGTTTGTTTAAGAAATGGGGTCTCGCTAAGTTGTCCAGGCCGGTCTCAAACTCCTGAGCTAAAGTGATCCTTCTGCCTCAGGCTCCCAAAAAGCTAGGGCTACAGGTGTGCACCACTATGCTTGGCTAATTTTTAAATTTATTTTTGTAGAGACAAGGTCTCACTATGTTGCCCAGGCTGGTCTCAAACTCCTGGGCTAAAGCAATCTTTCTGACTCAGACTCCAAAAAGCTAGGACTACATATGTGCACCATCATGCCTGGCCAATTTTTAATTTTGTTTTTGTAGAGACAGGGTCTCACTATGTTGCCCAGGATGGTATCGAACTCCTGGCCTCAAGAGATCCTCCTGCCTTAGCCTCCCAAAGTGCTAGGATTACAGGCATGAACCACTGTGCCTAAAGATTAGTATTCAATATTGCATACATGAAAATCTGAACACAGGGTCAGGCACAGTGGCTCATGCCTCTAATACCACCACTTTAGGAGGCCGAGTTGGGCAGATGACCTGAGATCAGGAGTTTGAGACCAGCCTGGCAAACATGGTGAAACCCCGTCTCCACTAAAAATACAAAAATTAGCTGGGTGTGGAGGCACATGCCTGTAATCCAGCTACTCAGGAGGCTAAGGCACAAGAATAGCTTGAACTCAGGAGGTGGGGGTTGCAGTGAGCTAAGATTACACCACTGCACTCCAGCCTGGGCAACCAGGTTAGACTCTGCCTCAAAAAAAAAAAAAAAAAAAAAAAAAAAAAAAAAGAATAGAAAAGAGCTTATTTGAAGTAAGAAACCCATGTATTATATATAATATCATAATAACAGAAGTATTATAAAGCTGCCTGCATAACTTTCATAAATAGTATCATTTCATACACATATTGAAGTAATCAGAAAAAGCGCAACAAGTAGGGTTCACTTTGATATTTTTCTTTCCTGAACAGGACAAGCAGATCACTACAATTAACAGCTATTGTGAATTTACAGGGATTCAGGTAGAAAATAATCCATGTTAAACAGAGGTTCCAAACATCATTAACAGAGACTGAGAAACTGGGCCAGTATGCATGAGAGCACAAATCATAAAGGTCATGTGTGTTAATGAGAAAAAGACTATTTATTAGCTTGTAGTTTAAATATAAAGCCCTTCTCCCTCAATGGCTTAAAATGGAGCAATATCCTGTACCTGAGGACAAGAAAAGGCAGTGCCCTCAATTAGGTGAACAACTCTCACGGTCCCAAAACTTTTATTGTTGTCACTGAAATTCATCATTCTGATTTTATTTTTAGTTTGTGATGTCTTTTATGTTACAGACAGAAAGCTTGTGCACAGAACCCATCCTGTACTATTGTATACCTTTTTGGAGGTTTAAGAGACTTTTTTTAGTTACTTTTACTCAGTTGCCAAGCAGCATATTCCCTAACTTGTGTGTGTGTGCCAATCAATGCTTTACATTTGTTCTGAGATCAAAAAAGACAAAAATGTTTGCTGATATCATGAAAAACATCAACGTGTCATTTAAAAACTAAAGATACCCATCTTTGGAAACTGCCATTTTTATTACACAATGAGAAGAAAACAAAAGCATGGATTTCAAAAAGAGGTGACAGATTGTGTAATTATGATACTGTATAAATATTAAATGCAATTGTGATGTTATAACCATTAAGAAGTAATTTAATTTTCTGAATACATATTTGAGGAATCCTACCGCCAACCCCCAACCCCTGCACCACGCTAAATAAGTGAGGTAAACACTCATGACACAAGGCTATCAGCATTCACACTTGAGGTCAAAAATTCCAAAAATAAATCCATAACAATAGGTGTTATCCTAAAAGTACAGTATGTTCCCCGTGAAAGACCAACAATTTTGGGTTTTTAAGAAAATAAAGTAGAAATGCTCTATCCATACACATTTTTTAAAACCCACCTTGGGTCATTTCACAAATATTTATTTCTTAGCAATTCATTTTCCTTTGCTTATAAATTTCCTGTTTCACTGATTTCAAATGAAAGAATTCTTTTACAGGCACTTCTTACTGAAGCCAAGAAATGGAATAATACCTTTAATGAAGATCACTCTAACTGAGGAAGGGCACAGAAAGTAAATATAAACCACAGCCAGTGACTGATCCTTCATCAGGGCCATATAAATCTCAGGACATTTATTGTGCTATCTACGTGAGAAAATGCATTCTCATTTTAAATGATAACACTCGTAATCTCTTTGCCCATTAGAAAGAAACCAATGCAGATACTGTATATTCAACGTAACCCACATGAACTAATCAATGATCTAACCAAAGCTTTAAAATGGTTAGTTTTCTGTTTATTCATTTATTACCCTACCCTGTTTGGAAAACTTTTTTAAAAATTTCCATCTCAATGTCACAGATAATACACTGCAACACTGTCAAATAAAAGGATTGTTTCTGGACTAACAAAATCTCTGTGTTGTAAGATTATTTTTCTTACAAGGCAAACCCATCATGTTATGACAAAACCTACTACATTTACTAGAGAAAAGCAGAGCCAAAACTATGAGCACAAATAATATTTCTCTATGTCTCCCCAGTATTTGACATTAGTAACATAATGTGCCACAGTTTCCCTGAATAACTGCAAGTTCCTCTTCCTAAATACACAATATGGCCACATTCAATTTAAACTTCCAGTCAGACAATATCTAGTCAATGCCTACTTCACAGGAATAGTGGTAAGTTCTAGGAATGCAGCAGTGAGCAAGATAGATCATAATTTCTGCCCTTGTGGATCTTAGAGTTCAAAAGTCACATAGCTGGGAGTCAGATATATTTGGAGAGTTTAAGGGAGAAATTATACCTTCCATAGAGAAGCTGATTGTAATGCTCATTGGTACGTAGCTCAAATACAGCGTGTCTATCTCAGAAGCGCCAGGATCATCTTTTCCTTTGTGTTCCCATAGTTTTCACTTCATTTTCCCCTTTCTTACTATCCAAAATATTTATGCTTATTTAAGAGTTGCTGAGTTAAAACATATTAAATCCAGGGGGGATAGAAGTTCTGGGAGACTGGCCATATAAAAACAGTAGACAAGAAATAAATGAATGGATTACAATGAAAGAGATACCTCCCACAAGCAAATGAGGATTCTTGAGCATTTATTCAATAGATGTTTCTTAACTATTTATGTGCCAGTACTGAGTAAACAACGTTGAGCAACATACAGGCCCTAATGGTACTAAAAGTCTTGCGAAGGAAAAAGACATTAAGCAAATGATCATTAAATATATAAATACAAACTATGATAAATACTATGAAAGTAAAACAGGAATCTTGTCTTAGAAGGGCCTGATCTGAACTGTAGGTTTAGGGAGGATTTCTCTGAGAAGATATTGTCTAACCTGGAAGAGTCGAGCTAAAGAGGTGCAGAGAAGGAAGAAGAACCTTCAGGGTAGAAATGTGCATATGTTGTGTAGAGTTTAGAAAAAGCAAGGTAGGATCTACAACAAAAGAAGATGTTTAGGTACAGTGTGGCCGGAGGAGAGGAAACTAGAGAATATGCTGAGAAATACAACTGAAGACATATACTCATGCAAGCATATGAAATATATTAAGGATTTGGATCTTCATCTAGCAAGAAGCAGCTTTGTGAGCATATGCACATATGTCAAAAGGGAGTATGTGTAGTTGCCTCTGTAGAGAGGAACTGTGGCTGGAGGACGGAAGCAGGAAGGAGACTTGTCACTGTATAGGCTGTTGTGCATTTTCAATTTTATCTTTGTATATCTATTACCTATTTAAATGAAAACAATGTCATCTACATATTTAACTCACTGGCTCTATTAGGAAGAATTGATTGTCAGAGACCAAACAAAGGCCATTGCTCTGGTATGGGTAGGCCAAGTAGCAGTACAGATAGTAAGAAGTTCAGAATGATGATGGTTTTGATAATCAAATTAACAATTTGTTCTAATGGACTGCCAAGTAAGTAAGAAGATACAATAGGAACAGCATGTACCCTAGATGAGGCATTAGGTGAACTCTTCCCACTTGCTCTCAAGTGTCAACTGAGCATCACATCAGGGTGAATGCTGAGTCTGGTGGTTGCAAAGACTTAAGTAATACTAAGGGACTATTAGAATCATGAGCCACTTCTTACTAAGAAGCACAATTCTATGAAGCAAAAACTTGGGAGAAAAACAATGTGTATAAATTAGAGCAGTTAAAAATAAATAAACAAATAAAAACATTATTCCAAAGGATGCATTTGGAAAATTGTGCTGTTAAAGGCAAATGCTAAAAGTCAGATATTCTCTGGATATGTTGGCTCCATTCATCATTCAACGCCCATTCAGAGTAATCATTGAAAAGTACAGAAGCTAGAATGCACATATACTGACTTAGGAGAGATTAAAGGAATGCCAACAAAAACTAAATTTTGTCTAAAGGTTAAAAATGAAATCAGAGGAATATAAAAAATAAGTGAAGAGAAGTTGTAATGTAATATACCCACAAAAGAGTGCAATAGCTAAAATATCTTTCAGGTAACTAAAAATGCTAACTAAAAACTTATAATTCAAAATAGATGGATCTGTGCTTTTCTTGTCAATATAAGATGCCTTTTTTATGAGGAAGGAAAGAGGTGGGGGAGGGAAGGAAGGAAGGGAGGAAGGAAGGAAAGGAAGAGAAGAAGGGAGAAAGGGAGGGAGGGAGGGAGGGAGGGAGGGAGGGAAGATTATCTTGTTTCTCTGATTTCTTGCTAGCTTTAAAAAGAGCTAAATATTTTTCTTTTTTTATAAATATTAAATTCCCTTTCACTTATCTGGATCAAGAATGCCTTCTCAAATCCTTCCTCTAATCCAAGAAAAACACTAAAGAAAAAGAAGCATACTTATAGGAAGTAGAGAAATTGCCACTAGAGCCCAAATGATAGCCTGTTTGTTTAGCTTAGAATCAGACCTCAAAAATTAATAGAATAACAGTTAAATATGTTAGAAGTGCATTTCCAGCAGCCTAGGCAGAGTTAATATTAAACACAGCACAGAAGGCAAGAGCCCCTACATCCTGCTCTATCATCTAAATTGTAAACTCCACGAGGGCAAGAATCAAGTCTGCTCTATGCCCAGGGTCAACACAGTAACAGGAATGTAAAAAGAATTTAAAAAATATTTATTAAGTTAATGGATGAAGAAGGGAATTAAGAAAGAAACGTTTTGGAAAAAAAAAAAATCGATACTGTTTTATCTGCAATTGAATTAGACATGTTCTGGAGGTAGAAGCCTTAACTGGATGCCAGAGGTAACACTGAGTTCGACAGATGCTGCTGCTACTAAATGTATCCTCCATCGCCTAACATTTATTTTATTGGCTCCATCTTTGTGTCCTACATTTCTTGGCTAAGGTTTTGGTTTTATATTCATAATAATTAATTTGTTCTTCCTGTGGCTCCATTCTATTTCATAGCTCTTCTATTTAGTTTTCCACTTTCACAATCACACTTTAATTGTAAAAACTATTTCTTATTATCTGTTCCTTTGTCTTAGATGCTAATCTTGTTTTAGAGACACAATATTCTCTCAAATTATTTGGAAGAATTTATAATTTCTATAAGTTTTCCAATATTCCCTAACTAAATTTTGTTTCCTCTCAGGCCAGGAGGCTGCTGTTGTTGTTGTTGTTGTTGTTGTTGTTGTTGTTGTTGTTTTAAATTCAGTCCTATACATTAATTGTTTTGAATCATCCTCAAATATCTTGTGATTGATGGTTCACATAAATGAATAAGAAATTGGTTAATTAATATAAAGGTCTTGCATGGACTTTCATGCAATTGTTTATCTTTCCCAATGGTTTCCCTCCAAAATGAGAGCATTGACTGAAAGTTATCTGTAGGCAAGAGAGCCTTGTAAACTGGAAGGATTACATCAACATACATGGAAAAATATGAGAACACATGTTGGCAATATCTCTAAGTATCCACATAAAAAGGGATTTATCCAGTGGGTCACTTCAGTGCACTCGTCTCTGAGGCATAGCTTCTTTCTCCTCTTAGTACTTTTCCACCATGGAGACTCAGACTCTCTTAGGCTTAATCCTCTGCTTCACTCTCTGGGCCTGAAAGCACATTAGTGGCTCTAGTCCTCCATAGTCAGATTGTTTTAATTTTAGTGGTTGGGAGGCAGGAGCGACCACTTCTGGAATGGTGAAGTAAGGACCTCCCAAAATCTGCTCCTCTATAAAAGCAACCAAAACGCAAACAGTTATCCAAATAAACTTTTTCAGAATTCCAGAAGTTGAACAAATGCTTGCAATGTTCCAAGAAGCATTTACTCAAGAAAAATAGCTGAATCTTGCTAAGAACAGTGAGCTTTCTATGGTTTTAAATTGCTGCTTTGGGAAACAGTAGGCAGTTCCTGAAAATGTTAAAAATACACTTACCATATGACCCAGCATTTCTACTCCTAGGTATATACCCCAAGAGTACTGAAAACATATGTCTATGCTAAACCCTCTACACCAGTGTTCATAGTAACATTATTCATATCAGGCGAAAAATAGAAGCAGCCCAAGTTTTCGTCATCTGTTGAATGGATAATAAAATGTGGTACATCTATACAATGTAATTTATTTGGCAATAAAAACAAATGAGGTTCTGATATATGCTAAAATATTGAGGAATCTTGAAAACATTATGCTAACTGAAAGAATCCACTCACAATAGGCTAAATATTATATGATTCCAATTACATGAAATAGTGAAAACAGGTAAATCTATACAAACAAAGTAGTAGATAGTGCTTGCTAGTGCTAGGGTAGAGGAAGGAATAGGGAATGATTGCTAGAGTGCATGGGTTTCTTTTGGGGATAAGGAAAAATGTTCTGAAATTCCATCGTGGTAATAACTGTACAAGTCTGTAAATATATTAACATTCATGGAATTATGTACATTAAAAGTGTGAAACCTACAGTATATGAATTATATCTCAATAAAGTTGTCGTAAAAACATTTCAGTAGATGACAGTTTTTACCTGGGGCAAAAATACTATTTTAAAAAGACATATTAAGGTGAGATTACTGCAATAATTTCTGCCCTTTAAGCTTTACTTGACAGATTTATTTGCTTCTACCTTTATTCATTCTAAAGTTATTTCTGGGAGTATAATCTCACAATTGCAAGTAGTGGAAGACATACGTGTATGTGTGTGTGTCCGCGTGTGTGTCTGTGTGTGTTACCAAATGAGTATATTGGTTTATTTAATGTCAAATGATTATACTTTGTTATGAAACATTTAAATAGTAATAGTTCCTCTAAGTGCTTCATGTGGAATAACTCACTGTATGTTCAAAGCTGTTCTATGAGGTTGGGACTATTATTAACCATAGGAAAAAAACTAAAACAGAGATAACCTAACGAGGCCAAGGTCACAGATAGAGTAAATAAAATTTGAATCTAGACAGGCTGACTCCAGAGTCTGTGCTTTTATCTACTTGCTATGCTGCTGCTGTAATAAAAAAATTCAAAGAGTACGTTAAAAGTAATACAATAAGTAGTTATGTTGAAGATATCACAAATATAAACCACAGAGAAGATGAAATAAAACAACTAAAACCAATCCCTTCATGTTTTATAATAAGTTATTACAGCTTGGGATATAATTTCAGTGATAACATCAGGTCAGAAGTCGAAAGAAGAAGATATGTTTTGAAACTGTTAAGTGACTCAGAAAGTGGTTCTAATAATGAAAAACACTGATATTGAAGATGCATGTAAAACACTGACAGATTCTTCATGAAACGTAAGAGCAGAAAAAAGTAATATGGTTGGCCCTATAACAACGCGGGGTTTAGGGGTGTCAACCCCCATGCAGTTGAAAATCTGCATTTAACTTTTGACTCCCTCAAAAATTAACTACTAATAGCCTACTGTTGACTGGAAGTCTTACAGATAACATAAACAGTCAATTAACACATAAACCAGTACTTACATATATTTTATATATTCATGACATATGTAACTTTTCTTAACTTTCTTGATATTGTTAGACTAATTGGTTCAGCTGTAAGCTTATTCAAATTGTTGCAAATGTCCAAAAAATTTTCCAACATGTATAGGAAAAAAATCCACGTACACACAGACCCCACAGTTCAAATCCACATTGTTCAAGTGTCAGCTGTTTATTGAAATAAGTATATGTGATTTACATAACCAATATAACAAAATTAATAAAATAAAATGTTAAATAGCTATTTGAGTCATCTACAATGATGTACATGAAAAACGGGAGGATCACTTTATGTTCAAGATTACCTTTCTTTGAAGAAAGAAGCAACTCGTCAAATTTTTATTTAAAACATCCAAAAAACAACTGCTGGCTATTCTTATACCCCATGAAGTAATACAGTGACGGTTCACCAATAAATTTGGATATGTCAGGAAGCCAAACCTTAACAAAATTCCATTTCACTTTTTATTTTATTTCCAGTACTACTTTGTTTTATTTGACTTTGTCATGCCTGCCTTTATTATGCAGTGACTTGCAAGAAACTTAAAATCTCAACCATGACATGAAAACCAAATAGAATATTATGATCTCTTTGCAGGTTTGACAATGTATTGCAATTTGACATAGGGGTTGACATAACCCACCAAAGATACATGCTCTCTATTTTTAATTTTTAAATAAGTCTTGTCATCATATGTTCAAATCTTTATTCCTCAAGCATCTCCAAGACACAGGGTTTACTCTCATTCCTAGGCTTTCAGCTAAGGGGGTCCTGGTTCTGCCTCCCTGACAAACTTCCCTCAATAGCTGCTCCCTTTCCACTACAGGCAAATGAACCTCCTGGTATTAAAGAGTACATTACCTGCTATTATATTAAAAATCGTGAACAAAACCACTCATCTTGACAGTACGAACTTGCACCAAACCAACAACTGAGTCCCTGGGATACAGTCTGACAGACCTTTGCTATAATTGGCTCTGCCACTGAGCTGGCTTCACAATTCAAACATGAAACAAAGCCAACTAAGGCGAAGCAAGGTTGAGATGTGTTTTGTCCTTTGTTTTTCCTTCAAGCACTCAAAATACTCATTACTGTGGAATTTTACACTCTTGAAGTAAAAACAGTACTTATATGAACATGTATGTGTGTCTATAGATATACATATGTATATATTCACCTTATGGTGGAAAATGCAAGCCTTATTGGCTATTCTTTTCTCAGAGAAATAAGCATGCCCTACTAATCTTTTTTGAGCTTAATTTTCTCTTTGGTCTCCTAGCAGATTACTTCAGGTTACCTGCTCTTCTGCATGGCTTCCATATAACCAACTGTGCCATTTCATTAGCCACAGTCCATTCCTGATGCCTGGAGAGATTACAAGCACTGGTGGCTTTTATTCCATAGGAAAAGCTGTTTCCCACCAGAGAACTGCTCTGTCTGCCTGTGTTAGGGTCAGGATATTCTAGAGAATACTGTCCTTGGATTCTTGAGCAAGCTGGCCAGTGTGACTCCTGTGTAACAGTGAACTATTATAAGCACTTGAAAACAGACTTTGAATTTTACTGATCTGTATAACATCTAGGCCACCTGCCAGTGTACCTGAGCATAAAGAAGGTTCAATCAGCATTTGTTGAACTTAAATAGTAATTGAGAAAGGGAAGGTCTCAGTTCTACTGATAGCCATTTGGGATCATACAGTTTATTTTTCATTCTTTTTCCACATCTTTAAAATGTCTAGAAAGATCTAACAACCAGCTTACATGAAATATAGGGCACAGAGAAATAGGTTCAACGAAAATACAAGGATATAATCACAAAAATTCAACATATGGGAAACTATCTACAGCAAAACTAACCTGGTTTCTTCAACAGATTTCAACAAATAAATTGTAATGAGAGAGGGGGAGGAAGAAAGAAAGATAGATACAGAAAGAGACAGAGACATAACTGACCTATGGAATTTAAACTATATTTAAGGGACATAACCAAAATGTAAAATGTGGAGCTCCTAATTTTACCAAAACATAACATGTGGGCCTCCTATTTTGAACAAACCAAATGTAAAAAATAAACATAACAATTATAAGTCAATCACGAAAATCTGAACACAGGGCCAGACGCGGTGGCTCACGCCTGTAATACCACCACTTGAGGAGGGCAGATTTCCTGAGATCAGGAGTTCAGAACCAGCCTGGCCAACATGGTGAAACCCCATCTCTATTAAAAGTACAAAAATTATCTGGGTGTGGTGGTACATGCCTGTAATCCCAGCTACTCAGGAGGCTGAGGCAGGAGAACCGCTTGAACTTGGGAGGCGGAGGTTGCAGTGAGTCGAGATCGCACCACTGCATTCCAGCCTGGGTGACAGAGTTTCACTCTGTCTCAAACAAACAAACAAAATCTGAAAACAATATTTGAGATTAAGAGATTATTCTCAAAGTTTTAGATGTGATAATAGTAATAATAACTATGTATGAATGACCTTATCCATAGATATTGATGGAAATACTTACAGATAAAAATATTATGGTGTTGGGATTTGCTTTAAAATAATCTTGGAAGGGAGAAAGTTGGTGGGGTAAAATACATGGTATTTTACTAGACTTTTCACTATAATTTAGTATATGTTCAAAGTTTTAATATGTAATATTAATTGCTATTAATTACATAATCATAATTAAAGTTTTAAATGCTTAAAAATCTACACATTGCCTTCCCTTTGAGCACTTAATGTTACCACTGTACTACCATTATTTAAACCACCTTGCCTCTTATGTATAACTTTTCCTTAGACTCTTCCTCAATTCAGCAAGAGTATAGTACTCCCTCTTCCCACTGAATCCTGCAAACATCTCTGTTACTGCACCCATCACATTTTAGCACTGCGTTTATTTCTCACACTAGCAACTTCTTAGTAGAATTTTGAGAAAGAAAATCTTAATTTATTAAGCACAGTATAATAGAAAAACAGTTACATATACCCAAAGTTATTCCTTTGTCATCCTCCCTAATAAGTGAGATTACTTGTTGAAGTTTCAGCTCAGTTCATAAAACTCTACCAGAACACAAGCAGATGCTAGCAAGATGTTCTATGTACTCTATCCTCAACTCGGCTCCTCCTCATTAATAGACAAAAGGGTCATTATTTCATCTTCTCCAAAGTTTTACTACAAAAATAATCTCTATTTACTTTCTTCTAATCCCGTCTTCTTACTTTCTCTTTTTAAATTATTATCTATCTCTACTGAATTATGAGCTAACAAGAAGTAAATGTCATTCTTCTTAGTATTCCAGAACTTAGGACAGTGCCAGGTAAATAGTGGATAGCTGTACATAAATATATATAGATGAATGATGAATGGATAGCTGGATAAATATCAAACCTCCAAGTAATATTTTTGTTGATTTTTCAGAGTTAAATATAAATGCAAAAACCTGCAGTTTAACTGTAAAGAATTCTAAAGGCCTTTAGGTATGCCAAAATAGAATATATTATACATGAGGGGAAAGGAAGCATATCTCTTTAAAATAGCATTTTATATGTTTAGGAGTACTGCCTTATGGCAAACAGCTAGTTACTCAATTTTTCTTTTTTAAAACAAGTTCTTAACGGAACAGTACTTAAAAGTCATCATGACTTTGGGAATTTTAAAGAAGATTTATAGGTATTCTAACTTCATTGTCAATAAAATGTCAACGCAAGGACTTACACCTATTAAAGTTATTTTTTTTTTGTTTTATATATTGAGACATACTGTAACAATTAACACTATGCTACCACACAGAATCAGAACAGTGCAGTAGTTTGACTTACAACATAATCAGTAAATAGTATAACTTTCTGTTAGTTAAGAGGGGTAATCTTAACTTTGCAGCCTTCTGGATTGTTAAAGGATGTTTTGATTTACAATATAAACTAAACTGTGCCTATCTCTTCATGATAAGGATGGAAATTGATGAGTTTATGGATTGACCTACTCTTGACTAACAGAAATTAGTAAACTATGAGGCCATGTTATTTTTCTTTACTTACACTGTACTTGGAAACACAGTAAGAGTGTCTAAAATTGCAGACGAAAAATGATTAAACTCTTAACAAACATATATACAACACAGGAAAAAAAGTACTCACCTTTTAATGAGAACTATACATTTTCTTTATGGTAGTTGTACAATAAGTACACAAATCTCCAAAGTTACCAAGTCTGGAACATTATAAAAATCAATTTTGATGGGTGCTGACGAGTTGATGGGTGCAGCACACCAACATGGCATAAGTATACATATGTAATAAACCTGCACGTTATGCACATGTACCCTAGAACTTAAAGTATAATAAAAAAATAAATAAATAAAATAAAATAAAATAAAATAAAATAAATAAACACTAATGACTATAAAAAAAATAAAATAAAATAAAACCTTGCACTCATCCTCCAAAAAAAAAATAAAATAAAAATAAAAAAAATAAAAAAAATCAATTTTTCATTCAATGACTGTTCATATCCATGCAGCATGAATTATTGCCTTATTAAGTACCAGAGACTTTTTCTCCCTAACTGAACACCCCATTGCACCAAATCTAGTTAGATGAAGCAGAAACAAATTCATATTTCCTAACACTTATTCAAATTTCTTGGACTAGAAACTGCACTGCTGAGAGTCTTCACGTTTTATCAAATTATTCTCCCAGTAAGGTTCTTACTAACAAGGCTCTCATGTATCATCGCTTTTCTCTTTTTATGAAACAGGAAAGGATCCCCACTAATTTCACAGTACAATGATTCATTTATTACTCAATCTTGTTTCTTAGACTATTGAAATTAAAGATGCATATGCTCTATTATACACCACACTATTATATTTAATAGCTTAAAATGTTAAAAATAAATTAAAACTACTTTAAAGTACCTTTAATAGATATTTCTAACACCCGACTGCCTTATCTTTACTAACTGGCTATTTATTTCTTAGATTTCTAAAGTCCTGCTAGAAACATAACAATGGTAGATAGGCATTAGCATTATTATCCACCATATACATATATATTTTTAGGATCTTCCCAGTGAGAATTATAAGCATCTCGTCAGCAAATAGAATGTTATTTTTGAAATACAATAAGAAAAATAACACCAAGAAAACCCAAACTTCACCATGAAAAGAACATCCCTTTTTATCACTACTATTTTATATCTGACTTTCAAATTAATTTCAGTAAAAAGAAAATGGTGATGGTAAACCAATACTGGTTAAACTACAAGAAGGAATTTTACTTGGAATGTAAGAGCCTCATTGCTCCAAATCTTACTTGCTGTGAACTAGGGATAATCAATAAACTCTTAATAGCAGTTTGAGTTTACATTTAACACACGAGATGGCTGCAATCTAAAAATCACTGTACATTAGTTCAGTTTTCTTTGTTGTTGTTGTTTTTTGACACAAGATCTCACTCTTGTCAGTCACCCAAGCTGGCGTACAGTGGTGTGACCACGGTTCACTGCAGGCTTGACCTCCCAGGTTCAAGTGATCCCCTTGTGTCAGCCTCCCAAGTAGCTGGGACTAGAGCCGTGCCCCACCATGCTCAGGTAATTTTTTAATTTTTTGTAGAGACAGGGTCCCACTATGTTGCCCAGGTTGGTCTTGAACTCCTGGGTTCACATGATCTCCTACATCTTGGCTTCCCAAAAACTGACATTACAGGCATGAGCTACCACATCCAGATCATGAGTTATTATTAAAACTCTGCTGGGGAGGAGAGATATATTCAAAGATGTATGGGTAGTAATTCTGCCTTCTTTCCTAGGATCAGGATGAATATGGTTTTTCTGTTTCTGCATTTGTTGTAAGAAACAGAAGAATCCAAAGTTTCCAAAACTTCCTTAGGTGGAATGCAGATATCATTGCAGTAGTGTGTGTCGTTACTTTGGGGCTGGTGATGCAAACCTTGAGAATACCAGAGCAGCAACAAAGCTGGACAATAACGTTCAACTCTGGCTGACTCTGCTTCTGGGGAGAACGTCACCAGCAACTGCTTATCCACTAGGAAACAGAGAAACTGAGAAATAGTCACTCTAAATAAACTATTTAGATCTTCTCTGTGTAGGCATTTTCCTTCTTGGAACACATAAATTGGAACATTAGAACATTAGAACAGGTAAACTAAGCTCTCTTCTAACCAATCTCTAAGCCATCTGAAATGCCAATGTGGTCAATAAAAATTTTTTCACTAGAAAGCCTTGCATTTATATTCCTCTGTCTCCCTGTCTGTGTATATGTATAACTGCACATACATTTCCATGACAATGGAAACTTTTGTGCATTGTCATGGAAATGTATATGTAATTACACATACACACAATCATGTTTTCTACTCAACAAAAATAATATATACTTTCAAAAACTTTTCATTGTTACATAACATAGATACTGTAAAATGTAAAAATTTTAGGCCTAGCTTGGATGTATTTTCATGACGTGAACTCATTTACGTCAGCCATTCCAGGAAGCTTCCCTTGTGTTCCATCCCAGGGATTTTGCCTCTTTAAAGGTAACAAAAATTTTAAACTGCCATTTTAACTTTGCCTGTCTTGGAACTTATAGATATGAAAATATAGAATATGTACTATTTTGTGTTTGACTTCTTTGCTCCAGATTATACCTGTGAGATTTACCCGTATTCTTTGTGTTGTCATAGTTTATGCCTTTTCATTGCTCTATAGAATTTAATTTTATATCTACAGGATTTTTATTATTTCTATTCTTGACAGACATTTCCATTGTTTACAGTTTATTTAAAATAATACTCTTGTATAGATTTTTTGGTATAGCGACACACATTTTTTGGTTTGGTATGTATTTAGGATTAGAATAGGTGGGTCACAGGAGATGTTTAAGTTCAGCTTTAGACTATGCTGTCAACAGTTTTCCAGAGTGGTTATACCAACTTCCATTGCCACCAGCACCTTAAAAGTTCTAGCTGCTCCACATCTTCCCTCTCCAATATTTGATATTTTAAGTTACTTTATTTTCTAAATATTAAATTTCAATATTAATGCATTTTGTTTTCTGGTAATGTTAGTCCTCCAACTTCATTCTTGTTTTTCAAGACTGACCTGGTTACTCTTGGGCCTTTGCATTTCTCCCACAAAATCCTGTTGAATATTTAATTGGGATTACATTAAATCTCTACTCAGTTTCCTGAGTCGACATTGACACAATTCATAAACTCATGGTATATCTTTTCATTAATTTAGGTTTCTTTTACTTTTGAAATGTGTGCACAGGTTTTACAAATCTTTTATTTTTCCCTAGGTATTTGATGATTTTGATGCTAGTATTAATGTCATCTTTTAAAATTTTCATTTTCTAAGTCTTTCAAGCTAGCACAGAGAAATACAAATGGCTTTGTGTGCAGACCTTGTATCTAGTATTTCCTACATGTTTGGAACACCAGACTGGTGAAGTCTTCTGGGCCTGACATTTTTTTCTATGAGGAGTTTTCTATTTACAGAGTTTATTTTCTTAACAGATATGACAATTCAAATGTTCTACTACTCCATGTGTCAGTGATGAGAAGAGGTGATTTTCAAAAAATCCGTCAATTTCACCTAAAAGGTGTTCGACATCACAGATCAACAGAGAAATGAAAATCAAAACTACAATGAGGTAACATCGCATTCCAGTTCAAATGGCTTTCATGTAAAACATAAGGCATTAACAAATGCTGTAAGGATACGGAGAAAACAGACTCCCTGTGCACTGCTGGTGAGAATGTAAATTAGTACCGCCACTACAACGAACAGTTTGGAGGCTCCTCATAAAACTAAAAATAGAACTACCATATGATCCAGCACTCCCACTGCTGGGTATATACCCACAGAAAGGGAATCAGTATATCAAAGAGATATCTGTACTCCCATGTTTGTTGCAGCACTATTCACAATAGCCAAGATTTGGAAGCAACCTAAGTGTCCAACAATGGATGAATGCATAAAGAAAATGTGGTGCATATACACAGTGGAGTTCTATTCAGCCATGACAAATAATAAAATCTTGACATTTGCAACCACATGGATGGTTCTGGAGGTCATTATGTCAAACGAAATAAAATAGGCATGAAAAGACAAATTTCACATGTTCTTACTTATTTGTGGGAACTAAAAAAACAATGGAACTCACAGAGGTAGAGAGTAGAATGATGGTTACCAGAATAGGAAGCATATTGGAGGAGGAGTGGGGATGGTTAATGGATACAAAAATATGGTTAGATAGAATAAGATTTAGTATTTGATAGTACAACACTGTGACTACAGTCAACAATAATTTATTGTGCATTTAAAAACTAAAAGAGTGTAATTGGAGCATTTGTAACACAAATAAAGAATAAATGCTTGAGGTAACAGATATCCCATTTACCCTGATGTGATTATTACACATTGTATACCCATATCAAAGTATCTCATGTACCCCCTAAATATATATTCCTACTAAGCACAAAAATTTAAAAAATAAAATAAAATAATAAATATTAAAAAAAGAAAACTATAATCAAACAGTAAACATGTTTTCTGGATATTATTGGTGATTACACAACTATATTAACTTACTCTAGTTGTCTGCATAAGCAACACAAATCTGGCCCCGATGACATCATTAAAATATATTACTATTTGCACTACATTACTGTCAGAATTTTTATTAGTTTTCTAGCTTGTGAGCATTCTCTCATCCCACACTCTATATACAAAAATAATACCTTAATATATGTTTTTATTTATTCCAGAAGCAAAAACACATTTTGGCAAAAACTCAGAAAAATGTAAAATAAGATTACAGTATTTTTTACATGTCAAAGAAAATACATTCCAATATTTTCAACTTTTCAAAGTACTCTGATTATAGATAGATATAGGTAGCTATAGATACACATATAGAGAGAATCATCAAAGACTGTTGCATACCAAATAAACTCAACACTAATGACAGTAAAAACATAATTCACAAGGGTGAGATTTTTAAATTGTATAATATAATCCATTATAGCACTTGCAACTAAACACTGTTCACTACATAAAGGAAGTAGTAGCAACTATGCCTCGAGGTAATTATGTGATTTTACAATTGCTAAGAGTAATTTCTAAATGTAAAACTGTTATAAGACGCAAATTTAACTTTCATCCAAACCTCTAGTTTTTCGAATCACAGTTTTCAGTTCTTTTAGGACATTCCCATACTCATGGGTGCTACACAACTGTCTATGATATTGTTTCTAAACAGGTAAGAAGTTATATTGCGTATACGTTTTTCAAAGATCCACAAATACATATTCTGTTGAATAATGCAGATAACAAACGGGGTTCTTTATTTCAGTTTTCTTCAATTATCAAACTGAAGAACAAATAATTTGTTCTGTGAGTAATATCTAAGTTTCCTTTCCAAGCTATTCAGCCCAAGCTTAATACAAAATCCAACTGGAAATCAAGGACTGGTCTAACCTTTCTACAATAGATGCTTTATGATCACACCTAAATTTAAAGTATCAATGAAATAAACATGACCAAAATTAAATAGAGCGTCTTCTCTTCTTTTATAAGCATATGCTTAATATTCAGACACTTATTCCACCAAATGTCATAATGTACCTTTAGAAGTTCTAAACTAGGTCACATAAAATTATGTTTTGAAATTTAAAATGTTTCTGGCAGCATTCTACTAAGAAAGCGCATTTCTGTTCAGATTGGTGCTGATTATTTTATTTGTTTATTTATTTTGAGACGGAGTCTCGCTCTGTCGCCCAGGCTACAGTGCAATGGCATGATCTCGGCTCACTGCAACCTCCACCTCCTGGGTTCAAGCGATTCTCCCGCCTCAGGCTCCCGAGTAGCTGGGACTACAGGCACGTGTCACCACACCTAGCTAACTTTTGCATTTTTAGTAGAGATGGGGTTTCACCATGTTGGACAGGCTGGTCTTGAACTCCTGACCTCATGATCTGCCCACCTTGGCCTCCCAAAATGCTGGGATTACAGGTGTGAGCCACCACGCCTGTCCTCAGGTTGATGCTGACGATATTTATACTTTAAAACATTTACCTGGTTAATGTATTTTGCTTGAAAAAACAACCTTTTCTGTAATAATTTTTAACTTCTCCAAATTAAGAAAACACTCAGCCAGCAAAAATAAATTCACTAAACAAAAGGAAGAAAACAAAATAAATTAATTTTGAAATGAGCTAAATGCCTTAAATGGGGAATAGAAGGCCTGTGTTTTGTTTCTATATTTTTTATCAATTTCTCAGGAAGGCTTACATGAAGAAATGAACTCCTAGGCAAGCACTGTCCAACAGACATATAAGGTGAATCATATATGCAATATTAAGTTTTCTAATAGACACATTTAAAAAGGAAAAAAGGTGAACTTTTGATAATACATTTTATTTAATATAATATACCTCAAATATTATTACTTAAACATACAATCAACATAAAAATTATTAATGAGGCATCTTACATTCTTTTTTTTATTACTATGTCTTCAAAATCCAGTCTGGATTTTATCCTAGGGCACATCTCAATTCAGACTAGCTGCATTTCAAGTGCTCCAAAGATAACGGTATCAACTTGCACAGAGCAGCTTCACACTTTTGGTTCTTCACTTACTAAATGATATGATTCATTAAGGGTATTTTAGTAAAATTCTAATCGTGGTTAAAACTGATCAGTGATGATAGATGCTAAATTCTTCTTCATCTTATAAATATGAGCAAACAGAATAAATCAGTATTAAATATATCCAAAAAATGCAACAGCGAAATATAGGCAAATTTCACTTATGTAATTTATGAAAGTATGCCATAAGTATGTTTGTATTATCATAAATAAGTTATCTGAAAACATTAAAAAGCTATAATAAAATGCTTCAGAGAACTGCTATATATAGGAAAAATGATAAATCCCACTAACAAACCTTTGAGCAGTGTTTTTGCCTAGGTTTATACATATTAGAGTAGTCTACTGCAATTTCTATATATCACAGTTGTGGTTTACAAAAAGCTTGTACGGACACTAAAATTTAAATCATATGTTTTAAGGCTGGTATGGTGAGTAAGTCATTTTGCATGTAAGTGAGTAAATGAATTAACATCTATGACTCATCTGGCTCTTTACTCTTTATCACATATATGTTGCGTACTCTCTGTTAAAACTTTAATGACTTAAATTTTTATTAAGATAGAAGGCTATAAATTCATGAGCTAAGTATGTCATTTATGAAGCTAGACAATGAGAAATAAAGTAAAAATAAAGGTAATTGAAAGTAATAACAAAAGTATGAACAAAAATTAAAGAAATATAAAATAAAATAAAATATAAAAAATTAAAAAATATATATAAAATAAAGACATAAAATATAAGATTAAACAAAACGCAAAGTTAATTCTTTGAAAAAACTAATAATTCAGATAAACTTCTGACGAGTTTGAAAAATTAGTAAAAGAGGGCCAAATAATTAGAAATGAAAAAGGTAACATAATCAGAGATTTAACAGAATTAAAAGATATTAAAAGAGTTCTGTGAATAATTATCTGCCAATAAGTTGAAAAAACTTGCATTAAATAGAAATATCTTTATAAAATACAGTTGATCTCAACAAAGAACAAAAATACAAATAAATATACAACTTTTAAATAAATGGAATTATTTCCTTAAAATCTTTCCATAAATACAACAGACTCGGAGACTTTTAAATGGAAGTTTTATCAGACTTTCAATAAACAAAGCATTTCAATCTTACACTTTTCTAGAGAATGGGGGGAAAGGGCACGGAAGAGAGGAGTGATTTATTTCCCAATTCTATGAAGTCAATATAGCTTTGACGAAAAAACAGATTATGACAATAGAACAAAATATAATATGCCCTCTCACTCATGTGAGTATACGTAAATATCCTGAACAAAATGTTATAAAAATCAAATCCAGTGATACATAAAAACATTGCTACTGTTTGACTAAGTTCAACTTTTAGTATTACAAGGGGATTATAATTAAAAGAACTACAAATGTCATTTACTATGTCAACATTCTATAAGACAAAATTATAGTTATCTCAATTGATAGAGAAAAAAGCATTGATCAAACTGATTACTCAGTTATGGTTAAAAAAATAGCAAACCAGGAAACGAAAAAGATACCCAAAATAACCTTTAGTAATGATGAATTTTTTAGGTATCCTATCATAGTATATTCAAATTTCACAAATGCTTCAGAGCACATTCCTCAAAATTCAAGGATGTGGGTACTAAGTATGCTAAACAAGTGTATTGTATGGAGTAACAGTATTAAATACCAATTTGCTCAAAATAGTAGTGAAAAGACTTCAGGACATTCATTATCCACAAGGTTTTTGATCCTAATGAATGAAATGTTTACTGCAAAGAAGCAATTTATTCATTTCATTATAAATAATTTCATTGACAGGACAATTTTTAAGACAACCTGACAAACTAAAACGTCTCCACTTCAAATAAAGGACCCAACATTTAAAAAAAAATTATATTTGGATATTGCTTTAAATAGAATTTTGATGTTGAACTCCATAATATGTGAGTATGTGTGAGTTATCACTTTTGTTTAACAACTGTTAGATGACTAATGTTAGTCCAAAGGATGGTCTGCTCTGGTTAACACACTAAAATTGTTTATCTCAAAATCACAAAATCAATGCCTGCAAACCAAACCAAAAGTAAGGTCACACCAGTTTTTATATTTATTGGTAAACAAATTACTGATTGCTAAGATTTTGTTAAAAATTATGTCTTTTACATCTCCCTAAATGCATTACATGTACGTGTTTCCAATGAGTTTTTTAAATGTCTAAGACATGAAGAAATTTAAAAGAATCTTGAAGAAGTTTATTAAACACTGAAATTTGATTAGAATTGTACAAAATTTATTTCTAAAGTCATCTCAAGGAGCAATGACCTCAGGTAAACATGAGCTCTTAGAATCATAAGGGATAAAGAAGTCTGGCAACATTAAAAAGGGAAAATGTGACATTTTAAAATGACAATAAGTACAACACAAATATACTAAAGTTTATAAAAACATATATTAGAGTCATCAAATGTAGTCATCTACTCAGCTCAGGGAGGACACATCCTCCACAGGGATGCATTCATTATCCATTTTTAAAGTTGATTTTAACTTTACAGAAGGCATGTTTGTGAATCAAGGAAGATTCCAGGTTTTGAGCGAGTAGTTTTGGGTTTTCTTTCCCCATTGTGTTTGCCAAGCCCCAAGGTAAGATAAAATTTCCAGCTAGAAGGTATGCTCTTGCCAAATGACTTTCTCCTGACCCAACTTTTGCCAGAATCCTCCGATCCTCCACTTGACTAAGCCTCAACCTTGGCAGATAAAAACTGCAAACTCTTGGCACAAATGATTTTGTCTAGACACCCCCACCCCCACCAACATAAACACTAAGAGACTTGAATAAACACTAACATAGTTTCTAACTGCTCAAGGCCACAGTCCTAGGATGACCCCATCCCACCTTAGAGTGCATGCCTGAAAAAAGCTCAATACTGCCAGAAGAACTTGCTGTTTGTTCCAGTCCCAAACCAGATAGGCCCCTGAACCCTGCTCTTATAGAGCAGTTGCTTTGGAAAGCTTGCAATTATAAATGCTTTTTTGCCCTTTGGGACAATCTGCTATCCCAAACTGTTTCCTCAAGGACCTGAACGCTCTCTCTATGAGATGCAAACATTCTGGGAGACAACTGTCATTCTCACTCCCAGACCCTGTGGGAGTTAAGGCCCAATTTCCAGTGGGCACCTTGCTCTAATACCATCACCTCCTGTCATAAAGATAGATTGCTTCTCCTCTGGAGAAGTGTCAATTAACAAACCCAGGTGGCTTCATCACATGGACCAACCCCCTATTAACACCCCTCAGTGCCAGTCCCTGGCCTCTAAACAGTCTCCAGCTTTTTGTTTTGGTGAAGTTGAGTTCAATTCATGCTGGACTCACTTCCCTACTGCAACTATTTATTACTGAATCAAATCTCTCCTCAGTGCTTTAACTAGTGTCTAGCCTTGTTTATCCTTGAAACTCTGAAAAAAAGTTGATAATCCCCTAACTGTCAATATTCTGGTAGTCTCAATTCTGTTATGTGTATGTTCCTGCCTTGTCATAGAACATTAAATTAAACCCTAAGTGGCTTGTGTGGATTGGTATCAGTGGGAAACTTAGCTGGTGGAGTTTCGTGAGCTTTAGATGAGGGTAGGATGGGATAAGGGGCTTGATAGATTTTCTATAGATTTTGTGTGCAGTGCTGCCAGATAGACCTGAGATGCAGTGGATGATGCCCCAACCTAATAACAGAACCACGGAATCTCCAAGGGAACGTTCTGTAAGGGAATTCGGTCTATAAACCAATAGTCTGATATCTCTTATTGAGAATGGTCTTTGTTCTAAAGTAACTCAGCTTTGCTATATCTCAGGGGAGACAAGGCTGTTGTGGCCTTAACTACAGATGTAAAGACTAGAATGGATGGGGAGCAGACCAGGAAGGAGCTTTTCCTACTATACTGGAACAAGCTATAGCACAAAAGATCTGAAATAGCTGTAAGAAGAAAGTACCATGCAGTAAGCAGAACATAACATTTACAGGATTAAAAACAGACCACTGGAAAAGGCATAGTATGACAGCAGTTAAAAAAAGGGAGGGAAAGTAGGAGAGGGGGAGGGAGAAAGGAAGGGAAGGGAAGGAGGGGATGGGAGGGGATAGAGGGGTGGGGGAGGGAGGGAGGGAGGGAGGGAGGCAGGAAGGCAGGAAGGCAGGAAGGCAGGCAGGCAGGCAGCCAAGAAGGCAGGCCAACTGGCCAACTTCAGACACAGTATTAGGTTGGCGCAATTACTTTTGCACCAACCTATTGCAGGGAGTGCTGACAACAAGGAAGAGCTCTGGGAAATCTAAAGATGATAGAAAGCCAGCTAGAAAGACAAGTAAGCGGTAGAGGGAGTCCTGTCACTAAGTGGATGGGCGCCATTCACAGGACATGTTGTGAGGAAGCACTGGGTCACTAGGGAAGCCACCACAGAGATTGACACCAGATGGATTTACCAGGAATGGGATGAAAGGGTGGAGGGATGCCGCAGCAAGACATAAAGAGCCCAGTTATCAAGAACAGGGTAGTAATACAACAGTACACAGTGACCTAATAATGCTGAGGCCCAGAAAACGCGATCCAGTTTAAATCTATGAACTTTACTGTCAGATGAGTCAGAAAAGCAAAGTAAGGGCATAACTAATTATAGGAATCAGGCCAGGCTCACATACATAGCATCTGTCAAGTTTTCAAGTCACTTAATTCAAATAAAGAGCTTGGAAGGGACACGACATTTTGTTCATTTTGTTGTGAGCTGATTAAAAAAATTTTTTTTGCTAGGTTATTTACTGTTTTGGGTGTGATTTTGTAGCTTTTTTTTTTTTTTCAATTATTTTTTATTGTAGAGAAATATACATAGCATAATATTTACTATGTTAATTATATTTAAGTGTAGCATTCATTTATGTTGCTGTGTTACCATCACCACCATTCATCTCCAGAACTTTTTTCATCATATAAAACAGAAACTCTGTACCCATTAAACAATAATTCCACATTCCACACTCCCCCCAACCCGGGCCCCTGGCAACCACCATTCTTTCTGTCTTTATGGTTTTGACTATTCTAGGTACCTCATACAAGTAAAATCATACCGTATCTGTCTTTCTGTGACTGGCTCATTTCACTTGGCGTAATGGCTTCAAGGTCCATCTATATAGTAGCATATCTCTGAACTTCCTTCTTTTGTAAAGCTAAATGACAGTCAGTTGTACATGTACACCACACTTTGCTTATTAATTCATCTGTGAATGGATACTTGGGTTGCCTCTGCATTTTGGCGATTGTGAATAACATTGCCATAAAGGTGAGTATCTTCAACACCCTGCTTTCCATTCTTTTGGATAAATAACCAGAAGTGGAATTGCTGGATCACAGGGTAATTTCATGTTTAACTTTTTGAGGAAATGCCATACTATTTTCCACAGTGGCTGTTCATTTTTTAACGCATTTAAGCTATTTTACTATTTTAACTGATTTCATTAGTATTTTGCTAATTTTATCTACTTATTTTATTTAAAAATTCAGTTTTAAAAAACTTGATTTAGTTGTTTCAAATGATAATAAGGAACAATCAGGATAAGGATAATAGACTTGTGATAAGCCCTTGACCAAAGCTGGGGTTAACTCTACAAACACCTTCACAGCACCAAAACAAATCTCCCATACTCATTCTAGGTGATTTCTTGGCTCCTAGGAACAAGACTGACAGCATCTTAAGATAAAACTGCAGTTCTGCCTTCTACCATTTGAAGGCCAAGCCCCTGACAAGTTATCCGGATTGTAGTGCATTCTCAATTAATATAGGTTTTGATTAATATTAATGATTGCTCTCAGCCAATCAGCAGAGACTAAGACTGAAATTTCTCTCATAAGACAGTGATATACTCATCCCCAAAGAGAGCTCAATAACCCAAATAGGATTGTGTCATATCATTTCTAAGAATATTTAGTCTTTTAATTATAATCTTAAAATGACAAGAAAAAAGTAGCAATTCATATTTTTAAATTATTTCATTTAAATCCCATGAGTGAGGTTAGTAATAATGGAAGGATTATTATCTCCATTTCATAGATTAAGAAATTGATGCTTAGATGGGTAAAAGAAATAGATGCTTAGATGGGTATCTTGCCCAGCTAATTAGTGACACAGCCTAACTCTAATCCAGGAAATTCAATAAATGAAATCTATAGTCTCGACATAGATTTAAATTCTAGACAATCAAAATCTAGTCCTTAAATTATCTATGAAGTTCTTATCCGGAAGTATAATTATTTTCCTAAGAAACTAGGATTCCTCCCACCCTGGCCTGCTTGAACGTAAACTTTATTATTTATTATATTATACTATCTCCTATCCTTTTAAATAATGTCCTAGGTTACATAAAAAGAGAAGCAAATATACTTTACCAATCAAGGAGCACCTAGGATTTCAGAGCTTCCTTTCTAGAAGTGGACTCCATTACCCTAAGGCAGTACCAACTGCAGAACATTAGATTTGGCTCATTCCTGCCCCACACATACTATATGAGTTTCCTAGGGCTGCCAGAAGAAAGCACTACAAACTGGGCAGCTTACAAGAGAAATTTACTCTCTCACAGTTACAGAGGCCAGAGGTCTGAAATCAAGGTGTCATCGGGCTACATTTCCTCCAAGGTCTCTGGGGAGAATTCTTCTTTATTTTGTCTAATTTCTAGTGGTTCCAGTCATTCCATGGTTTGAGGCTGCATCACTCCAACCTTTGCCTTTATTTTGCCTATACACTGCTTTCACCTCTTCTCTGCTTGTCTCTTCTGTGTCTCCTTCATAAAGATACTTGTCATTTGATTTAGGGCCCACCTGGATAATCCAGGATAATCTCATCTTGAGGTCCTTTAAATTTCATCTGCAAAGATTCCTTTTCCAAATAAGATGAAATTCACAGGTTCTGAGAAATGGACACATCATTTGGTATGGTCATATTCAACCCACTACACCACAGAAAAACCCAACACTGTCACAGGCCCATGTGAAGCTGTTATGATTTATATCACTGAATGTTCTACCATTTAGTCTGATCTCTTATTTACCACTTTACTCTTTTCCCATGTGAGGGGGCTTGATCTGACCATGTCATGAACTACACCTGTTGTCATCAAAGCCTGCCTTTAGATCTATCCTCTGATTACGTCCAATAACATACAATTTCAGCTACTTTTGACTGGCTCTCAACTAACTGATTATCACCATGCTCTGTTCTAGACTGTTTTTATTGGTTACCTGCTCACTCCACTCATGAACCACAAATCCAAAACATTTTTTTTCACTATAAAGAAGTGGTCTGCTCTGCGAAAAATGACCATACATCCCATTTTGCACAAAACCTTGCTGGTCTACCTGATTTTTCAGTATACTTCAAGCTCAAGATTATATGGACATCCTAACTCAGGCACCCTTCAGCTTCAAACCAAATAATATCAGAAGGTTACCAACTGAAATCATATTACTCCAAACTCCCGAAAACAAGTGGATTGTTGCAGTTTCTCTAACCTTTAGTGTATTGAGGAACACGCTTCCCAACGACTAAATTATCTTCACCAGGATATAGTAAAAGGGAGAATAAAGTATTAGGCTCACTCTCTAATATCCTTCTAAGGATTTAACAACATGTACCTGAAAAATAACTGGTCCTAAGAACACAACAAGAGTCTGTTGTGTTTACTCAGGATCCTCAGTAAAATAACATGGAAAGAAAGAATGGCTGTAGTGATTTAAGTTAACATCTAAGATTTGGCTTTTGAGCTATTGGGTATATGCAATATGAATTCTTTCATGAACAGGAATAATACCTTTTCCATTAACTGTTCCGCTTAATTTTTTTAAACTATTTTGCAGATATCTGCCTACCAATCTAGGTGTTGTTTTGTTGTTGGTATTGTTTTTACACTTCAGAGAAACTAAGAGATTTCTACTTACTTTATTCGAACAGTAAAATTTTTGCATAGAAAGTTTTCAATCTTAATAAATTTCATTAAAGTCTATAGAACACTGGAATTATGTAGCTTTGTGGCAAAATTTGAAACTTTTCTGTTGGATATGTTGTCTGTAAAAATGGATTTAATTTTGAGTGTTACAGTCATTTATAAATATGAATTTATTTTAACAATTTGAAAAATTATTTGCAAAAATAATCCAATTATCTGTGATTGGTTTTTACCTGTGGGCTTTAAGTTCTGTTTTTTGTTTTTGTTTTGTTTTGTTTTGTTTTTTCCCTACAGACCTGAACCTTTGCTTTTATTTGAGCATTCTAAACTCATTTAGCTGGAAAACCAAATTCCCCACGGTCCCATTATGTACGTTGCTAAGCAAACAATTTAGTAGCATCTGTAAACAGGAGGTTTGGATGTCAGCCAGTCTTATAAGTTGAGAGTAGGTCAGTGCATTTTAAACCAGACATCATTAATGAAGAAAGGTGTCTTGCTGCTAAGCCAGTTTATATTTCTTTTTGGGCAAATATACACATGTATTGACCTATGCTATATTGATTTTGCTTTTTTACCCCTGCCTTTGAAGCACTTTCCATATTGCTATATAGATTTTACTTAACAAGGACTTCCCTAATTTGAAAAACAGATCTAAAGGTAATCTTAAAGCTTTACTTGCATACTTTTCAAGCAAAGCTGTATAATATATTCTATCCTTTCCCTACATTCTTTCTGTAAAAAATAATTTGTCATGAGTAAATAATCTAGCCTTTAAAACTGACACTAAATGGAAAGATGCTATGGCTTTTCAAATGGATATTAGATCATCTGTTACCAAATTAAATTGGTATCAGTTTGCAAGGAGTACCATAAGAAAGTACTACAAACTGGGTGCCTTAAACAACAAAAATTTTTGTTTCAGTCTGGAGGCTGGAAGTCTAAAAACAAGGTATCCTCATGTAACAGTGAAACAACAAAAGAGGTATTAATATTATAACTAACTCCACTTTTGTTAAGGGGCCCTTACCCGATTCCTGCATATAGGAAAGGATAATTTTAGAACAGTGAAGTAATCTGCAAAAACAGCAATCACGTAGTTTTTAAAAGTAACTGAGATTAAAGGAGAAGTATGTATACAACTATATATTTTATTAAAGATTTATAGGAGCATTGTGACTTGACCAAAGAAAAAGACATTCCCAACCTCCTTGGACCCTCCCTGGGGCCCAGATGTCTGCAGTGAAATCATCAGTTACCTCTTGATCCCAATTCCCAACTCTTTCTCCTTCCCTTCACATAAAAAGAACCTGAAATTTGTACTCACTTAAGATGGTACTTCAGGACATTAGTCCAAAATCTTCTCAGGTGGCTGACTCTGAATAACCTGCTTCTCTTCCCACCAATTCTTATCTCTCACATTTGGTTTTTGAGTAGTAAGCAACCAAACTTAAGTTTGGGTTACATTCAGGGTTGCTTTCTTCTGAACCTAGGTTTGGTTACATTTAGGGTTGTGACAGAGAACATGTCCCATGCCTCTGTCTTCCTGGTGGCTTGCTGACAATGACCATCTTTGGTGTTCCTTGGCTTGTGGTATTGTAACTCCAATCTTCCCATAGCATTTGCCCTGTAACTCTCTCTCTGTGTCCAGATTACCCTGTTTTATAAGAACACAGTCATACTGAATTAGGGGAAACCTTAATGACCTCATCTTCATTTGGTCATCTGCAAAGACCTTTCCAATAATGTCACATTCACAGGTACTGAGAATTAGGACTTCATGTTTTGGGGAGACACAATTCAACATATAACAAAATTCATTCATGAAGAAATGTCACAGACTACACTGGCACACCAGTGTTTCCACATTTCTGTCAGATCCAGTGGTTCTCTTCTTTTATTGTCTCCTTTTGTTTGTTTTTCATGGTGGCATTTTGTTATTTAACTTCCTATATTAGATTTTAAAAGCACTCAAGTTAATCCAGTTTTACAAAAGAGATGTAGATATAAAAATGATTTGTAATAGCACATCTATATTGCTGATGAAATACATTCATAAGCTGTTTTGTCTATACATATGCATACATTCAAGTAACAGTTGAAACTGCTGAAACTACGTCACCATATTTTGGCACGTATTATGAATTGCCATTTGGAAGGAAAAAACCAATACTAAGAATCCTTTCTTATAAAAGAATATAAGGTCTCTCTCTTGTTAGTCTTGTTAGTCTTGTTTTTTCTCCCCTAAGGAAATCCAACAACTATGTTGGGAAATCAAGGCAACCGTCAAACCAGGGAATCTAGATGTACAGGAAACAACAGGTAGATTGGCAAAAAGATAAAGGCCAATTTAAGAGCAGAATTAATTTCTTCTGCAGTGACCTTAGATCACCACGGCAGGGGGAAAAGTCCAGAACAACTGGCAGTAACATAAAATCCAGAAATACGGTTGTTTGAAAGATGGCTGTAGCCAGAATAGGAGCCCACAATACAATAGTTTAGGCCAATACCCTTAAGAAATAAAGCCTGTGGCAGTCATTTCCAGAAGAAATTGATAGCACAGGAAGTGGACTTAGAGAGGTAGAGAATGTGACCAAAAGGACAGGGTAGCCCTAGAAAAGATAATCCTACAAATCTACACATCTCCTGGCATGTCAAAATAATGAAGTCTGAGGGTTCCTATCATCATCTCCCTAGCTGCCAGTTTACCTAAGGTATACATCATCTTCATGTTTTCCCCATACTTGGAAAGATTCTTTTTTAAATTTTTTAAATTTTATAGAGATTTAGGAGGAACATGGGCAGTTTCATTACAAGGATACTGCATAGTAGTAAAGTCTGGGCTTTTAGTGTATCCGTTACCCCACTAGTGAACAACTGTACCCAGAAGGTAATTTTCAACCCTCACTCTCCTTGTACTTAGAAAGATTCTTAAAACAGAAATATGAGCCTTGAGATATGTAGTCATAGTATACAAGAACACAGTGTTTGTATCTTATAATCAGGCTATAATGAATAGCTCTAATTTCTCAGAAGGCAAGAGAAGACTGTGTGTTTGATTGTATTTCCTTGGTTTACTTTTACCTCTGAGAAATCGGTATAAAAATCCAAAATCTGTATAAGTATAAAGCAATGAAGGCAATCAGTTTTTCTTCATGAGCACTCTTAGAGCCCTTTTCTAAAAGAAAAAGTATGGATGCAAGATACACACACACACACAGAGAGACACACATAGAGAAAGAGGATATGTGGTGCACACCATGTGGCATACACTTACATTTTAAATTATGATGAATTAAATTTTCCCATGAGGCCTCAATATTGTACTACATTGAAAATATTAGAAAATCACAAAGGTAGCATAAAATCAATGTTTTGAATCATTGACCACAAGGGAAATAATATTTGAGCCTCCTAGTTTTATTAATATCACAATAACTATTTAAATATTTACCATAAAAGCCCAAAGAGAGAGAAAGAAGCATTAGGGAACAACTTGTATAATATAAATCATTTAAAGCTTTCTCACCTCCATGATCATGTTTCTTCTGCCTCGAAAGAAAACATGGCAAATTGAACATTTATGAAAAATGTATTACATAAAGTTGGATATTTAAAGATTATAGCCATAATGTTTATGTGTAGAATAAAATAATCTGGAGGGAAAAAAGATTAATATCCTGAAGAAAATTTACCAACATCCTAACGAGACTAGGATTTGTTTAGAACACACCTGAGGGTGCTCCTTAGACAAGAAACAATGTGAAGAACATTTCTTTTAAATTATAACTCTGCTGCTTAAAAAAACTGCAGGTAGCTTACACTAAAAGCAGATAGAACTGTATCTATACATATGTAAAATACGTAGGTGTATAATAGGTAAAAAATAAAATAAAGAATTAAAAATGCAGGGGCTAAGTAATAAGGTATGGTTAGCAGTGGAGAAAGGAATAAGAAAGCAATAACTTGAAGAAAAGAATGAGTGGAACATTATGGGTTTGGTGAAATATAGGGTGCAGGCATTTGGTAATTTATTCTGATTTAACAGAAAACAGCATTAATCTCAAATCAAAAAAGTAGTATATGCCCAGAAGAATTTCTTCAATATTGTGAATCTATGTATAGTCAAGACTACATTGTGAAGATAAATAAATCACATATGTCAGTTGCTAAGCATGTTTGCTAAATGGTATAAAATATAAGGGACTTTCATAATATAAATATGCATCACAGTGCTGGTTCCTAAGCAGACTGCACTCAACACTGAGTGCTTTAGACACATAAGAAAGGAAACTTAGAAGCTTTATTTATTAGTGATATTATATTCATTATTAAATTTACAGACTGGAACACTATGATTTCTTCTTTGCTTTTATTATTTTAATTGACACATAATAATTTTATATATTCATGGAGTACAATGTTATATTTTCATACATGTATACAATGTGTAATGATCAAACAGGCTATTCAGCATATCTATCACTTCAAACATTTACTGTTCCTTTGTGTTGGGAACTTTCGAAATCTGGTTTTCTAGCTATTTTAAAATATATAATACATTGTTGCTAATTATAGTCACCCTATAGCGCTAGGGAACACTAGAACTTATTCCTCCTATCTAGCTGTACTTTTAAATCCATTAACCAGCCTTTGGCTATCTCCTTCTTCCCCTTTCCTTCCCCTCCTAGAGTAACCACTATTCTACTCTCTACTTCTATGAGATCAACTTTTTAAGATTTCCCATATGAGTGAGAACATGCAGTATTTATCTTACTGTGCCTGGTTTATTTCATTTAACCTAATGTGTTCCAAGCTCATGTGGAGTTTTATATGTCATATTATAAAAGCATTATTAAAAGGCAACCTACCATTAAATTAATTAAAATCAACTTGAAATTGACAAAATGGCAGAGAACTCATGGTATAATGGTGGAAAAACCACCGTGCTGATAATCTATGTAATAGAACTACTATTTTCTACATGGCAAAGAGAGAACTATAACCTGCTGAGGGACTGCTATTGCACCACATGCTATAGACAAATGAACAATACATGAAGTCAATAAGAATTCCAGCAAAGAATAACTGAGAGTTTAGGTCATAAAAGCCCCAGGAGATTCTAATTTCCTAGAAGTAGGGCTTTCTCTCAAAGCGTTAATATTACTACCAAAGTGTTGCAGTCATTGGAAGATTTTTAATAACTTAAATTTTCCTTTGCAAAATTTAACATTATTAGATGATGACATCTAAAACCTCAGACTCTCTTTAGATAAAATAAAATTATTATTCTATTTTTCTGATAAATTAATTTCCTAAAAAGTGATTTCTTTAAAAAATCATTTCTAAAACAACTTTCCACCTGAAAAAAATTAGTTAACAATACACAATTTTAATGGCTTGAATCACTGAATCACTTGTGCACACTTGGCCTCTCACACCCATTCTGTGAGCTACTTCGTAAACTTTCTGAAGATGCTGAGAACGTTAACTTAGTGTCTACCCAATAAAGGAGAAACACTGTAATGAGAGTGTATGAATTTTATACATTGCCTGAATCTACTGGTTACAACCACAGTGGTTTGGAGGCCATAGATTCATTCTTTTTCTCAAGTTTGGTAAACAGTTAACTATAATTTGTATGTCCAGACTCAAAGAGCAACAGTGAATGCATTTCTGGAGTAACAGTGCCATTTCCAATCCCTAGTAAAACAGCAGATACAACCTTCCTCTTGGGGTGTTTCTTATGTAATCAAGAAAAACACACCAGGACTAGTAACAGTCCTGTAACTGAAGACTAATCAGTCACAGGACATATCTAGAAAATGCAAATAAAATATAGGAAAGAAGCTTACCATCGTTGTAACATTTAAGAAAATCACAAGCAAATATCTGCCGTTCACTGTTCTGTTCTAAAATTTCAAACTATTGTTCTAAAAGTACGTACAGTGAAGTTAAATACATTAACAATGCTTACTGAGTTTCTCTTTCAAAGGATTATCAGCATTAACTCTTTTTATAAATATGAGCCACCCCATGGGCATCTATTTGTATGGAATAGCATACTTCAATTTTCACTACCCGCCCCATATCATAAAGGAAAATTATACACATACACACACTCATGTAAGAATATATTTTTAAAACCATGGGACCCTGGTCTCAGTTTCACTAGAATAATACTACAATCAACAGTGAACTGGCTATAAACACAGAGACTTACACTATTTCACAACTGAACAACGCTAAAAGTTTCAGTCCTTTAACATAGTTAATCTCAGTGCATACTTACAAATAAGACAAGCAAGGCAGGTAATACAAATCAGAAAGCTGACGCAGATAGAGGTTTAATGACTTCCTACAGCTGGTGAGTGGCAAAACCTAGTCTTCTGACTCCTAATTCAATGCATATTACCATGCATACACACAAGCATATTTACACGCCTTCTGCCTACAGCCACAGTCTATATTTTTATTGTATGTTTTATATTTGCAGCTCCTACTTCACTCAATGTCAAAAAAATATTACCGAATTTCAAAGTTGAGAGTGGTTACAGGAAATATACAGCCTAAATCTTTTGGCCCTTGTTTGCATATTTTTAAATTTCATGATTACATTCTCCCTGCTTCGAAAAATTCTATTACCGTATGAAAAACTATTAAATGGCCTTCTATTGACTCTAGTAAAACAATTATTGAAAAAAGGAATAGAGCCCCATAAAGCATGTGCATGGAAACAAATATAATCCCTTCTTGGCAGAGATGCACAAACTCAAATTGCTGAGAAAGAATCTGAAAGATATTCTGAAATCAATACTTGTGCAGTAAATGGTCAAAGAAAAATATGCAAGGCAGAGGAGATATACATATAACACTCAGCATTAAAGGAATCCCTTTAAGTGGGCTAGATTTTCCAATAAAGAATATAAAGCCAATAAATCAAACATAAATAAGTCCCTGGTGGAATACTAGGCTTACAACAGGCACTTAATAATTTCTTACTACCATTAAAAACCTTTACATTTTATTAAAGCACATACTGAACTCTATTAAACTGAAAATGATTTCTTTTGAAGTATACAGAAATTAAGTGGAAAATCAGAAAAAAACTACTGTTTTCAGAGTTCTCGTTGCATTATGTATTCCAGCTTTATGCAAGAAGATTAGGATTAACTATACAGCATCCTAATTACTGTCTTGCTTCCATTTCTGACTCATTTAGAATGTGGGCAAGCAGATGGCCAAGGAAAAGGTCTTACAATAACAGGCAGCGTTTCCCCCATCTTAGCTTAGTCACATTCAAGAAAAAAACACAAGTATCTCCTTTATTCCTAACTACAAACTATAAGCTCACTGCAGTTCAATGAGACTGTCTATTCTTTTAATTCCTAAGTAATACAACATGTACATTTTTTAGTAATAATGTAATATAGGGGATAGGAGAGAAATAAATGCAGTCCATTGTAGGTTTGTTATCAAGAGAAATCTATAATGTTTATGCAAAAATGCACATTCCATTAGAAATAACAGGATTCACAACATCAGAAATTATTTCAAGAAATATAAATTTTGTCTACAATTTGGAGGTTTTTAAAAAAAAAAAAATAGTAGAAGAATGAAACCAGACCCCTATTTCTCATCATATACAAAAATCAAATCAAAATGGATTAAAGACTTAAATCTAAGACCTCAAACTACGAAATTATTACAAGAAAACACTGGGGAAACTCTCCAGGACATTGGAATGGGCAAAGGTTTCTAGAGTAATATCCTACAACAGCAGACAACCCATGCGAAAATGGACAAATGGGGTCACATCAAGTTAAAAGGTTCCTGCACAGCAAAGAAAACAATCAACAAAGTGAACAGATATCCCACAGAATGGGAGAAAATATTTGCTAAGTGTCCACCTGAGAAGGGATTAATAAAAAGATATATAAGGCGATCAAAAATAGGAAAAAATCCAATAATCTGATTAAAAATGGGCAAAAGATCTGAATAGATATTTCTCAAAAGAAGACATACAAATGGCATACAGGTAGATGAAAAGGTGCTCAACATCACTGATCAGAGATATGCAAATCAAAACTACAATGAGATAACACCTCACTCCAGTTCAAGTGACTTTTATCTGAAAGACAGACAACAATGCTAGCAAGGATGTGAAGAAAAGGGAACCCTTGTGAACTGTTGGTGGGAATGTAAATTAGTATTGCCACTATGGAGAACAGTTTGGAGGCCCATCATAAAACTAAAAATAGAACTACCATATGACCCAGCACTCCCACTACTGGGTATACACCCAAAAGAAAGAAAATCAGTATTCAAAGAGATATCTGCACGCCCATGTTTACTGCAACATTATTCACAATAATCAACATTTGGAAGCCACCTAGATTTCTATCAACAGAAGAATGAATAAAGAAAATGTACATATACACAATGAAGTACTATTCGACTATAAAAACGAATTAGGTCCTGTCATTTGCAACCACATGGATGAACGTAGAGGTCACTATGTTTTTTTTTTTTTTTTTTTTTTGAGACGGAGTCTCGCTCTGTCGCCCAGGCTGGAGTGCAGTGGCGCGATCTCGGCTCACTGCAAGCTCCGCCTCCCGGGTTCACGCCATTCTCCCACCTCAGCCTCCGAGTAGCTGGGACTACAGGCGCCCGCCACCACGCCCAGCTAGTTTTTTGTATTTTTAATAGAGACAGGGTTTCACCATGTTAGCCAGGATGGTCTTGATCTCCTGACCTCATGATCCACCTGCCTCGGCCTCCCAAAGTGCTGGGATTACAGGCTTGAGCCACCGCGCCCGGCGGAGGTCACTATGTTAAGTGAAATAAGCCAGGCACCAAAAGACAAATCTCATGTTTTCACTTATTTGTGGAAGCTAAAAAAATTAAAACAAATGCACTCATGGACTCAGAGAGAAGAATGATGGTTATCAGAGACTGGGAAGGATAGTGGAAGCTGTGAGTGTGAGGATGGTTAATGGATACAAAAATATAGTTTGACAGAATGACTAAAATCTAGTATTTGATAGCACAAAAGGGTAACTACCATCAACAATAATTAATTGTACATTTCAAAATAACTGAAAGAGTAAAAATCATTTAAACCCATTCAAACCATAAACAAAAATAAATGGTGCATAGTGTGGACTCTCTTATTACCTATAGCTTCTCAATGATCTTCTTGGTATGAAACGCCATTTACTTAATCTAGTTTATTTTCTACACGTAGTATAAGAAAGAAAGGAAAATCTGTGTCCCTTAATACCATTCTTTCTGCATAATTATTTCCTTCCTGAATATGCACTTCATTGGATGAATACCAATTCTTAAGTTTACTGGTGAATGTTGAAAAAAAGGATAGGAAAAACGTGAATCTTGAAAAAGTACTGCACAAAAATATTCTTAACAAAATGGTCAAAAAAAGTTTAAAATCAGCACAACATACACTTGACCTGATTAGGGAGTTTCACACTGCCCTTTTACTTTTTCATTTTTGTTTTTATTTTTGGAGACTGGGTCTTGCTCTGTCATCCAAGCGAGAGTGCAGTGATGCTATTGCAGTTCACTGCAGCCTTGACCTCCCAGGCTCAAGTGATCCTCCTACCTCACCCTCCTGGGTAACTGAGACCAGAGATGCATACTACCATGCCAGCTAATTTTTTTAAATTTTTTTTGTAGAGATGAGGTCTTGCTATGTTGCTCAGGGTGGTCTGGAACTGCTGGCCTCAAACAATCCTTCTGCCTCGGGCTCCAAAAGTGTTATGATTACAGGCATTAGCCACTGTGCCCAGCCTTCCCTATTTTTAAAAAATCTATTCCCTTTCCTTTGACCTTCTCTCTTATAATGATTAAACTCTGTCCTTTAAACATCTCCAAATTTAAAAAGTGTGTCAACTAGAACAATAGAATATAAAATTAAAGAACAGTCAGCTTTGATATTTACCTACATTTATAGATCTTTTAGTCCATGAAGCAACTAGAACCATTGTTATTAAGGCCCTGGAAGCTAACACACAAGTTTAATTTACCAAGATGAGCCTTTGCCCTAAAATGTTCCCTTGGAGTTGGGTACATGTGACATTTCTTTTATTCACATATAGAAACATCAAATATGGCAGAAAGATGGGGTTGGCGGCTTTATGTCACAAAGAGTGGGAACAGCTTACAAGGTACTTGTTGTCAGAGGGCAGGAAGTTAAATCCTGGCTTCCACATTCCCTGTGTACCTTTTCCTGGGTATTCATTTTTTGTTTTATTGTAAAAATGGGATTAACTTGACATGTGAAATAAGAAAATATCAAAATATCAAATATCAGATATGCTAATTACTTTTTGCATTACTATTTCTTACTAGCTAGGGGACATATACGTACTCTTAAGAACCAGCAAGCATTTTTCTACCGAATCGCAGAACCAAATACAAGCGTACCTTGGAGATATTACAGGTTTTGTTATAGACCACCAGAATAAAATGAATATAGCAATAAAGCAAGTTACATAATTTTTTTGTTTTCCAAGTGCTTATAAAGGTTGTGTTTACACTATATTACACTTTATTAAGTGTGTAATAGCATTATGTCTAAAAAATATATATACCTTAATTTAAAAGTACCACATTGCTAAAAAAAAAAAAAAAAAAAAAAAAAATGCTAACAATCATCTGAGCGTTCAGCCAGTTGTAATCCTTTAGCTATTAGGGGGTCTTGCCTCTATGTTGACGGCTGCTGACTAATCAGGGTGATGGTTGCTGAAGGTTGGGGTGGCTGTAACAATTTTCTTAAGAAAACCATAAAGTCTGCCCTATTAATTAACTCTTCCTTTCATGAAAGATTTTTCTGCAGCACGTGATACTGTTTGATAGCATTTCACCCACAGTAGAACTTTTGAAATTGAGGTCAATGCTCTCAAACCCTGTCACTACTTTATCAGTGAAGTTTATTAAATATTCTAAGTCCTTTGTTGTCACTTCAGCAGTGTTCACAGCATCTTCACTAGGAGAAGATTCAATCTCAAGAAACCACTTTCTTTCCTTATCCATAAAAAGCAACTCCTTATCTGTTCAAGTTTTATCATGAGATTGTAGCAATTCAGTTACACCTTCAAGTTTCACTTCTAATTCCAGTTCTCTTGCTATTTCTACCACACCTGTAGTTACTCACTCCACTTATGTCTTGAACCCCTCAAAGTCATCCATGAGCACTGGAATCAAGTTCTTCCAAATTCATGTTCATGTTGATATTTTGATCTGTTCTCATGCATCACAAATGTTCTTAATGGCATCTAGAATGGTGACTCCCTTTCAGCTTTTCAATTTACTTTTCCCAGACCCATCAGCAGAATCATTATTTATGACAGCTAGAGTCTTACAAAATGTACTTCTTAAAAAATAAGACTTGAAAGTCAAAATTCCTCTTTGATCCGTGGCCTACAAAATAAATATTGTGTTAGCAGGCATGAAAATAACATTAATCTCTTTATACATCTCCATCACAGCTCTTAGATGATCATGTGCATTTTCAATGAGTAGTAGTATCTTGAAAAAAATTTTTTTATCTGAGTCCAGGACAACTTCAAATATGGTCAACACAAATTCATAAACTTTCTTAAAACATTATGAGATTTTTTGCAATTTTTTTTTTTTAGCTTATCGGTTGTTGGTAGTGTTACTGTATCCTATGTGTGGCCCAAGACCATTCTTCTTCCAATGTGGCCTAAGGAAACCAAAAGATTGGACACTTCTGCTATGAAGAGATGTACTGTCACCCAGACTCTGTTGTTTCCTTTATCAAGCACAAGTAGAACAGATTTAGCATCATTATTAAGGGCCCTAGGATTTTTGGAATGGGCAACGAGCACTGGCTTCAACTTGTAGTTATCAGCTGCATTTGCTCCTAACAAGAGAGTGAGCCTGTCCTTTGATGCTCTGAAGTCAGGCATTGACATCTCTCTAGCTATCAAAGTCCTACATGGCATCTTCTTCCAAAACAAGGCTGTTTCATCTGTCTTGAAAATCTGTTGTTTAGTGGAGACACCTTCATCAATTATTTTAGCTAGATCTTCTGAATAACTTGCTGTAACTTCTATGTCAATACTTACTGCTTACCTTAAACTTTTATGTTATGAAAACAACTTATTTCCTGAAGCTGTCAAGAATGAACCAATTTTTGCTAGCTTCCAACTTTTCTTCTGAAACTTCCTCACCTCTTTTCAGCATTCACAGAATTGAAGAGAGTTAGGGCTTTGCTCTGGATTAGGATTTGGCTTAAGAGAATGTTGGGGCTGGTTTGATCTATCCAGAACTCCAACTCAGCAATAAGACTGCTTTAGTTTCTTATCATTTGTGTGTTCACCAGAGTAGCAGTTTTAATTTCCTTCAAGAACTTATCCTTTGGATTTACAACTTCACTAATTGATACAAGAGGCCTACCTTATGACCCATCTCAATTTTTGACATGCTTTCCTCACTAAAATTAATCATTTCTAGATTTTCATTTAAAGTGAGAGACTCATAACTAGTTATTTCTCTTGGACACTTAGAGGCCATTGTAGGGTCATTAGTTGGTCTGATTTCAATATTGCTGTGTCTCAGCAAATAAGAAGGCCTGAGGAGAGGAAAAGAGATCTGGAACCTGCCAGTCAGTGGAGTAGTCAGAACCACATATTTGTTAATTCAACTTGCCATCTTATATGGGTGAGGTTTGTGGTGCCCTCAAACAGTTACCACAGTGACAGCAAAGATTACTAATCACAGATCACTACAACATATGTAACAATAAGGAAAGTTTGAAACACTGCAAGAATTACCAAAATGTGACACAAAGACAGGAAGTGAGCACATGCTGTTGGAAAACTGGTGATGACAGACTTACCCAATGCAGGGTTACCACAAACCTAATGCACAATACAGTGAAGCACAATAAAACGACATAAGTCTGTAATAAAATTGTGCTGAAGTGACTGTACTATATAATTACTTTTCATTCATTTACACATACATATTGACAAAGCCTATTTTTAAAATTCATTTTGGCTGTTTATGGAATATGTGTTTCATTTCATAAATTGAGAAAAATTTTGACATACTGTATATTAGGTTTCTATGCTGTTTCCTGGATACAAAAATGTTATTCCTTAAAGTAAATCTAGCATATTAAAATAACATATATTACAGTGTTTACTTGATGCTATTGGAACAAGGAAAATGATATTAATTTTTATAACCACCAAATATTATACCACATTTCTATACTATCTTACTATACCATTATTACTATATTATCTTACCATTATTACATTATTATCACGATACATAGGGCTATTTAAATGTAATTAGGAGTATACATCACCTGACGTTCTTATTACTATATTGTTTTTGTTGCCAGTAGGCAACTTGCACATATGTTTAGGAGCCACTTAATAAGAACATCACTGAGCCTAATTTCCCCTGCTGTGGTTGGCTGGAGAATAAATATAGCAATATCTTCATGTGACTTTCCAAAATAGGAATGGATAATATTTCCCCAAACATATAACATGAAACATGCTTCTAATGAATAATCCTATATCTGCAATTTACTTATCACTATTCTGCTATTTTCTTATTTATTTGTTTAATAGAATGTAAGTAATGTCCATGAATAGGGATCTTCCCTGTCTTGTTCATCATTACATACTCCATGTTCTAAATAATGTCAGATGAATCATAACTGCTCATTAAACAGATTTAACAAATGGGTAAATCCTGTATTTGAGCACCCAGCTTGATGGAGAAGCTCTGGCCCCACATAGACAGCTACTAGTTGGAAGCATAGCAATGAATACAAACTCAAATGATCAATAAGAGGAATAAATGAAGGCTCTCTTGCCCTAAAACACAAAAACGTGAACTTTCCAATTTTGGAAGTAGATACTAAGATAAATGTGCAGGTTTTATGTAAACCTAAACAAATGACCAGCATTATTTAATCTAGTTTTATGCCACAAACAATAACAAAAAGTTGACCGTAACTATTTTCAATGGCATGATAAAAGCTAACACAAGAATAAAGTACAATAAGGGTTTCTTATCATTGCTTCCACATTTCTGCTTACTTCTTACAGCTAAAATAAATAGCTATAAATTTTGTAGCTAGCTCATCTGTCACTTCAGATATGCTCAAACCTTGCTTACCTATAGAACAAGTGTTGAATAAAATTACTGGGCTTCAAAAGTTTTAAGAATAAACATTTCAATATATGCAGCCACTTCTTTAATAAAAAGAATTAAGCATAAAAAGAAATAAAAAACTTAAAAAGAGGTTTTAAAATGATCTTTCCTAAGTGTCAGAAGAGGGAATAAGTCAAAGGAGTTGACATATAAAATGAAGAATCTTACTCTTTTTCTTCCTAGTGCCATTCTTAGTATAACCAAATCTATCTAACCGTCCATCACTTTAACATCCTCAGGACTCAATTGTTCAGTATGCTCAGTGGAACTCTGGAACAGGATTCCCACTTACCAGGTTAATAATAATGCTAGGCCGGGCGCAGTGGCGCACGCCTGTAATCCCAGCACTTTGGGAGGCCGAGACGGGCGAATCACAAGGTCAGGAGATCGAGACCATGGTGAAACCCCGTCTCTACTAAAAAAAAAAAAAAACAAAAAATTAGCCGGGCGCGGTGGCGGGCGCCTGTAGTCCCAGCTACTCAGGAGGCTGAGGCAGGAGAATGGCGTGAACCCGGGAGGCGGAGCTTGCAGTGAGCCGAGATCACGCCACTGCACTCCAGCCTGGGCGACAGAGCAAGACTCCGTCTCAAAAAAAAAAAATAATAATAATAATAATAATAATAATAATAATGCTAATGAAACTAAATCCATAGCCTGTTTTCTAGTTTCTAGTACCCTCAGGTATTTATCACTTCTTTGGTCCTATGAAAACTGAGAAGAGCAGAAGCTGTCCCAAGGTCTCAACAGAATTTGCTTGTAAAGGAGCCAGGTTGCCTCAGAGCTCAGTCCCCAGCAACTCCATGATGCATTCCACTCAAAAGAATCCCCAGACCTTGGAAAACTCAAGAAAGCACTCAGCTTGGGGTCAAGATAGAGTTTCTCAGTTTATTTATCAACTGAAAGTGACAAAAAGGAAGATAAAAAGATTGAAAAATGAGAATTAGAAAAGAGAGTACAAAGTACCCACAGAGATTTTTTTTCAAGTGGTATTAAAAACATAAAGAAAGTCAATCGTGTTTCTCAGAGAAAATACCTCTGAGGTGGAGGTAAGAATGTGATGTGAAATCTAAGGCAGTCATGATTTCAAGAATAAATTTGGTTGCAAATAAGAAAAAAATCTCATCCTACAGATATATGACACAAAGGAAGCAGAGACATGCAAAAGAAAACAAGATAACTCAGGCTAGTTTCTAAATAGTTTGGATTCTCTCAAGTGCTTACGTAAATTGAAATCTGGAAGACAGCAATTCACTAATCAAATCAACCCTTAATTTGTACTATCGTTGGAATGTTAAATCTTACAGACACAGACTGGCAGTTTTCTCTTAAATTGGTGCCTTGTTAGATTGCATAAGCTTTTATATTAATGATCATTTTAAAAGTTTAAAGTATTATTTATATAAAGTGGTTAAGACATATTAACTATTTACAAATGTATCTTAAATGTTTGTGATTGTGTCTAAACCAAAAAATGAAGAAAGGCCATTATGTTCTGCTTAACCCCATGATGCCGCAGACTGAAGATGTGATATTTCAAATAAGTAAGTAATAATGCATAAACACTGTGTTTTTATGAAATGCATGTTAAAATTATGTCAATAAAATCTCTCTATCCTGAAATGGAAGTAAACCATTTTGATGTATGCTAATGTAAGCCTTTATAAGGAATATTAGTCATATATTCAAATGTAGTTCTGATTACAAAACAAAAATATGCTGGAAATTCCATAAAGATCAAACTAATTAAGGTACTTAATTGCCTCTGACTAATTATGGAAATTGGCAAGCTCAGTTAGGAAACAAGCTTTTTAAAAGAGTTTATATTTTAGGCCATAGCTTCCTCGGCTTCATTTTACTGGGAGTCACTTGTATCATTTCAGATCTTATATTGCAAGCTCTGTCCACAGAGAGTTATAAAGGGAAATGACTGCATATGTATCCAAAGCTTAAGTGGGACAAGGAGAAGCTACACTCTCAGACTTACAGTCAGAAGTTGGGTTGGCATTTTCCTAGATCATACATTGTTTCTCATTAACAGTGTGACTTCTCTCAATTTGTTGCTGTTAGTCTTCCACAAGGCACATTTGTTGTTCATCGAGGCCCTTTAACTCAAAGGGGCAAAATGCCTCAATCAAGAAACTATGAATCCCTTTGAAATGTCTTACATAAAACAAAAGACAAATATTTCAGTCATAAAAGAAAGAAGATGCACTCTGGAATTTAACTGATAATGGTTTTTTAAAACCCAGTTGTGCCACTTGTTAGGTACATTTTAAGAACTTGGGAAGTTACTTAATTTCTCTTGGTCTCATTTTCTGCATTTATAAATTGGAAATAATAACACCTAGTTTGCACTGTTGTCACAATAATAGGGACAATATAAGGTATCTAGCTCATTTATGGAAATAGAAAGTATCCATAAGTGGTAGTTATTATATTTTATATTCAATGCAATATAATTTTTTCATACTATGGTTCACTACTTTATTAGAGATATATGAGCAGCTATGAAGAATCAAAGAATACTCCAGGGTGTTCTTGAGACAAATTATAATTCTATCATAAGAATCAAAGAGAAGTAGGGGGGGAAATAATGGAAATGAGTCAATAAGCAAATGTTATTCCATATTCTTTAATCTTTACCTTAAAATATTTAAGGTGCCAATTTCTATCTAAAATGACACCCTGAAAGGTATCATTATTTACAAAAATTATGTTGTACAAAATGAATTATATATAATATTCCAAAGTACATATCTATTGATAATCTGAAGTTAGTGACATAATTACATTCAATTTCTCCATATTCTATTAAACAAGGATGCAATCCATTTTCTCTCTCAGGCATTGAAAGGAACTTCCCTTGTCTTTCTGCTCTCTAGAGCTTCTGGTCTCACTACTGCTTAGAGATCATTAGAAGCAGTTGTAGCAAGCAGTACTACGAAAGCAGTTCTTCCCACCCCACCTCAAAGTTGGCCAAAAAACACTGTGGAAAAGAAGTTTGCTATACTAATGTCAGAAGTGCAACAGAAACCTGATTTCTGTTGTTACCTACATCAGACCCCAGACGACACGGCCACTCAAAGGCAATGCCACCATTCAGTACTACCCATAGATGTTTAAAAAGTGTGTGTGTGCGCACGTGCGTGTGTGTGCACGCGCATGCCTGTGTTCAGAAGGTATAAAACCTGAATTTAGGAGTATTCAATGCATAGAAACCACTATATCACCCAACCCACCCTCAAATTATTGCACAACAGTATTTATATGCATTTTATGTAATAAGTTAGTAAGTATAAAAAAATTTTGAATCTAATAAAGATCCTGCTAATAAAGATGCTCTTCTTCAGGCCCTATCAAAAGCAAGAAATCTCTTTCGAGATAGTTACTGTTTTGTTTTTAAAGTACCTTTGTTGCTGATCTGTACATGAATGTCATCACTGAATGGAAGCAGTCCAAGAAACTCACATTATTCCCACTAGAAGGAGAAGCTTTGATAAATCTCTAAAGCTATGGCAGTGGTCCAGTCCCTATGCCATATGGCATTCCACCTGTCCCAAGAAGTTTTGTTAATGTCCTTTAAAGCTCCAAATAAAAATACTGAGACATAAACAATCAAATCTACACTGCGGTTGGATTTTTCAGCTCTACGTGGTAGCTGCAAAAATTCCTCATGCTGTGCATGTTAATGAGACCCTCCATGGGCACCATTAGTACATAACAACAATCACCCATAACTCATAGGCCTTCTTCCTATATCTGAATATGTTCATTGCATTTAGAAATTAGAAATAAAATATGCCTGGAGAAATTCTAGATGTCAGGAGGCATAAGGACTAAAGATCTGAAAGTGCTGGCAAAATAAGCAAATCTAGAGGTTGTGAGCGTATTACCTCAAAGGATTAAAATAATCTAACAATTAACCACAAAAATATATTAAGTAAACAGAAATTACTGAATCTGAAAACTCACTTTAACCTATAAGTATTCTTGTAGATTAGAATGGTAACAGAAAACTAAAATTTTTGTAACCTAATGAAAAGAATAGCAAGGAGATTAGAACAAACTATTTGCCAGATCCTTTTGAATTATTGTCCAACCACTTCGTTCATTTAAATCTTTGTTTCAATGGATATCAGCATTTTAAATGAAATAACATGAGAAGTACAAACAGATATGAGTGATTAGCTTGCTTAGTTTTTGGACATGTAGTGAAATATGCTTTATTTTAAATTCTATGACTTGGTCACCAACAGAAATCTGATTTATTTTCATATCACATTCTAACTGTTTTACATATCTTGAAATATTTTTTACCTTCAACACTACACTACTTTGAAACTATAATTGTTGATAGGCCCAGTGTTAATAGATCATCTTAATACATTTAAATATATTACAAAGAAACAAATATATACTACATCACAAATGTTAAAATATTTTGCTAAATAAATTCAATAAAACTGGTTTCCTCTTAAACACTATATATTTTATTTTATGCATCTAAAAAAGTATTCTGAGAAGAGTTGTATAGGGTATAGCAGATTCCCACCAAAGGTATCCATGATGCAAAGAAAGGCTGTAATTAACCTTTTCTAAAGGAAAGACCACACAGACAGACAGTGACACCACTGTATATGCTGCTGGCATGTGATTGTCACAACTATAGTTATAGCCATGGGACTATTCATGTGCTTATGTCTACTTTGGCCTTCATTGTTCCTCTTTTCTGCCTAATATATGCCTAACTATCATTCCACTCAATTGTTTTAAGCATCTAGAACCATATCTTTCATTATTTTCTTTTTTTTTAGAAGGACATTCACTCTTGTTGCCCAAGCTGGAGTGCAATGGCACAATCTCAGCTCACTGCAACCTCCACCTCCTAGGGTTCAAGGGTTCAGGCGATTCTCCTGCCTCAGCCTCCTGAGTAGCTGGGATTACACGCACGTGCCACCACGTCTGGCTAATTTTTTGTATTTTTAGTAGAAACGGGGTTTCACCATGTTAGACAGGCTGGTCTCAAACTCCTGACCTTACGTGATCCACCCACTTCAGCCTCCCAAAGTACTGGGATTACAGGTGTGAGCCACCATGCCCAGCCTCTTTCAACTTTTATCAGGCACGCTGATGAGGTAATCAGTTTCAATATAAAATCTAAGAATGAATCTTGTGGCCTAGTTCTTTAAGAACCTCTGGAATTCATGTATAAAGAATGGGATGAGACAAAGGCAACACCGGGAAGAGGCCACATTTACTTTTGAAAACTCTTTCCCTACAATTTTCTGTAACTTCCCCCTTGCCCCTGTTTTATTTATTTATTTATTTTCAGTTTTAATACCTTTTTGTCTCCCCAGTACAGTATAACTTAGTCTACTTAGTTCTGAGAATAGAATTAGTAGTAAGCACTTTTTTTTCCATAAATGAATATACCTTTACACAGAGGAAAAGACTCCAAATACATAAATAAAATCAAAGTAAGTATTAATGTCGTCGAGGACAACTGCAAACATACAGTGTATGTTGCAAAGCAGTGTAAGAGAATGGGAGTAAGCTGGTGGTGCTCTAATAGCAAGAAAATTAGGCCATTCCTTTTCTGGCCAAGGAGGTCTTAACCCTTCCATCAGCGGGTCTCAAGGAAGCAGAGCAACTGCGTAGACAAGATAGAAGTTCTGCCACCCAAGGAGAGGGCCACCAGGCTCTCTCTTTTAGGGCCAACTAAATGCAATGCTGGCACTTTGAAAGAGTACCCAGATATTCAGGGCAATACCACCCAAGCCCAAGTTACGTATCTAACCTTTTAAAATATATAGCTAAAAGACAATTGTGCTCTTATATTTCAAACATAGTATTGTAACGAGAACTCAAACCACTCTATTATAGTTAGCGTCTGGCCTTACTCGTAGTAGGGAGCCTGTTGGAAATGAGACAGAATACTATGCTTAGCACAAAGTATGTTCTTAATAAATATTTGTTGAAGGAATGAACGTTGTCATTAGAACTATATTTCAAGTAATAATAATCATTATGATGGCAAACACTTAAAAGGAGCTTATCAGGTGGCAGGTATTGTTTTAAGTGCTTTACAAACACCAACTCAACTACTTCTCTATATAAAGTGCATACAGGTGATTTACAGAGGAAACTGAAGCACAGAGACCTTGAATCACCTGCCCACATCACTCATGTATTAATTGTAGATCTGGGAATCAAATCCAGGCAACCTGACTCTGGAATCTGAGGCCTTAAGTACGTCAAAATACTGCCAAGTTAGAGTGAGATTTACATCCATATTGATGCTATTGATTCTAAAAGGGAAAATGGAAGTGTTTGTTTGTTTGTTTGTTTGTTTGTTTGTTTGTTTGGTTTAAAGGATGGTATGGGGACAGAGAAGGCCAAGTTGATTTGGGATGTGTCAGAGAAGGAGAAGCTTTAGTAGGAAGGGTTGGGACCTTCCTGGCAGAGACCCTCTGTAGACGAAAAGTAGATGTCAGTGCTTGTAGCTTGCCAGTCTACTGCTCCTGCTCCCTCCACGGCTTGTGGCAGTCTCTGTCACAGTGTGACTTAAGTTCTCTCTTGCTGTTTCAATAACGGCTTAAATAAAGACTGTATCCCACATGTTTCAGGTCAATTCATGGGCTCCTGTCTTAGTACAGGCTGCAATTAACAAAGTGCCATAAATTAGGTGGCTTATAAACAACAGGAATTTACTTCTCACAGTTTTGGAAGGCTGAGTTCAGAATGTCAGTATGGTCAAGTTCTGGTGAGGGCTATCTTCCAGTTTACAGACTGACCTCTTCTCGTTGTTTCTTCACATGGCAGAAAGGGGGCAAGACACTGTTCTGGCATCCCTTTCACAAGGGCACTAATCTCATACAGGAGGGCTCCATCCTTGTGACCTAGTTACCTCCCAAAGGCTTCACCTCCTAATACCATCATATTTGAAGTTAAGATTTCAACATATGAATTTGGAGAGTAGACATTCAGTCCATAAGAGCTCATTAGAGGGCTCTGCTCATAGTAGTTGCATCTGGCAGTTTAAGGAAAGAACTTGTTTTGTCCTGGGAGGAGATAATTTCTTGTACTCGCTAGTGAGTGGGTAGCTAGCACAGGTAAACTGTTAATCAGGCACCTGCACACAATGGGAGGGGATCCAGAGAGTGGTCACTTGAAAAACTTGGTATTACTGACACTCTCCAAAATAATGTCATTACTCATATTAGCTTGTTATTTAGCTATTAGTCCTATAGAATAACATCTTTTTCAATAGGAAGATTTCCTACCTAATATGATCTTTTTAAGCCAAGGGAATTATTACAACTAACTTCCTAGAAGATCAGAACTACAGATATGGCTAACAAAAAAGTTCCTCCTGTTCAAGCACCATTCCAATAGCATCAGCCAGCTCCATTATTGCACCTACTAGGAGTACTGTTGAGAGAGAACTGCCCTCAAGTGCAAACTGGAGTAAGCAGTAGAGAATGGTCTAGAGGCACCACAGCTAAAGAGTACCACTCAGATGAAATGAGATAATTAATGTACACTTTTTATTGTGGCCATTCTCTAACCAGGGCCCTATAGAAGTCTATTCTTTAAAACCAGTGTTTTCAATTAAAATAACAAAATCAAGTAGAGGAGATAAAAGGGGCAGAGAGATGTGCCTCAAAAGCAGAAACTTTGCCTTTGTGGTGTCAGAAGCCTGAGTGGCCTGTGTATCAATTATAACTATTAAAAGACATCAGTGCTTTCATGCAACCCACCTTTTTCAATGAAAAAAAAAAAAAAAATACTACAAGGGCCTGCCAGAAAGGAAATCAGCTTGACATTAATGACCAAAAGAACAGCACTAACACTTACTAAATAGGGCAGTTATTTTCTCTAGAGCTTTTTCTTTAATGTTTTTACGCTCTACTCATAGATTATACTTTAACTTTCCTATCATAGATAACCTAAGTCCTGCAAAAAAAAAAAAAAAAGAAATATTGGTCCACATTCTCCTAAACCCTACAAATTCTGAAGAAACTATAGCACTCCTCAGCAAAGAACTAGAGCAAATATGAAGGTAAGAGAATAAGGGGGATATTTTTAATACAGAAAAGCTTCAGAGGATTGTCATTCTTCATAGCTTTGACGATCTTGAACTGACTTAGCTTAAGGTGTTTCTCTACCTCCAACCCACCCCAGGCATCGGAAATAGAGGGCTTAGGAGTAGAAAGAGAAGACTTACTATATCTTCAAGAGGAAAGATTCCTTTCCTAATCTAAATGCTTATTCAGACAAACTGCTCTCATAAATTAGCCTTAACATTTCAAACTCTGCATGACTATAATAAGGTTTTGTTTATAAGACAACTCTAAGTATATTTGGAGAAAATCCCTGAAATACAGGTTGAAACGATAATTTCAGTTGTATTATCAGTAGAAATCAACATGACCAGTTGACAGTATATCAAAATAAATAATGACACAAAAATTGTCTGCAGATATACATTTTACAGCATCATCTCATACCATTTTTTACACTAAATTAAATGTCTTACCAATAGCTAAAACCACTGAACACTGAGCTAGTAGGTATATGCTTTATCATTTCCTTTTATTTCTAGGGCACCATGACAGTTATTATTTTTAACTCCTCTAAGCTTTCTAACTACTTGCTCTATTTTTCATGCTCAAGGTAAACAATGACACCTAAGCAAAATAAAGGTTTTCTCTGATTCTACTCGTCCTTCAGGCTTTAGTTTAAAAATAAATCTAGCATTACCAACATGCTAAATGTAGATTACAGAGCTTCTTCCTCTGTTATCAAATACACTTTTAAATTTGTACAAAGGGAAAACTATTTGTATTTTGCATAAAATATATGATATGTATATATAAAAAACAAAAAATGCACAATTAAGAGAAATATTTCACTCCATTACGCACCAATAGAACAATAGAAATGTAAGGTAGAGAAAAATGGTTAAAAATACTTGCAAGAATGAAAGTTGCTGTCTGCCACACTTAGGTCCAAATCCATTTACTACAATATGTCACTAACAATATGTGACCTTGGGCAGGTGACAATCTCTGGAGCCTTTGTTTCTTCAAGCAGTCTAGCATCAAAAGCCACACTTTTCACTGACATGACATGAGCATATGCTTATCTATATAAAACAGGATTATTAATATGTATATATGAAGGTAGGCTGGTAAGCAGGTATTTGTGTATAACATCATGTGATATAAATAAATTCTACAGTATCTTAACTAGGCAGTTTGAGTAAACAAAGTTCGCAGCTGGGGAAGGAGAGCTGGTGCCACAAATTTAACAGTCATCTAAATGACAGTATATGTCAAACATTCAATACAAAGACTGACCCATAGCAAACATCAATAATACTTCTTCCTTTTGCTTTGAGCAGGCAAACGGAATAGGAAGGAACTGACCACTGCAGTGGCAGATAAGAAGGCATCAAAGAGATAGTAAGGGTGAGAAGCAACAAAAGCATACTGCCTGACTCACAACTATTTCCAAGGCCAGCCTGGCTTACAAGTCTTCATACTAATGTAGTTATATGACCTTTATTAATATCATTTGCAGCATATTATTTTGTATTTTGAATGGCATTCTTTTTTAAAAAAAATATTCTTTGAACATTCCTCCCCTCAAATGCAGGTTAGAAAAACAAGGCAAAGTCTAGATTAACTATTTCATTTAGCCTCACAGAGCAATTTACATTCCATTAAAGCATGTAAAATGTGTTTGTTACATTACAGTCACATTCACTATAACAGAATACTTCCAGAAAGATAGTTAAAATCTGCAGCAAGGTAAAATGCTGCTGCTCAAATACACACACATGCACACCACTTGTATGCTTTTACATCTCAACGAATTGCCTTGACTGGGAATGACTTTTAACGTACTCTTACAGGCAAATCCCCTAAAGGCAAATACTGGTATATTCCTTCCTCCGGACATGGAAGTATTCCTCCTGACAGGTCAGTAGTAGCACAAACTGGCTTCTAAGGTAAGAAGATTCTAGCATTTTTTAATCTTAAACATGTCTTGAGACCAGTTAGTGTCTTTAGGAAATAAAGTCAGGCCAAACAGAAGTTGATCTACTCTGAGCTAAACAAGAAAACATTTTTTAAAAGGGCACTTCAAGTTTCACATTCTTTCTATACACATCCCTCCACCCTACCTTCCCATCCTAATCATCCATTGCTGGTTAAGGGTAAATCCATTTATTCTACAAAACAAAGCTGCTTGGTTCCATTTCTACAGCCAGGAACTATGTAGTAGAAGCAGGTGAGAGGGCTTGTTGACAAGCAGGAGCAGGAGCAGAAAGCGACTACATGGGAATCTGTGGTTATCAGGCAGGATCTGGTGAAAGGTAATGGAAGCAAACAGAAGTCGCACTGGCACAGAGCAACCTTATGGTTGACACCTTTACTCATCAGGTTATCACTTGGAGTTTGGCTGATCGACTATGTACCCAAGTGGAAGAAGGAATTTTCTCTCAGACTCACCCAGAAGCCAGCAAAGACAGAATACAACAATACATTTTTAAAACCCTCATCAGCCTTGATCAGATTATTTTATGCCCTGAAAAGATTATGAGATTATGAGAGCTCATATTCCCATGTATTATTTAATGTCAAGGCCAAATATTTAAAATAAAAATACTACACCACGATATAAGTATAAGGAACTCCAATAAAGTCATCTGTTTCCTTTGACTTTCGAAAATATCATGTGTCAATTCATTTCAAAAAAAATGTATTTTTATTTCCTGCTATTCTAAAGTCCCAAATTTGTATTTAGTCTGCAAACTGAGCAATTCAAACTGTCAGCAATCATAACTCCTTTTCTTTTTGCTGCTTCTAACAAAACTTAGTATGTAAAATACTTAATCTTAATAAAATTAAGTGAATTTGTTTATTTTGAAAGATAGCAATCTCAATTCTAGTTGACAACAGATATAAATCAGTAAGAGGTTTGGAACATACCAATTATGAAGTGCCTTGTCCATCCAGATGCAGGCAAGAGAATAGAGCTCAGGAGAAACCAGATAAGAGCTCCAGATTTGGGCATCACATGGCAGGTTAATCAAAGAAAGGGGATGATTACCCAAGAGAGTGCAAAGTACACAAAGAGAAGATCAAATGCAGAACTAAAATAAACAGCCACGATTTTAAGCAGGATAAAGCCAGAAGATACAATAAAACTAAAAACAAATTACTGAGACAAAAAGAGAGCGGTAGCTGATGAGGTAAAGGAGTTTAGAAAAGTGATTGCTAATCACATAGACTGTACAGTGATCAAGTCCCTGAGGAGAGTCTGAGTTGGGCAATTGGGAAGTCCTTGGCAACCTGAGAGAGCTCTGGATGATTCCAGCAGAAGCCAGACTTCAGTGGATAGAGAATTACTAAGAGATGCATAAATGGAGATACTGAGTAAAAACAACTGTTCAAACATGGAAGAACAGTGAGAAAGGAAAAAGCTTGAGGAGAGATTAATGTGAGGGGTTTCTTCTTTTATTTCTCTTTTGTGAATTATGTGGAGATGTAGCCTCTTTGAGGGCTAATGGGAAGAAATTAAAATACAAAAGAAAGTCGATGGGTGTCTGTGCAAGCTCTTGCAGGAAGCAGGGAATGACAGAACAAGGGCACGGTAGAAGCTGTGCTCTTGACAGTGGGTTCAGGTGCTGCTTCTTCCCACCCCAAGAATCAGTGAAGTAAGAATGGATAAACAGATAAACAAACTTAAACGCACAATAAAAATAAAATGGAGGTAATTTTTGTCCGATGGTGAGAAAGTGTGGTAATGATTTAGAAAGACCCAGAAACAATCCTTAAAACAGAGTCAAACATTAAGCATCCATCTCCAACGACTTTTCAAGAAAATATAGTTCTTATTTTCACTCAGGTTTTATAATTCCTGAGAGTGATTGATTATTTGGGATTAAGGAGAAAAGGGGTGCTAAATGTAGTCCTCTGAATGGGAAATCCTCGATATCCAGAGATCCTGACCAGAGAGAACAGAGGCCAATCAGAAACAGCCTCTTCATTTAAGTGGGAAAAACTAAAAGTGATTTGTTTTTTTCTAAAGACCACCAGAGCGGGCACAAAAGAACCAGTGAGTAGGCAAGGGTAGGAGCAAAACTGCAAGTTTATTTTTGGTCATCTAAGGTGTGGGGGGAGAGGTCTGTCGGCCTCTGGCAAAGGAGGCCAACAGAGTCGCCTGTGGAGCTCTTGGACGGAGTTCCTGCAGTCCCGACAGGAGTGGGGAGGCTGGGAAGTCTGCGCGGCACGCTGGCCGGGAGCGGCTTTTCTAGGAGTGGGAGGGCAATAGGCGGGGCACGGGCGTGTCGGGGGGGGAAGGGGGCGTTCCGCAGGTGCGACCAGGTAAATCTTGGTCTCTTCGGATTGACGTCACCTGGCGCATGCCCAGTTGGTCTGCACCTTCCCAGGTGCCGGCTGCATTTTCGCGCGCGCGGGAAAGGTTGGTGATGAAGAACCCGGAAGTGCGCCATCCTGCCTCCGTTCGTCCAAACAGTTCAACCTTTTATTGATAATAGTGATAAAGGGGTGCCGTGGTCTGTCTGGCTACTTCCTGCTGTTAAGGGGCGTTGTTAAGGTCGGGGCCTATGGTTGGTATTTAGACGTACCGATGAAGAATAAAATAAGGCACAGTATTAGTATAGGAATGAGGAATGGAAGCATTTGTTGGAATATGGGCAAAACCCAGAAGGAAGGTCCCGGCAAGGTTGAGGTATTAAGGTTCTGTATTTCAGTTTTTATTTTATTAAGGGTTTGAATGTTAGTGTCTACTAGGCCTGACTCACTAACATAATAGCAGCACTCTTCTCCAAGGAAGAGACAAGTGCCTCCTTTTTCAGCTGTAAGCAAGTCTAGGGCTCGCCTGTTTTGGGCAGCTACTTGGGCTATTGAGGTAGTTCGGTGCTGCAGGGAGGCCAGGCATTCAGCTGATTCCAATAACTAGAGGGAGGAAAACAGCCCGTTTTTGTAAGCGATTAGCAGGAGGGTGCAGCTGCAGTGTCAGTTCGACTAGTTCAGCCTTGCTATACAGGGTGAGGCTGGGCACTAGGGATACTGGGACACAGAGAGACTGAGATTGAGTTGTGACAGTTTGGTCAAAGGTTTTAGAAAGGGACCCCTTGCACCAGAAATAGCCTCCAATGGGGGCTCTTTGGCCTCCATTGGGCACCTGAGTATGATTACCCCAGGATGAATTTGGGGTTGAATAACAAAAAGGAAGGATTGGGCTATTTGGATTTCGGTATAGTGGCACCTGGAGTGTGAGTGAATTGTGGGATGTTTGACCAGTTGTGTTGAAGGCCATGGGCAGGGGGCTGCCACTAGGCGGGGGGGCCTTCTAAAGCCTCACAGAGGAAGCAATGGGAAAGATTGGTTATATTCACAGTGTAGGTTAAGTTTAGCCCTTGGTGGATAAGTGTGAGCCATGAGAAGGGGTCTCTATTGTCCGGAGAGAAGTTTGACAGCCTTAAGGAAGACAACTGGCAGAACTATGTACTACTGAGTGTGTTCGGCTGTCTTGTGACCAAGTTTCGGTGATGAAAAAAAAAAATTGCCATACAGTAGGCGGACTAGCAAAGGTCTGAGTGTATGAGTGAGACGGCAATGTAAGTATAAAATGAGACTTCATTTTCAGTGTAGTCGCAGAGTGTCCCTTGCCACTGAAGATGTTCGATGAAGGTTAGGAGACGGAAGAACCACTGCTCTGGACTATTGTCTGGAGGTAGATATGGGTCTGGGGTTATGTATTGAAAGTCTGATAGGTTTATGTAGAGGATGGTGAGAAAGCGAGCTAAGCGCCAGGGGTCGGGGAGCATGAGATAGTCAAGGAAGTTTTGTAAGTTTGAGGCGAGTGGGGGAAAGTTGAACTGATGTCCACTGATTGTTCTCGGTGGGGGCCCTTTTTAGCTGGGAAATATGAATCCAATGCATGTGTCCTAGGAGATTTGCTGCTGTATGTGTAGACAGGAGGACAGTGTATGGGCCTTTCCACCTGGGCTGTAAGTCTTTGGCTTGGATATCTTTTATGTACACGTGGTCTCCGGGACTGAGGGAGAGATGTGGGTTGTAGGCGTCTGTTGGAGGAGGGTGTGCTACCAGAGAGAACAGAGGCCAATCAGAAAGAGCCTCTTCATATAAGTGGGAAAAACTAAAAGATCAATAGGAGATCTTTCAGTACACATTTTAATTGATATACCTAATTGATTTTAGCTGGGTTAGCTAATAGTATTTTTAGTGATATAATTTATATTCCCTTTTAATATTACTTATTTTACCTATTATTTACATGTATTTTGACCAGGCTATGGGTCAACTTCTAATTATTTAATCTGTGTCCTACCCATTAATTGGCTTTACATCTCAAGACTATATCATATATGGGCTTGTAAAATATTATTGATTTCTTAAAATTTCTCTGCTCTTTTAGGCCAGTCCACTTTTAACTCAGTATTCCAGAGGCCAAACTACTTATAAAGTCACAGCTGTCTCTTTGGGATTTGGCAGTGATACCATGGCCAGGTCATGTGGCACAAAGTTTCTACAGCACCTTTACTCAACTTCTGCCTTGGGGCACAGCCCTCTGGGAACACACGTCTGTCTCTTGTAGGACTGTGAGCCACTGAAGAGCAAGAATCAGATCTTTTCAGGGTTCTAGTTCTTCAGTAGCTAGTACAGGAACTTGTCTACTGTGGCTTTTCAATAAACATTTGATGAACTGAGTATTCATCCTACATTTAGTATTCTTTTAATAGTGGAGTAGATGTTTACTTAATGTTCAATCTATCTATGACAGTCTACCATTTGGTCACATCAACACTCATTTATCTTGCTTAAGGAGCAGTCTCTGAGAAAGATTCCGGAGATCCCAGCAGAATACACCCCTCCTTTGTACCATTACACCTGTTTATAACATTTGTAATTTTGTACCATAATTATTTGCTTTCAATGTTTCCTCTCCTTCAATAACTATGAGTTTTAACAGTGTTAATAACCTCATCTTATTTATCACAAAAGCCACTACCTGACACAATCCCGAGTCCACAACAAGTACTCATAGATGTTGTGAATGGATACTATGTATGTCTTCACAAATATATAGAGAGCTGATAAAAACAATAATCAGTATTTGTTTCTAAATAAAAGATAAACACCTAAAACAGTATTTCTTTTATAAAACTTCCTTTATAATTTTCACCAAGTCTGTGAGGTAGGCATTATGTCTAACCTTATATTAGAAATTGTGAAATTACCTACCAAGACCATAACTACTTAGTATCACCAGTATCAACTTCTATAATCATATTTAGCATGTAGACACTAAATATTACAATAAAACAATTTTACTTATCATTTTCATAGATGATTTTCCATAAGCAGAAATGTGTTTCAGTGAACTGTCTTTAAAAAACCAAACTACTGAAAAATGACAATTAAAACTGTCACCATTTAGTATATTTATTTAATATGTTTGGTCTTAATGAAATAATATGCACTACATAAAACTTACATTGTAAAGTATATGAAAGAGGCATGAAGTAATAGATATTTGGCTTCCATTTATACTTACACAAAATTACAAAGATTTTAAGTTTATTGGATTATTAATACCATTTCAATTTAAACTAATTTAAATTTAAAGTAGTAAGGACAGTGGAACCCTAAATCCCATTAATATTTTTGATTTTTGAAAGATTAGATGAGAGGCTAGAAACAATCTTTTTTCAAAACTTATCTATTCTGTTTCAACGGATACCAATTTCTATGATCTCAATACAAACTGGACTGACATTATCAGCTGCTTCTAAAGACAAAGTTGAAAACATAAAGTTGCAAGGAATAAAAATGAGACAGACTGGAAGAATATAGGAGGTAACACTACTAGAAGTCAAAGTAAAGTGTAAAATTTCAATCATCTCTTTATCAATTGCCACATTATCTTTTAATTGTGTAGGAACTTTATTATAAAGGAAGTTTTATTTTTAAAAGCAAATATGTACATATATTTTTATTGAAAGTCTAATTATGGACTGAGTCTGTCTTCAGGATGCTTTATGTATGTGAGCTCATTTATTTCCATTTACTACCCTATGAGTTCCTTTTTATGAGTGTGGATGATTCTAAAATCCATGCGTTTTCCAGAACATGATAAATTTAACTTTTATAAATTATCAGAAAAATATGAAATTTATTAAAACCAACACAAAAATTTATCTGAAATCTCTTTAAACCTGAAAATATTCCAGATAAACTTTTTGCATTGGTTTTAATGAATTTCGTATTTTTCATCAATATGAATAGAATGCTAGACTATGTGATCAGATTTAATTTTTATTGTCTATTTTATTTTATTTATTTTACTTTATTCTATTTTGTTTTATTTTTGCTCTATCACCAAGGCAGGACTTCATTAATACAATCACGGCTCACTGCACCCTCAAACTCCTGGGCTCAAGCGATTCTCCCACCTCAGCCTCCAAGCAGCTACTACCACAGGTGGTGTATGCCACCACATCCACCTTATTTTTTTATTATTTTTGTTTGTTTGTTTTGGTAGAGACAGTATCTCTCTGTGTTGCCCAGACTGGTCTTGAACTACTCCGATCACACAATCCTCCCACATTAGCCTCCCCAAGTGTGGGATTATAGACATGAGGGGCCACACCCACAAATTTAATTTTTAAACCAAGATTATTTGTGGCCTTAAAAACACAATAAAAATAATCTCTTGGAATAATGTGAAAGATTATATTGTTTCCTAAAAGGAACAAAATGCTTTACGGTGCTAACCTTTTATACCATGCTGGTCATGCCAGCTAAGATTCAGATCTGGTCATCATTTCCAGAATCAAATGATAAAAATCAAACTAGAAAAGAAAATAATTCCATGAAGTGACCCATTCATCACTAGGAGTGTTAAACTAGAACTGTGTGGGATTTTCTCTAGAGCATCCTACAATCATTGTAAATTAGGAGATGATGAAGTCTCATTCAGAAAGATTATGGAGGACACTAAGAATCTTCTACATGCTATTTTCTAAGTAAATACAGACTTTTTTAAAAAAACTATTTAGTTAATAAAAGCAATACATGCCCATTGTGAGTATGGGAGAAACAGGAAGAAAAAATAAAGCACTTTCATGAAACAGGAAATGAAAATATGAGAATTTAAATGATGATTTAAATTTAAATGATCATTTTTCCTCACTTCTTTCCCCAGAAATAATCATTGTTATGGTTCTTTCAAAATTTTTCACTGCACGTTTGTTTCTTATATATACATATAGCTTTATCTTTACATAAATGCTCTCATACTATTTGCAGTTTTACAGTTTTTTAACTTAAAAATAAGTCTTGGGCACCACTCTTTAACAGGGCATACAAAATTGACTCACTGGTTCTCAGAGCTGTGCAGTATTTCACTGAACAGGTATATCCATTTATTTTGCCCTTACTGAGGCTGACTTGAGCTACTTCCAGTTTTTCCTTTATGAAGTTTCCCTAAACTTCCATGAACTCTCTTGAATCCTCTTATATTCACAGTCACCATGAATTAATGCTATGTTATTTTACATAATCGGAGGCCCAGAAAATACTGAAAAGACTGAGGAAGTACACCCACCCTCACAATGATCATCACATAAGCCAAAAAATTCCTTTAAAAATGAACCAAGTATTGGCCGGGCGCGGTGGCTCACGCCTGTAATCTCAGCACTTTGGGAGGCCGAGGCGGGTGGATCACGTGGTCAGGCGATCGAGGCCATCCTGGCTAACACAGTGAAACCCCATCTCTACTAAAAATACAAAAACTTAGCTGGGCGAGGTGGCGGGCGCCTATAGTCCCAGCTACTCAGGAGCCTGAGGCAGGAGAACGGCGTGAACCAGGGAGGCGGAGCTTGCAGTGAGCCGAGATCATGCCACTGCACTCCAGCCTGGGCGACAGAGCGAGACTCCGTCTCAAAAACAAACAAACAAAACAAAACAAAACAAAAATGAACCAAGTATTTCTAGTAAAATAATTATCAAGGTAATATAGCTAATTATTTGATGAAGATATCTCCATACATCTTTAAAAAGGCAATCAAAGATAACATAATCATAGAATTGGGCTTCAGCAAACCAAAGTACCATCTGTCATCAGTTAAGGAAGTATCAGCTGGAAGGATGGCAAAAATAACTATATTTTAAAACTCAGCAGAACTGCTATACAGTGTGATAGCTTTCAGTGTGTTCACTCAATACAACTACATTCTATCAAATGACAAATCCATCTAATTCTAAAGACTAAAATTGCAGTTTAAAATGTTTAAAATAATTTAGCTCCTTTGAAAATTACTCTTGATGCCAGGCAATTACTTTGAAATTAAAAGTTCCTTCAGACTTTAGAATTGTCACACATTAGTAGGGATTTAAAGCAAGATCTACCTTACAGTAAACAACAATAACAAAGGAGGAGGAAAAAACATTGACTAAATATAATTTAGAAATCAGTAGACAGATAATATTGCACAGAAGAATGAAGAGTACATAGATAATCTAAACTTAGGGACATCTGGGTTTTAATTATACTTTTTCACCAAGGATTTCAAAGATGGCATTTTGAAGCCATGTATTCTTTTCCTGTTTTTCAGGACACAAGAATGCAATTACTAATGGGAAAATGAAGACAGACTTTCTTTTACTCATTTTGAAAAAAAAAAAAAAAAAATGCTCTTTCTGTTCTGTATAACCTGGCTGAAGTTTTGACCTGATGTGACAATTCCTCTAAATATGGCTCCAGGTCTGCCATTAGAATCATATGATACTGTGAGTAACAACACGGGTCAGAACAGCTCTGGGTCATACTCCTGGCTCAACTACTCAATAGCAGAGTGACTTTAGGCAAGTTCTGAGTCTTACTTTCCTAACCTGTACAAGCAGTTATTATTACCCCATGGGCTGCTGTGTGGATTAACTGATATAATGAACTCAAAGTTCCTACTACCACGGGTGTGCCAGGTCACTCTGGTTAACCACAGCTCCTTGTGAAGCAGTGATTCATACTTTCCAGCAGGTATCCCATGCTGCAATCAAACTGGAATCCATAACTATTCCCCAAACATGCCCTGATAATTTCTGCCTTGATTCAAGCTACTTCTACAAATGATGCCTTTTTCCTCCATTACTGCCTACTGAAATCTTATCCTTCTTTCCACACTTTTGCAAATGCTACTTCCTTTATGAAGCATTTTCCCCAGTTCTCCTCTGTTATTAGAACTCATTCATTCTGGGACTTTGTTTTTCCATAATACTTGTATCTGGCCTTAGAGTTATAATGTCCTTGTCATACCTTTCTCTTTCTTTAGATTGTAAGTTCCTGAAAAGAATATAAACTTCTTCAATATTTACCAAAAACTACCAATTGAATTGAATGTTTGAGTGGAGAATATATGCATTTTCAGAGATATATACAAACAAGTAGAGATCTGGAAAACTATGTTTCAGCTCCCAGTGTCCTCCCTCAATATGGACTGAATTCCACTGAACTTGACAGCTATGTCAGTCACTACATTTTGGAATTGTGTTTCCTAGTTGGGCTGTTATGATTTGTGTCCATTTTTTTTCATTAATTGACATGTATTTGTGAAGTAGATTTCAAGAAAGGGATTGAAATAAATACATTTTTACTCTGCCACCATTTTACAAAAAACAACCTACCTCATTTCTGAATAAATCAATACAGCCTACATATAATGTATATTAACTCAAATATTTCAATTCTCTCATTTAAGTATGTGTGTATTTCTATTTAAAGTTACTTGATTCTAAAACTAAGAGTAACTGGACAACTTGTCAGTTCCCTGTAATTTCCTCTTGCACCTTCACACACTGTCAGCAATACAACCACAATTAATTAAAATCTGTATGTGGAATATGTAAAATAGTACCAAATATGAAATATGTAAAAGTTGAAAACACTAAAAGAAGCCAAAACTGAAAATGGTTATCTTTAACACATTAAAAACAGTATTATATCTGAATAGAAAAAGAAAAGCCAATGGTAATCACTAAAGTTATTATCCTGTAATGATGCTAACCTATATAATTTGATTTGAGTAAGACGTTTACAGAATGTTAGTCTGATATAACAAGTCAATTAGAAGAAGCATAAGCTTTATCTTTCACTATCATTCTGTTTTCTGGTGAAGGAGCTTTGAGCAGTAAATAATTTACTATCAAAAGCAGCAAACTCTGCTGAAGTTAAAATTACAATCTTATGAGTGCATGTGCATTAGGGATCATGTTAAAACCACCAACCTCATTTCAGTAGATGTCTTATCTCACATAAAGTATGCTGCTAGACATAAAGCGTCAGTGGTTTACCTCTAAATGATCCAGTCCCTCCAGGAAACTGGGTGTAGTTTTAATAAAATGGAACTCATAAGTTTTTATTACATTTATAATGAATGCTTTTCAGTTTTATAGGCTCTTTGAAGGAGCAATTTAGTTTCTCTATTAAAATATGACTTTATATCCTTCACAACTCTCAGGTTTCAATTTTATGTTGCTACCACTCTAAATATAAATGAAGATATTGAAGTTTTAATAAAGGTATAGAGTTATTTTTATTGGTAGGTATGGAATGTGAGTTTACAAAATTACAGGGAAAAGTATAGCATATTAAAATTTCTTTCTATTCTTACTTTTTCTATATCCTTTCTGCCATACAAAACTAACCAATGGTGATATAACATATTTAGGTATTAATAAAGCAGGATTCATGATACTGCCTTTTCTCAGAATAAAGCATAATCTAAACTTTTAAAAACGTCTTATTGGTACTGTGGAAAGTGTAACACTGTTTAATTTAACTTGTTGGATCTTTAATGAATCTCTTTATTACATCTAGTGGAACTATATAAAATTTTCAAACATAACTGGCTTTATTCACACCATCAAAGTTTGCCCAACAGTAGGGATTATTACAAATGAATGACAGGACATTTTGTCTGTATTTTGTTTGTTTACTCTACCAACTAAAGAACCTGGTATATACTGGGCTCTATTTTGGGAGCTTATATTTAAAAAGTGACAAAGGCCTTATTTCTGCCCATGAAGAACTCACCATCTGCTGGGGAAAAAAAAAAGGAAGAAACAGACACATAAACCATTATAATACACTATTATATGGCTGTAATAAATAATAGACATACCAAATATCTATATCCGTAATAGACAATTTAGAGCAATAATGGGACAACTGAGGAAAAGTAATCAACTCTGCCCTGGAAGAGAAAGAAACACTTCCTGAAGATAATAGTTCACCCAGAACTTGAGGAATAAAAGGAATTCAACAAACAGATAAAAGATAAAAAGGCATTACAAACAATAGGAAGAACCCATTAACATAACTGCCAATAAAATGTAGTACTCCTACAATAATTAATATTTCATTGTTATTTTATTCAATAACAATTTGAACAAAATTATAGTACTATAGTGAAAAAAAAGCTTTTCCTTGTGTAAAATTCTTTTAGATTAAGTCTTCTACCAAGACAAAATGAGATCCTACTCATACAATCCTGATTCCCATCTTGGCTTGTTTAGATGTTTGGAAACAATTCTTATCTGTTCTAAGAAACACATATGAAAAAGCTAGTATCAAACACATATGCTTAGAGGGTCTGAAGACATCTTTTAAACACAAACAATTCATTAAATGGAAATGCAGAGCATGCCTACATCCTACTACTATAAAATGAAAATCGATGTGTTATCACCAACCAACATTTAATGTATCAAGTCCAAAAACAATTGCGTCAATTTCAGGAATGTAATCTTTATAAAATTTTTTTGAGAATTATAATATAACTGCTATGGTCTGAATGTTGGTGTCCACCCAGAATTCCTGTGTTGAAACCTAATCCCCACTGTAACAGTATTAAGAGGTGGAGCCTCTGGGCACAGTGGCTCACACCTGTCTGTAGTCCCAACACTTTGGGAGGCTGAGCATGGCAGATTGCTTGAGCCCAGGAGTTCAAGACCAGCCTTGGCAATCTGGTGAAAACTCATCTCTACAAAAAATACAAAAAAATTTGCTAGGCATGGTGATGCATACCTGTAGTCCCAGCTACTCAGTAGGCTAAGGTGGGAAGGCGATCGCCTGAGCTGGGAGGCAGAGGTTGCAGTAAAGTGAGATTGTGCCACTGCACTCCAGCCTGGGCAACAGAGCAAGACCCTGTCTCAAAAAAAAAAAAAAAGAGAGAGAGAGAGAGATGGGGCTTCTAAGAGATGATTAGGTTGTGAGGGCTCCACCCCCATGAATGAGATTAGTGTCCTTATAAAAGAGGCTAGAGAGCTTGTTTGCCCTTTCCATCATGTGGTAACACAGCAAGAAAACACTGGCTATGTGGAATAAGCCCAAACCAGAAACTGAATATGCTGGCATCTTGATCTTGGACTTCCCAGTCTCCAGAACAATGAGAAATAAAGTTCTGTTGTTTTTAAGCTACCCAGTTCTTGTAAAGCAGCCCAAATAGATGAGCTACTAATCAATCCACATGCAAAACTAGATATTAATTTCAAAGTACATCTTTTGAAAACTAGCTTCTCTACTTGACTAAACAGGTTCCTAGTGTTGTGATAAATAACATCATTTGACCCACCACTCAGAGCATAATTGTCACTCGAGAGACAATTAAAAGTCAAATGAAGAATTTCTGTTTCCTTTGATATTGGGTCATAAATTTCCATGACACCCGCTCTTGGCAGGAAAAGTCAGTGTTAACTAAAATCCATTAATGGAACTTAAATTTGTCTGGAAAAGGAAGCTGTTAACTGGAATGCTGGCCCCTAAGTCCACCATGCTAACAATTCTCTGATAACAAGTTTCAAGAATCAAAAATAACTGTACTTCTCACGCACTCACAGCTTCCTGTCATGCAGAATTCATTGTTATGGAAGCGTCTTCTTTCTCCCATGGAGGCGTATCATTTAAACTGATCTACTCCAAATCAACCCAACAGGGCAAAGATGAGTGTCCTCACAGTTAGTTTCACTCGTGAACCCAGCCAGCAATTCAAGTGCCTCCACTTTGTTCTAGGTTGCTGCACTCTAATGATCGACAGTAAAGAGGATATGTAGAATTGACTCTTCACAGAGACTGGCTGAAACAGTGCTAAAATATAACATCAAAGGAAAACATTATCCAAGCAAAAAAGGAGTTTGGGGAAATGAACTACTTCTCTTTAGAAATGAGATAAAGAGATAATAAGCAATCTTATGCTATGAACTCTATCTAGTTGACCCAATAATGATTGATTAGTAGATTAGAAACAGAGATGAGTGTGAATGGGATGTTAGGAATTTGTAGACAGTTAGCCTCTTGAAATCCATTTCGGAAAATGGATAGAAACAATCAAGCAAATAAAGAAATCCATAGGTGACCACCATATTGAGAGACCAAGTTTAATACAGATGGCTTGAGTATTGATCTCTTGCCCTAAACTATAAACATTAATGGTTATGGGTAAGTAATCTACCCTCTTTAAATAGGCCATTGGCCATCTAAAAATGAGAAGTGACTATTACAACTTCCCAAACTAGGACTATCTATTCAGACACAGATGCAAGTAAAAAAGAAGGATGATAGTCAAAGGGATGATAGTTCATTTGAGATGAATTAATTCTTGAAACAAATGCTAACATAAAAAGAAGTCAGTCACCTTAATAGGCAAGATGGGTTTTTTTTGTTGTTGTTTTATCATATTCATTCAATAAACATTTATTAAGGGCCTCCTTTATACCAGGCACTGATCTTGGTACTGGGATACAGCAATAAACAAAACAGATACCAGTCCCCGCTCTAGTGGAGTTTTGATTCTAATGAACGAAACAAACAGTGAAAAAAAAAAAAAAAATCAAGAAAAATATATAGTATGTCAGATGGCAACAAGTGTTTTGAAGAAAATGAAGGCAAGATAGATACAGATTATTGCGGAAGGTGTTATTTTAAATAAAGTAGTCAGAAAATATAAGGCATAAGTTTTTTAAAAAATAAAAAAGAAGTAATGTTTGGGAAATAGTAGACCAGGGTAATATTACATTATTATATTGGTTCTTTTTTTTTTTTTTTTTTTTTCAATTAAAACTGAAGGACCAAAGAAACCTAAGGAATTAGATTCATGATGCTACTTGTTCTGCTTCTATCACCATCAAACATTAGGTAAAATAATTTATCTTTGCCTTCACCTTTCCATTTTCTGGAGGAAGGGACATAGGTTTGATACAATGAATCAAAAAAATGAAAAAGATCCTTAGGGCATTATGCAGTATAATAAAGAGCAGAGCAATGTAATTCCAAAAAGATAGCTCTCAAATATTGAAAAAAAAATCACTAAATCCTAAAACTTCTCTTGGAAACAATTTCCATGTCTCAAGACCATTACAGTGGTTACCCTTGTAAGAACATTCTCAGGAATAGTTTAAAATGGTTACTTTATAATACAAAAGATCTCACACTATAGAACTGCTGAATGGACTCACAAATCACTTAAACTCCTAAAGTCTAATCTAACCATCCCAACGTACACTCAGAAAGGAAATAAATCTGACATTCAAAAAATAATCTCTTACCTTTTATAGGATCTACATTTTAAAAATATTATTCTAAAATAATATCATTCCTCTAGTGGATGAGAAATTATCTTATGCTGTCCAAGAACTTTTCAATGACTGAGACAAATCCTGCTGTGAGTAGTTTTGAAAGTACTTTCACAAGCCCACACTGCTCACTGATGCAAATGTCTCATGAGAGGCATTTCCCTTTAAAATGCAATTTGGGATATGCTTCTGTTAAAAATAAATGACAGTATGAACTACAAGGACATAAAACAACAAAAGAAAAACCTCATTTTAGTTTATAATAAAACCCAGAGCATATCATCACCTCTGCAAGGCAACATACATGAAAAAATATCTGATCAAAATTTAATATGTTGCACAGTTTTCCAAGCATACTAAGTATTAAATAATGACAATTGATCTATATTATGTGTATTAGTATATAAGCATAAAGTAGCTATATATATTACAATGATCTACCAGCTCTCTTTTTCCATGAAAATTCTGTACTCTACTTTGTGATTTTGATTAAAAATAAATTTTTTAAAAAATAAAACTTCTTGGCTACCACCTATATACTTACATACCTATATACTTGAGGTACTTTCACATTTAAATATCATGTTGAGTACTTTCATATAATAAATGATTTAATCTTTACAAGAGCTTATGTTTTACTATCCCCCTTTTAAAGATAAAGAAACTAAGCCTTAGAGAATTTAACTAACCTACTAAAGATCACAGAGTAAGTGTCTGCAATTCAAACTCCTTTTATTGATGTAGTCATTACTTAAACATTGTTGGAGAGTATATCGGGATGTAAACTGTGACAATATAGTAATCAGAATGAATTCTTTTTCACCAATATATCAAACTTCATACACTATCTTAGTCCATTCCTCCTGCTATAACAAAATATCAGACTGGGTAATTTACAAGGAACAGAAATTTACTTCTTACAGTTCTGGAGGCTGAGAAGTCCAAGACCAAGGTGCCAGCATTCAGCATCTGGTGAGGGCCTTCTTGCTGCCTCCTCACATTGCAGGAGGGGCAAAAAGTACACAAGGGACAACACTGCATCTTCACATGGCCCGGTGGAAAGCCAAAAACAAAACAAAACAGGCCTAGGAACCTCCTTTCAACCTCTTTTATAAGGTCACTAATCCCATTCATGAGAGCTCCAGCCTCATGACTTAATCACTTCCTAAAGGCTCTACCTCTCAATACTATCACATTGGTGATTAAGTTTCAACATATGAATTTTGGGGAACACATTCAGCCCATCACATACATCATCAAGTGTAGCCCTTCACAGTGTTTTTACTTGGTTTGTTGTGTATTTATTTCAGGGGCATTATCATTGCTACAGTTGTCTACAGAACTTCTCTATGGGGACTGTCACAGAGCCAATTTCCTAACTCCTCAGGAAAATCAGCTCCATTGAACATCACAGGACCTTACATAGATTAAAGTTCTCCTGATAACTAAATATATATTTTTCTCCCGCCTTCCATCATTACCTCTTTGAATTCAAGAATTAAATTTGCAAACTATCCATATCATTAAAAAAAAACATTAAATAAAAATAAATAATAACAAAAAATACAGGAGATTTACACACTTAAAAAAAAAAGATTAAATCATGAACTATAGGCCATGCCATCTTGCTCCCATTCTGCTCTCTCCCAGCTGCTGCTCTAGCACTGAGTCTAATCTGAGTTCCACAGAGTAGCCCATGGGAACAAGCTGAGGCTGTTGATGAGGGGGTCTTAATTTGGTTCACATCAGGAGTCAGACGAGCTGGGGCGAGTTCATTTGTGATCTGCTTGCGTTAAGTACCATTACATAATAATATAGAAGAAACTGGCGGGAAGCCTTTATGCATCATCTACAAGTAAAATCACTTTAAGTAGAGGACTGCCTGCACAGCTCCAAACTCAAGTGCACACAATTAAAACATGCCACAAAACACAGTGTTAAATCTCTAAAGACATCCCAGTGACACTAAATCTGTTTTTATAATGGCACACACGACTGCTTTAAAACACCTCAAACACTACCTTATTCTTACACAGTCGTTATTTTAAAGAATCTATAACCTCCTTCAGATCTCCCTATTGTTAAGACCAGAGGTTTTTCATTACATCTCTTTAATAACACTAGATAGTGCTTGCTTTAACTTAAGCCTGTTTCCTCTCTATCCACCCAGAGGAAACAAAAACATGTTTCTTTTAATATCCCTTTATGCAAGTAAGTAAGTCCCCTTTAGCTTTCCAGCACTAAGATACATTAAGTCCAGAGTTGCTAAGCAATTTTCAAGCCTTTTGATTAGTTTCCCCAAATCATCATCTCGAACTACATTTCAAGTCTATGTTTATATTCATTTTGGTGTATAGCGACCCAGTAAGTGACTGTGCTCTTCAGATTTTTTTTTAATTCTTAATTTTTGTGAGTACATAGTAGGTGTACATATTTGTGGGGTACATGGGTTATTTTGATACAGACATACAACATAAAATGTATCAAAATAATAACATAAGGATAAATGGAATTACCTCAAGCATTTATCATTTGTGTTAAAAACAATCCAATTATACTCTTTTATTTTTAAATATACAATTAAATTATTATTGACTATAGTCACTCTATTGTGCTATCAACAACTAGATCTTATTCATTCTTTCTTAAGATTTTTAAAGTGAGAATATATACTTGGAAGCTTATTTTCATATCCCAAGCAAGAGAACAATAAAACCAAACAGAACAAAATTAATAACAAATAATAAGTCTCATCAGGGGAGATGATTTTCCTCAGGTGTATTACTCTTAGGCTACAGATGAGCACACCCAGCATACATTTCAAGTAAGTAGATAAAAAAAATACCAGAAATTGCCATTTATCACGCTTCAAGTCTTTCTGAATAAAAAATAATTTTTACAAAAAAACATTTGTAAGATTTTTAAGGAAATTTATTCAATGATTTAACCTTGGAAGTGTCTCTCCTTTTGGAATATATCGTATAATGCAAAACTTTCCACAGAGTCTCCATTTTAAAATCAGCATCAAGATACTGCCCTGGTTAGAAATGTACTTAAAGCATCATCATCAATAGAATATACCTTGGAAAGGATACAGAGTGATAGCCAAGCACTTGACTTTTGGAAATAGGCTGTCCTGGTTAAATATCTCAGCTCAGCCACTAAGAATCTTTGTGCCTCAGTTTCCTCATAGAAACTAACCTATTTCATGGGTTCATGAGAAGATTTGAGATTATAGCCATAAAGCACTTACTGCAATTCCTAGAACAATGTAAAAGCTCAATCAATGTTAGTCATTATTATGCTGACTTCTAAGTAATTGCTTACTCTTTCATTCCCAGACTTCAAATATATCTTTAAAAATGTAAAAACAACCAATTAATTCCTAGCAAAGATAGCGAAGACAGAGGATTTCTTTTTTTTTTTTTTTTTTTGAGACAGAATCTCGCTCCGTCATCAGGCTAGAGTGCAGTGGCGCAATCCCTCACTGTAACTTCAGCCTCCCGCGGTCAAGCGATTCTACTGCCTCAGCCTTCCAAGTAGCTGGGACTACAGGCACGTGCCACCATGTCCAGCTAATTTTTGTATTTTCAGTAGAGACGAGGTTTCACCATGTTGGCCAGGATGGTCTCAATCTCCTGACCTCGTGATCCGCCCTCCTCGGCCTCCCAAAGTGCTGGGATTATGGGCATGAACCACCACGCCTGGCTCAAAGATAGAAGTTTTCTATTCTAAAATATTAATTTTACTCTACCAGACTTTTTGTCTATCCTCAAAATTAGTTTTTATTTATTACAAGAGTTACCAATAGTTAATCCATCCTTGCTGTATCTTATCATTATAGTGCCCAACATTTTACACATTTGTCGTCCTCCTACTGCTCTCAGTTCAAAAGACCCCTTACCAAACAAACTATTATTAGCTTCCAGGATTCCATTTTTACTGTTTTTTCAGCCTTCCATCAGGACCTAATGGACTCAAACAGAGTCTACTATAAGGTTTACATATTGCTTGTATTACTCAGGTTTGGTTTTAAAGGTTCATAGCAAAACATTCATTTTGAGCATATACAATTTGTTGATATTTTAACAACATTCTCTCAGGTGCATAATCATTCAAAAAAAAAGAATAAAGTGAAAATTTCATTGATACAATTTTATTTACTATTTGTAATAGGCCAAGAAAAGGGAACCGTGAAAGCAAGAAGATTTTTACCCATAACATACACAGCTTATTGTTGATTAGAATTCCAAAATCAAATCAAGTCCTTAATTAATAACCCTTTTAAATTATTTTATTTTGTGGCTGAATTACCACACTGATACTTACTCATTTAATTATTGCCTGGCCCACAGAACTGACATTTTTACTGGCAGGTTATGAAATGTTTGTTAAAGCTATGAAGTCTAATTATAAAAGCCTTCTTTCAAAGGCTCACAAAGGATGGAGAAGAGCTAGAAAATTATCTCCCTGGTGCCAAAGGAAGAGTTATAAAACAAATGAAAACAAATAGAGTGAAATCAGACAAATGATACATATGTAGGTAGTTCAGAGAACACTTGGATGGGAAGCTGGGCATAGAATACACAGCAGAAAATGCAAAGATTGGTCTGGTGCCATCCTTTGGGTCTTTACAGAAAATGCTATTATTTACTTTCTTTCTTCAATGGGGTTGGCTGCAACTGAAGATTCATGGTTGCTAATATGTTACCATTACTCAAATAAGTAAGACTTGGGAGCAACAGATTTTTAAAATTGGCTATCTCAGAGAAAGTGTCTTTATAATCATCTAATTATCCTTTGAGGCAACTTATGTACACATGCTGTAAACATTCACTCTCTTACTTCCATGGGTGCTGCCTCCATGTTTATAGTTTAAAACTGATGGCATTATAAGAATCCGTGATGAGAACTTAGAGAGCACAATTTGTTTATTTCTTCAGAAAACTGAAAGTTATGTTCAGAAAGTAAGAACTCATGGCCGGGCACGGTGGCTCACGCCAGTAGTCCCAGCACTTTGGGAGGCCAAGGCGAGCAGATCACAAGGTCGGGAGATCGAGACCATTCTGGCTAACACGATGAAACTCCATCCCTACTAAAAATACAAAAAATTAGCCAGGCATGGTGGCATGCACCTGTAGTTCCAGCTACTTGGGAGGCTGAGGCAGGAGAACAGCTTGAACTCGGGAGGCAAAGGTTGCAGTGAGCTGAGATCACACCACTGTACTCCGCCTGGGCGACAGAGCGAGACTCCTTCTCAAAAAAAAAAAAAAAAGTAAAAACTCACTAATTACAGATTAAACTCAAAAAGGAATATGTAGTTTCAGCTAATAAAGGTGGTAAAACTCATATTTACTTTTAATTTATTCACATACCAATACAGTATTTCTCTAGTCTAAATGCCAAACATTTAGCTATATTCAATCAATAAGATTGCTTAGCCAGATAAATAATTACCACCTTTATCAGAATAAGATGCCCTCCTATAATAATCAGCCTTTAGGAACAAATGACTTTTTCAAAGACATAATTGTGTTAAATCAATCTCTAAAGAGACTGATGACTCTAGCAACAACACAGAACAGTATTTGAACTATAAAATAACTCTTCTTTGTTACTCTTTATTATATACACAAGTATAACATCAAGAAACTACCCAGAAATAGGTGGGCAGGACACTTACAGGTGGGCCTGAAGGTTCGGGTCAAGAAGAGAAAAATGACTCAGATATTCTTGCTCTCTAGGCCTCATTGTGCCTACTTCTAGGCCTACCTATGCTATATGCCTATTAGCCCTGTTCCAGTTCATGGGAGGGAAGTACAGTACCCTTCCCGTCCCCTCAGAGTCCAAGCAAGGTATTCTTTGCCAAGAGTGAACAATCAATCTCTTCTCCTTGTCCTTGCCTTTTAGTGGAGCCTTTGCTTCAGAGCAGCTCCTTGTATCTCCTTTTGGTTGAGTAACTCCTTTCCAAATAGCTCCATTTGGTAGGAAACTTTGTTTTTTGCTTTCTTGACTCTCTGCCTCACCTTAATTACAATTACCCCAGCTTCAGCAATTCTCTAGGAAGAGACTCCTGATAGGAAGATTAGTAGAGAATTAGTTGATTAGTTAGGGTATTTGTCTTAATAATTAGAAAGTACTTCTGTTTTAAAGATAGAGCACACATCCAACATAATTATGTGGCTATCTTTATTCATCAGCTTAAAGTTTTCAAGCTGGGTTTATTTCACATGTAAACTCAGAAGTGCAAAAACTAACAAAATTCCTTGAAACTACTCTTGTTATGTCTAGGTAGAAGTCTCTTCAACCAGGCAGTTAGGTGTCTCATTATTCTTAGAAAACTCTAAGCACTACCTGCACTTATTTTATAACCCAATTAAGGTATCTTCTCACTACCATTGGAAAGAAGTATTTCTCTTTTCTTATGCTTGATATATTTTTAAGTATCACACATTTTTAAGTGTGTTTCCTTTTCTAGTTTTACTACCTGGTTAATATACAAAAACAACAACAAAAAATACTACATCTGCCTATACTTATGTTCTTAATCATAAGACTGCCCTCTAAGGTAAGGTATTCAACAAAAAACAAAAACTGCTCTTAATATCATGATATTAGTGTACTGAAATAAGAACCACGATTAAGAAATATTAATATACAAAGAGTAATCTTTTTCTGAGAGTGAGAACTGGAACAAAATGAGAACAAAATTACTCAAAATGAGAAATAATACTAGAACTTGAAATTCTTGTGTTGTGTCCCCCAACAGTGCAGATAAGAATAAGGCCTTTGGCTTTACCTGGATCGACCTTGGATAAAAGGGGAAAGAGAAATAGAATAAGAAATTTAATTTAAGCAAAAATTTTCTTCTTCTTCCTAAAAAATATTATATTCAGTTAGTTGCTCTATCCACCAATTCATTTAATAAATATTTATTGAGTCAGTCTATAAAACTTTATAAAATCCCATAAAGTACAAGAAGAAATACAAGAAAACTAAATACTTCAAGGAAATACTACAGAAAGTGCTACAAGAGTTCAGAGGAGGGAAACTTCATATGATTAGCCTGCATAGATGTGGATCCCTTTCAGATAGGCCCCAAAACATAAATTGGATTTTCACCAAAGGAGTTAAGGTGGAGGGCATCCTGAATAACTGGGAGGAAATGACTCTATGTGGAACTACAAAAGCAAAAGTGTGGAAAGAAGAAAGCAATGGGCCATTCAGAGAAAGAGAGACAAAAATGAAGAAAAAAAGGAAAGACATAAGAAAGACACTTTGAGTTTAAAGCATGCCGCAATTCAATGGGAGGAGTAGGAAATAGGGTTGGAATCAGAACTGAACCAGGTCAAAATGTTGTTGAATATTAGACCCAATGTATTTAATCTGTAAGAAACAAGGACCCTGAGAAAGATTATGACCAAGGGTATATGATCAGAAGCTTGACAGATAAATGTAGTATACTTGTAAAGCCATACTATGAAAAATTTGGGGATTATTCGAACACAAACTATCACCTGGAAAAAGACAGAAAACAAGGCAGAAGACTGTGCAGAGAGGTTGGAATATTCAAAACTTCAGATTAGAAGACTGAAATCCTGCTTAATGTTGCTCTTGTCTTTCTATACTATAGATGAAACTAAGGTAATCATTAAATCATCCTAAGCATTTGTACTGCCATTTTGACAGTCTTCATCTTGATCTACTAAACCAGATCATCAATCAATCTCTCTCTCTCTCTCTCTCTCTCTCTCTCTCTCACTCTCAAACTTTCTGGGAGAATTATAAGGATGAGTCAGGGAACCCTAATCTAGAAGATTAATTTTGTTTTATAAAATAATAGTTCATAAATTTTCCTTTAAAGAGCAAACAACTTTTTCCTTCAAAGAGCAAACAACTTTTTCCTTCAAAGAGTAAACAATCATTACGGCCAGATGCAGTGCCTCATGCCTCTAATCCCGGCACTTTGGAAGGCCGAGGCAGGTGGATCTCTAGAGTCCAGGAGTTCATGACCAGCCTGGGCAATGTGGCAAAAGCCTGTCTCTATAAAAAATACAAAAAACAAAAACAAAAAAAAACCCGCGAGGTGTGGTGGTACACACCTGTGTTCCCAGCTGTTCAGGAGGCTGAGGTGACAGGATCATTCAGGCCCGGGAGGCGGAGGCTGCAGTGAGCTGAGATCACACCACTGCACTCTAGCCTAGGCAACAGAGTGGGACCCTGTCCCCTACTACCCAAAAAAAGCAGGGGGGTGGCAAACAATAATTATTCCTACCATCACAAAAATATAAATGTTTTCATATATACAATGCGTGAATAAAATGATTTTAAAAAATAATTGTTACACACAGTGGGGTCTGGTTGAAAAAGGAGAGCAATTCTAAAGGTAAAGGATAACAACATGTTAGATTTGTGGATTCCATGGAGCATAGGCTATTATTTATGTCTGCCCAGTGCATTTCCCATCTCCTTCTCTGGTGGAGTTCCTAATCCTCATGACGGCAGCCCATCTAGAGCAGAGGCTGCCATGACACAGCTTTAGTGGAGGATTGTGTTTCCACGACTATGCTCTCCACAGAACTGCCAGCGGCTGAAAGCAGCCAGAAGCCCCACCCTCCCAGGCACAGCTGCAGTGGCGGCTCCAAACCCAGGCATTTCTGTACTCTTGGAGGCCAGGAAAAGCCCCCTGTCTCTTCAGGCTCAGAGGTGTCTGCTCTCACTGCCTGGCCTCTCCTTGCTCCCTGTACTTGCTCCGATCTTGGAGTGGAGTTGAGGCCTAGCCCAGGTGCTGTCACAATCAGGCTGGGTGTGCACACACTAAGGGCAGCACTGACATACCAGCGATCCTGCTGCCTCAGCCCCCTCCAGGATTTGGGTGCCAGTGAGCATGGGAGGGAGGCTGAGTGGAGCCTGAAGGCAGCTTGGTGCTGGCCTGCAGGCACCCCACAGCACAAAGAGCCTGGGTGCCATGAACTGTGGCAGGAGGCAGACAGGCTCCTGAGTGGAAGGAGGTGGGTCCATAGTGAAGCCCCACCTTCAAGCTGCAGAGGACCTGAAGCCCTCCAGGGGCCAGGCTGCTGGTCGTGCAAACCAGAGTGGGAACTTGTGGTACTTTCCAGCCCTGCCCATGGCCACTCATGGACCAATTGGTGCACACTGCCTCCCCTCTGAGGCCCACAAGAGCCCCAGACTCAGCCAGACTCAAGAAATTGTTGGAACCACCAACTGCAGAGAGGAGTTACCCACTCCAGGCTCTCCTCTCTGCTGAGAGCTAAAGAGACGACAGCATGACCAGTTGTGGAGAGGAGCTCCCCACACCAGGATCTTCTCTCTGATGAGAGCTGAACATTTGAAGGGATGACCTGCCTGTGGAGAGGAGCTATCCAATGTGGGTCTCCTCTGAGTTGTTCTGTTGCTCAATAAAGTTCCTCTTTGCCTTGTTCACTCTCCACCTGTCCACATACCTCATTCTTCCTGAACTCAGGACAAGAACTCGGGACCCACCAAATGGCAGGGCTAAAAGAGCTGTAACAAAAACAGGGCTGAAACACATCCCTTGCTTGCCACATTGCAGGTGATAAGAAGGAGAGAAAGAGAAGGAGAGATGAGCTATGGTCCTTCAGAGACCCCAGACCTAGGAGCTCCTTGAACCTGGGCTGTGACATCTTCTTTGGGGCTCTTCCTATTCCTGGAATCTCCAAGCTTCTGTGCACCACCACATTCCCAATGCCAACCATGGAAGCTGCTTGCAGTATGCCTGGTCCGGTAGCTCTCAGGGAGCTGGCATGCTGGTGGAAGGGTTTATGGGGTGCCAGTTTAGTCAGTCACCCCTGTATAGGACACCTATGGAACATCATAGGGGGCCTCTGAAGATAAACATCTCCTTATTGCTATTGTGTCCCCAGACCAGTGAGCATGACCTGTTCTGCAGCTTTATAAAGAATGCTCAGGGCTGAAAGCATTGGAATGTGACCAGATATCCTGGCTCCTTGTAAAACCAGCTCCCACCACCTGCAGCCCCAAGTTAAAGATTATCTTAGTAGTTAGACATATGCTTTCAGCTTAAAGGAAATTCACATAACCGCCACTGCTATAAATCTTTCCACAGATGTATGCTCCCCCTCCTTCACCATTTTACCCCATACCATCCCCTTCTTAGATCAAAAGATTGTACTCAATAAATTGTCAGGAAACCACAGCTCTGGGCCTTCTGCAGCCTTCACTCTAGCAAATGGCCCCATGGACCTGCTTTTACTCTTGTCTTTTCTCATTCCTTTGTCGCCACCGGACTTCAGGTACCCACGGCCGGGGTTGGGACTGATCACCCCAACACTAGCACCCATGCCAGTGCCTGGAACTGCCTGCCCTGCTGCAGCCAGCATGCCTGGCTGTGTGCAATGGTCGGACCCCATGCTCGCTTGCACACCTCTCACCACTCCGTGCCTGGCTCACCCTTGGCAGGCATAGGATCCAGGCTGGTAGCATAAGCCAAGTGCAGCCTTCCAGGTCGAGTGAGCAGAACAAGCCCAGCGGGCCTAAGCAAAACTCCAGCAAATGCGCCACTGGCCACAGAGGTTTCCGATTGGCAAAGTAACATTCCAAGGATCCTGTAACACTCATACTCGAATTTTGCCAAGGGCCTGGCCACTTACATTGAACCTCCATGCACAGTGGCTGGATACAAATGTTGGCCAAAAGACCAAAGCAATGTCAATTAGATTTGTTTCCTGGGATTTTATAAGTGTTCACTGAGAGACAGAGTTCTGTTCTAGTAGCACTGTCTCTGGTATTTCCTCAAAGTACTTATAGTTTTCTTGTATTTTTTCATGTCATGGGATTTCACAAAGTCCTATAGAGACTCAATAAATATTTGTTAAATGAATTGGACAGAGCAACTGAACTGAATATATTATTTTTATAAGAAGGTGCGTATCTCCCTCATTCTGGGGATATGAGCTACAATAATGTACATCTGGAGACACCTGCCACCATGGGCCTGTCTGAATCTTGCCCCATATAGGATAAGATGAAACAAATACACAAAGAAGCATAACTGAGAAACAAAGATGAGACAAAGAGAGAGACGTAAATGTCATACCACCATTGGAGTTCCAGGAGTTTTCTGAGGTCAGTTATACCCCAGGACTTCCCAGTTTCACGAATCAATAAACTATCCTCCAAATTCACTACTCCAGCCCATGAAATGTTTATGTAAGCTTTGATTTGGATTTCTGTCATTTCTAATCCCCAAATCCCTGATATACAAATTTGTTATGGGCCAGGCGCAGTGGCTCACGCCTGTAATCCCAGCACTTTGAGAACCCAAGGCAGGTGGATCACGAGGTCAGGAGTTTGAGACCAGCCTGGTCAACCTGGTGAAACCCCGTCTCTACTAAAAATAAAAAATTAGCCGGGTGTGGTGGCGGGCACCTGTAATCCCAGCTACTTAGGAGGCTGAGGCAGGAGAACTGCTTGAACCGGGTAGGCGGAGGTTGTAGTGAGCCAAGATTGTACCACTGCACTCCAGCCTGAGTGACTGAACAAGATTGTCTCAAAAACAACAACAGCAACAAAACAAATATGTTATGATGCCCAGCCCAGAACAGTGGTCTGTGCAGCTAAGCAGCATGAATGAACTCCAAGGTGCCGAGTACTTCAGAGGTGCAGGAAGGAGGAAGGGGAAAGACTAAGTCAAGCTTCACCAGAGAAGGGAAAAATCTGGTATCTACTATGGTGTCCACAGTCTCTGCTTCAAGATGATGTCACTGTTCTAAATCCATCAGAAAATTGGATAAAATTAGAGCTGCCTGTATTACCTCCCCACAGGCATGCCTGTAACATTTAATTATACAACTGAAGACTGACCACTGCTTTTGTCTAAGCAAACATATTCTAGAGCATATTTCTCAATGGTTAACTGAAAGTCACATTTTAGAAATGAAGCGAACTCTCCAAGTTCTTTTCACCTTTGTTTTTGAATCTAGTTATTCAGGCAATTATTACAAAACAGCCCATTATTCCTGAGAAATACCATTAAGTAGGCAGGCTAAACCATGATGTGGAAGGCATTCTCATTAATGGAACTGATATAAGAAGGAAAAGACATCAAAAGATACAATGGGAAAATGTAAGTGCAGACCTTACCTCTAAGGAGCTTGAAAATTCAGTGTTGAGAAAAAGCAGCTATCTTTACACTGAGATTTGTTTAATGAAATTCTTTAAACCACAGAGAAAACTACTCAAAATAAGACTCCATGTTTATTGGCTCAATAAATAAGCCCAAAATGAAGTAAAGAATGCCTTGATTTACCAGTTCAATATCTTTAGTCAATTAGTGTACATTGGTGATGAATTTATTTCTTTCTTGGAATATATGTTGACAAGTGAAAAAAAGTCACTTCAATTATAACAAAATGTTTATCACTTTGATAACTTATAACAGTAACAATAATACTTATTAAGCACTCAGTGCCAGATACTGTCCTTAACACTTTACATGTATTCCTTCATTTAATCTAGTCAACGACACTTTTGGGGAAGCACTAATTATTTCCTTTTTACAGATGAGAAAACTAAAGCAAAGAAAGGTTACTTAACATGTCTGAGGCCACAGAATAATAAGCAAAAACAGGTTGGAACTAAAGTAGTTTGGTTGCAGCACTAGTGTTCCTAATCATTGGGCTTTAGAATAGATAAAACTCTACTGTATTTCTTTTTGTATATTAGGCTGTCTGCATGACAAAGAAAGAAAAAAAAACAAAAACAAGTAAATCATGGCAGAATGGAAGAAGTAGCATTTTCTCTCTTTTTTTTTTTATTTTTTAATTTTTAGACGGAGTTTTGCTCTTGTTGCCTAGACTGGAGTGCAATGGCACAATCTCAGTTCACGGCAACCTCCACCTCCCGGGTTCAAACAATTCTCCTGCCTCAGCCTCCTGAGTAGCTGGGATTATAGGCATGCGCCATCACGCCCAGCTAATTTTGTATTTTTAGTAGAGACGGGGTTTCTCCATGTTGGTCAGGCTGATCTCGAACTCCCGACCTCAGGAGATCTGCCCACCTTGGCCTCCCAAAGTGCTGGGATTACAGGCGTGAGCCACCGCACCCGGCCAGAAGTAGCATTTTCTAAATGAAAGCTAGAAAAAAAAACTAGTTGGGGATGGGAAATGGGGAGGAAATACAGTAGGTGAGAATGGCATGAATGGGGTACTGTGAAGAAAATGAGAAGCAGCAAGCAGTTTGATGGGGTGTCCTCATAGAGACCTCACAGTCAGTGATCAAGTAGTGAGGAGCTGGACAGGCCAATGGAACCTCATTTTGAAACATTTGCAATATTGGTTTGATAAATTACAGTTAATTTAGTAGAACCTGGAGATTTACTCATGATTTTGGGACAGAGTGATATGATTTTCTCCTGTAATTTAGGAAAAAGAATCTGAAATTCTGGAGGAAGGCAGTAGTTAGAACGTGACTTTGTGGCTAATCATGATCCAAGTGACATAATGAAGGCTCAACACTGTCTCAGCTAGAATAGAAAATAGGAAGGAATTGGAGACTGTAAAAACATTTGACATAGTCGGGGGAGGGAGAAATTGAGAGATCATAAGAGCAGGGGCAAAAAAGGGATGTAATGTATTCCAGGAAGGGTTTCGTGGTTTAAGAAAACACCACCACCAAAAAGAAAGGAGTCAGCAAAGGCTTCTTGGAGGAAGAGAAACGAGAGTGAAATTTGCTAACTGGGTGAGAGCTGGCTATGAAGGAAGTGGGAGGTAGTAGAGAGGAGAGAGAGAATGGGGAAATTGGAGTAATTCAAGAAGGACTAGATATGCAAAGACCTAGCTACAAGATAATATTTTGTGACAGAAAGATCAAGACAGAGGCTAAATAAAAGCTGAAAATTGGTTCAAGGAGGGAAGGGATGTAAGGGAGATCAGAGGCCTCAGCCGCAGGTGTTCCCACATCTTTATTCTGGTGCTCTCCCATTAATGATACTTAGCTATTCTTCATGTGCCTGCTCCTTGGAGCAGTAATTTTATTTTGCCATGACTTACTCCAACACACCCCACCCTTCAAAGCCTGCAGATTTCTATGTATATCTCATAATGTCTTTTCTGTCATCTTACTCACAGTTTGTTTCATCATAATTTTGTCTTGCCATAATCACCCCCGTCACCTTAGGGTCATCTGCTAGTTTGTGGTATTCTTTTAACTTTACTTGAATCGCTAACTAATTAACTCCTTCTCTTGAACTGACTAACCCACTCCTAATTTTGAGTCAGGCCAGTTCATAGCACTGGTGACCTATAGCTTCACAATTTGTGGATCACGTGCCCACCCCCAAACTAATCATCTGTAAGGGTAATTTCATTCAAACCACGACTGCTTCTTCTGTTTCTAGTTTTCCCTAAAACCAAAAAGTTACCACATGGCCAATATTAAATTATTATTATTAATTTGAAATTCTATGCCAAAAAATAAAGGAATAGAAAAAAGCAGCCAAAAAAACAAATGAAATCATGTCCTTTGCAGCAACACAAATGGAGCTGGTGGCCATTATCTCAAGTGAATTAATGTAGGAATAGAAAGCAAAATACCACATGCTCTCACTTATAAGTAGGAACTAAACATTGAGCATTCACGGACATAAACATGGGAACAACAGACACTGGGGACAACTACAGGGGAAAAAAAGGAAGGGAACCATGGGTTGGAAAACTACCTATTGGGTACTCTGCTCAGTACCTGGGTTCAGTATATCCATGTGACAATCCTGCAAATGCATCCCCTGTATCTAAGATAAAAGCTGATTTAAAAAAAAAGACCCAAGTCACATGAATAGTGAAGAGCTATAAGCTTTCATACATTTCTAATGTAAAATATATAATGGTTAACTTTGGTAACCTTGGGGGTAGAAACATATTTTTAATACACAATAAATCAATTAAATAGGCAGGTAATGATTTTATTTTGAAAAAAAAATTATAAAAATTCATCATCTGTCCCTTTTACTCTCCACAGTCCCTTCCAAGGATATCTTTTCTTGCTAATTTAGAAAATCTGTGTGAAACACTCAAAACAAATTTCATGGTTATATCTTACTAAAATTAGAGAAATAAAATCAATCACTTTCTTTCAAGTCTTTCTATGCTTAAATGTATCCTCTTAGCAACTTTGTTTTTAATCCAATGAATGATAAAGTAATTTTTCTTCTCCTTTTTTTTTTGAGACAGGGTCTCACTCTGTCACCCAGGCTGGAGTGCAGTGGCATGATCTCTGCTCACTACAACCTCCGCCTCCTGTGTTCAAGCGATTTTCCTGCCTCAGCCTCCCAAGTAGCTGGAATTACAGGCACCTGCCACTAAATCCAATTTCTTTTTTATTTAGTAGGGACAGGGTTTCAACATGTTGGCCAGGCTGGTCTCAAACTTCTGACTTCAAGTGATCTGCCTGCCTCAGCCTCCCGAAGTAGGTGGGATTACAGGTGTGAGCCACTGCACCTGGACATTTTTTTTTCAAATTTATGTTAAATCTTGCCTAAATAAAATATAGGATATTAAGAATGTTCAGCATCTTGCTCAACATTTAAACAAACTCTAGTACATACTGTGCAGATTATCCAGAGCTCAATAACCATGTAAAAAAAAAAAAAAATAGAGATAGAGATTAAAGTAGAACACAGCCACAGGCCAGATCTGGCTTGAAGACTTGTTTTGTTTGACACATACCAGTGCAGCAAAACTGTTTTCTGATGAAATGCTTACATGTATAAATGAAAACTTCACAGAAAAAATCCAAACTTAAGTCTCCTCCTTAGAAATAAAAACTAAAACCAAAAACCAGAAGTTCTGGCAAAACTATGCCCTCATTCCCACATATCAACAATCACTGCAATCTACATTCTTTAAACTGTGAATTCAGATACCAGTTTGCCATAGTACCCATCACTCCTTATATTTACCATTGGTTAAAAGTGTCAGTGGTTGTAACCACACAGAGACATTATATAGGTACAAGAAGTACTATTTCCTAAGCATTGTAAGTACTTTCCAGATCATCTACATGAGCCATTCTGTTCACTGGTGAGACTCCCATGCATACTTATGATCATACCCTTCTGCCTAAAGAAGTGTCTTACTCAGAATCAAAAAGTTGCTAAGTAACTGTATTAGACTCAAATCTGAATCTGACCCAAAATCCAATGTTTTTGCAGCTTCTGCACAAATACTGCTAGCAAATAAGTAACAATTATTTTTCCCAAACAAGAATCATGAAGATATTCTAGCCTATTTGAATATAGCTACTTTTATATTACAAGATCAAACTTACTACACATAACAGGCAAAACATGGAAGGCACCCATTTAGTCTAATTTCAAAAAAAGATATACATTCTCTCCTTCCTGAATTTCGTCTTATTTCTTTCAACAATAAAAGAAAGGTTAGATACAAAAAGTATCAGATTGCCCACAAATAGGCACTTAAAAAAGAAAAGTATGTCAATCATTGGGTAAGCCTCAGAAGGAAACTGTGGCAAAACATTAATTTTCTCCTCTTTCAGAAACTTCTTTGCTCAAATTCTACTTTCATTCTTTCTAATACAAACCTGAGGCTGGCTCTTACACAAAATTGTTGAAGTCATTCTTTTGTTCCTTCTACATTTCTCATCTGTAAATGTGCTCATCAACTTGTCAACCAGGCTGTTAAAATTTGTATTTAATCTTCACATTCCCTCTCGGCTAAAATTTTCTCCCATTCTTTAATCATTTCCTATCTTGATTACTATAATTTCTTTTTTATTGTCCTCTTGAAATTCATACTTGTTAAGTCATGTACGGCCAGAATATATAGCTAAAATAACATTTCCTTCCAACTGTCTTTCTCTTCACAAATGCATCTCCATTCTCTCTTGGAAAATTACAATTTGCCTTCAGATCATTCCAGGTACCTCACTGTAATTGTCTTCTCTGTCACTAGAGTATGAAGTCACACATGTCAACAATTTGTCATCTCACTTTCCTTTGAGGAGTCCCAAGTAGATATTCATTGAAATAGTCTATTTTCAAGAGCACTGTTTTAAAATGTTGCCTATCAAGCTGGATAACAAGAAAATAGATGAAGGATTAACTATATGAGTATTTCATTTCGTCCCTAGAAAAAGAGGGAATGATTCAAGATATATTCCACAGTTTAAACTTGCTTTGAATTTTAGTTTTTGGAATGTATTTTTATCACCAATTGTTAATTTATGAATGCATAAATTTATGGTGTATAAAGTGACATTATGATTTATGGATACAATGAAGAATAATAAAATCAAGCTCGTTAACACATCCATCACCTCAAATACTTACCACTCTTTTGTGGTGAGAACATCTGAAATTTATTCTCAGCACTTTAAAAATGTACAATACTCTATTATTAACTATATTCACCACACTGTGCAATAGAACTAAAAAGAAATACCATATTCCTCCTGTCTACCTGAATTTTGCACCCTTAAAGTGGAATTTTCAAGGAAATGGTTTCTCAGATTCTATCTTTTGGCAAAAGATGAGACATCCAATTATATCATATGAGGTACTAACAAATGCAAATAGACTAACCATATAATCAAAAGAATATCATTTAAGGCAATAAGCCCTTCAACTTCAGAAGGCTTGGCTTTATGACTATGTTCAGTCAACCACATAACCATTTTGAAGTCTTGCAGTGGATAAAATAACACCTTTGAAAGGTAGGGAAAAAGAAGAAAAGACATTTTATCAAATGCATGCAAGTGATTTTGCCCATATCAATACTTGAAATAAAACCCTAAATGGCACATTTTAATTTTCCCTTTGTAATTTTCTGGGGAAAAAATGCCAGTGTAAATTCTTATGAAATACATTCCTCATATTCTGATCTTTCTTTCTCTCTCTCTCTCTCTCCCCCCCCCCAACCCCCCAACAATATGCAGTGGAGTTAAAATGTTCCTGGTTAGGAATATTTTTCTCTGTTCTGCAATCTGTAGTAATTCTTTATCTTAAAGCTAGTTCTCCTTTTGGTGTTAGAATGGTGGCCAGGAGCCCAGCAGAACAGAAAGAGAATCAATTCAATAAACTCTCCCAGTGAGAATAAAGGAAGACCTGTCCAGGGAGGTACCAGCACTATTCCTAATATCAGTCCACTTAAGTGGGTACCTGACCCTTTTCACATGAAACAAGAAGTGGTAAGAAAGGTGGTGTTCACCTTAGACTAAAGCCCACTCATGGAGCTTGTATTAGGCTCAGCTTCTCCTGAAGCATTTAGCCTACAGCAGAGTAGAGCAGAGTAGCTACATGAAGAAACTAGGATATACTGTAAGTAAAGGAAAAAAGGGGATATCAATGCTGAGTACAACTAAAAATGTCCATTGAGTCAGAATGAGAATTGTGACAGAATTATCCAATCTCCTTTACTTTATCTTTTATAAACAATAACAAAACTAGTATATTTTATATTCTGATTAGAAGCAAATAACAATAGTTCCAGGTAAGCATTTACCTCAAAATTATGATGCTAAAGAATAATCAATATGAATGAAATTCTAATACAAGGAAGAAAAACTGCTTGATATGAAATAACTATCAATCTTCCCTATATATTCTATAAATCTTATTTTTAATATAAAAATTAAGTTTAATATTTTTGGCAAGATTAGATCTCTACTATGAACGGAAAGTCTTCCATATCTCTCTGAAGGTGGGTATTAGAATCAACAGGAGCAGTATTTTTCATGTTCTTCACTTTTCTTTTCAAAATCATGAGCTATGGAAAAGGCTATTGCCTCTTTGTGCTTTCATAAGCAGTAAACATCAAAAGATTCTATGATAGACAGAAAATTTGTATCCTAGGGACAATAATAAAATCTTCTCTCTTTATTCACTCTTTCCCTATATATGAATTGTTTAGCTTAGCATTTATGGTCTTTGTAAACAAATAGCAAAATATAAACAAGTATCCCAAGTATCTGCTCTTGTTCTAAAGTTTTCTTATGCAAGGCATCACCAGACCTGGTAAACCAAGGTTTTACAAGTCTTACCAATTTCTGTGCACTTCCTTTTAAACTTTTCAATTCTTATAAATGTCATATTTCTTATGAAAATTAATGTCTTCCTCCTGAAAGAGCTGCAAATAAATAATGCATGTACCTATACTATTATGTTGTATTGCCCACATTTAATAAAACAAAAGTGTAAACTTCCAACATATTTTCAAAAGTGTTATCAGTTTTTTTCCATTACAATGTTAAAGAGAAATGCACCAATAAACCACAGGCAATATAAATAAAATGTTCCCCATATAGTCTTAAACTAAATCACAGAAATATCCAAGGCTATACACTCAGCTAGATCTAAAATATTTTCATTAACCTAACCACAGCTGTGAAACTCTGGAGATGGGAGATCTCCAATTAACCTAGTTCATAATGAATAAGGCTTTAATTCAGTCAGGTACTAAAATAGTTGTTTTTTCTGATTAATTATTTCAGGCTGACCAGTTATAGGCCAGGGCTACATACATCAATGTCACTCACTTGGTTAGCAATGACACCAATGGAAATTACTTTCCCATGAACAATTCTGAAATCTGAGCCCCTGACTAAAGCCAGTTATTACAAAAGTATAATAAATCTTGGAAATCGAGGACCTGCCTCTTCTAATACAAAATAATAAATATTTTTCTTAAAATCCCAGAGTTCTGCTTAAAAAACGAAATAACAAATACATCCACAACTTAGAATATCTATACAAGATCAAAAGTCATCTATGTTGAGCCACTAAAATTTATGAAGGAGTGAAAGAGAGCATGAAATAGAGGTATTAAGATAGAAAGAAAAAGACTACATGGCTAACTAAATCAACTACTGATGTACGTTACACTATTTGGGTTTAGCTGTTTAGCTGTTAAACATCACAAGTTATTTTTACATGGAAATTTCTAACTTACTCTACTTTGAAATACCAAACTACTAAAAAATTTTAAAAGCCTCTTTCTGAAATCTAGAATAATGACCCAATTACAGTAAAATCATAACCTTTTTTTTCTTTGTTTGAGGCACTATTTCTAAAAGTGTAATCCTAAGACCACCCGTGATCAGCAACATGCTGACCAAGACCTAATAAACCAGAATCTCTGGAAGTAAGGCCTAGGACCTTAGATTTTAAATGAATATTGCAGGTATTAATATTTCTGCATTGGTTTGAGCTATTGTATTTGCCAGTGCATACATTTTAAGTAAATAGGGCTAGCTAAACATGAAAATTAACTCTACTGATATCATAAAATTAATTCACGTATTATTCAAATTAAGTGAGTCTGTATTCTTGCTTACATATTTTATTATGATTTCATAGAATGCATTATCTTATGAAAGAATGAAATCACATCTAATTTAATATGGCTGTCTTTTTACCTTAGCTGTCAGTATTCTATGATCTCAAATCACTGTTTGGTGGAATCAAAATCAACTACAATAATTAAACAGTACCACTAATTTTTTTGCTCTATAAAACAGGAAATTAATCATTTTTTAACCTTTCTTAACCTGTTTCTATTGTGTTTAATCTGAAAAGCTTTCTCAATAAATTAATGGAAGTAAATGAGGTATCCATAAGCAACAAAGTGATCTTAGAGTAGTGAAAGAATGATTCAAGCAATGGGAATATTATTTTAACTTCTTTTATCAGAAGCCAATAAACAGCTAGTGGAAAAAGAAATTTCACAAAATAAATTTGGAACCTAATTCTCTGACTACAAATTTATGCTCGCACTATTTCTCCAAGCTCCACTATAGAATTATGTCACTTATATTTTATGTCACTTTTCTGCCAGGTTGGTGCAAAAGTAATTGCGGTTTTTGCCATTTGAAACCTAATATTACATTTTTCTAGTTAGTGTTAAAGAACAAACCACTGACCCTATTCTCACCATATTAAAGCAGCATAGGCTCACAAAGGAAAAATATGAAATCAATTTCAAAGTCAGAACTGAGCTTCTACTTATAATTCCTTTATATGTATTATAAAGTAAATATTTTATAGGTATCATAAGACATAAAAAATGAAGAGTAAAATATTGTTTGGTTACCAGATAAAAAATAAATCTTTTTTAAAACAAGTTCAGATTTTGAAACAAATCTGATGGTATTTCTGAATATGTAAAATAAATTTCTTTAAATGATTTGGAAGCATAAAAGCTAGATTTAATTGCAGATTTGCAAAGATGGTTTAACATCAGAAAATTTATTATATTAAATGCAGGAAAAATAATTGTTAAATTAAATATTCATTTGAGATAAAAAGTCTTCTGTATTACTCAGGCTTCTCTAGAGAAACATGATGTATGGATGGATGGATGGATGGATGGATGGATGGATGGATGGATGGATGGATGGATACAGAGGGAGAGAGAGAAGAGAGACAGAGACTGATAGATATACAGACACACAGACATTTACTATAAGGTATTGGCTCATGTGATCATGGAAGTAAAGTCCTATAATTTTCCATCTGCAAGCTGGAGACTCAGGAAAGACAGTGATGTAGTTTGAAGACCTGAGAACCAGAGTCAGTGGTATAGATTCCAGTATGAGTCTGAAAGCCTAAGAACCAGGGTAACTGAGGGCAAGAGATGGGTGCTGCAGTTCAACAGTCAGGCAGAGAATGAATTCAGCCTTCCTCTACTTTTTTGTTCTACTTAGACCCTCAACAGATGGTTTGATGTTCACCCACATTGGAAAGGGCCATTTGCTTACTAAGTTCACCATTTTAAATGCTTATCTCTTCGAGAAACACCTTCACAGACACAACCTAAAATAATGTTTAACCAGATATCTGAGCATCCTGTTGCCTAGTCAAGTTGACACATAAAATTAACCACCACACCTTCACAAACAAGGAGTAAAGGAAGCATCTCTACCCAAATACAGAGTAATGTAGAGTATCTCTTAAGAGCTTACAACAAATATCACAAACTGAAATTTTAGTCACATTATCATTAACATAAAAACAAAACTGTTTCTCTCATACTGCACTAGAGATAATAGTCAATGCCCCAAGACTATTTGAAAAATTTAAAAAATAAGTATTAGAAAATTACCCACATCTGTATGTTATGACCACCAAAATAGAAAATTTTAATGGATTCTATAGCAAATTATTAGAAGACTTCAAAAGTAATTTGTTTTAAGACTAGCAAACAAAAACTACAGACTTTCTATATACAAGTAACAAGCATTTCAATACTGAAACAGAGAGAGAGAGTATGTGAGCCTATGCACACTAGCAACAATAAAAACATACGGTACACAGGGGAAAATGTGTATAATCATATTTTGGGGAAAATTATAAAACCTTAGCTCTATGTAATGAAAAGTAATTCCATGTTCACATGTGGGGAAAAAAACATAAATACAGCAAATCTGTGGCAACTAATATATCAATTTGAAGTCATTCCATAGAGTTTTTCATAGAAGTTGACAGTGTAATCCCAAAATTCATATAGAAGGCCAAAGAGCCAAGAATAACAATGATAATTATGAAAAGGTAGTACAAGGTAGAAAAAAGTCTCCTGCCAGATACTGAAACTATCATTATTAGAACAGCATAGCATTAGGCCAGAGACACACAGCTAGACTAAAACGACAGAACAAAGGGCAGAGAAACAGATCCACGCCAGCATGGACATGAAATATCAAAGAGATGGCATCACAACTGACAAGGGGATGATAGGGGAAAAGTAAATCCCTACCCAAGATTAGCTACAAAGTAAAAGGGGATTTACTTTTTTCTTGTCTTCCCCCACTGATGTATAACACCACTAATTCCTAATTATAATGCTACCTCAACTTCTGACAGGTGAGACCTAAATGTGAAAAGCAAGATATGTAGATATTAGAGGTATAATGCTGCCTCCAGGTTCCTGATCTGTAATCCCATCTCAGTTCCTGATTGATTAGACCTAAATGTGAAAATTAAAATATAGAAAAACAAATCTTTATAACACAAGAGTAAGAAAATTCCCAAACAAGAAAAATACCTATGCCTAACAACAACAAAAAAACTCTGCCACGTAGAAATAAAAATTTTTGTGCAAAAAAAAAAAAACACATGAGCAAAACTAAGATAAGCCACAGACTTGAGATATTTTCAAGACTTATGACTAACAGATGATTATTATCCAAAATATAAAAGGACACCTACACATCAACAGTAATTATTTTAAAGCTTGACGACCAAAAAGAAAAATGAAAGTAGGATAGAAACAAACATTTCACAGAGGGGAAATGTCAATATGCATATGAAAAGATGTTCAGCCTCAGTAGTAATCAGGGAGATGTGCAATAAAACTTTAAGGAGATGATATTTGGATATATTAAAATTTATAATCTAACAATATCAAGTTTTATGAGGTGAGCTGAAAATGAAACATTCTTATATAAGAACATAAGTGAGTAAGGAATGCAGAAGTGTATAAAATAGCAAAACTACTTTTAAAATAAGCTGACAATATTTAATAAATTAAAGAAATGTATACCAAAGACCTGGCAATTCCATTTCTAGGTATATACCCTAAAAAAACTGTTGTCCATGTAGGTAGGGAAGTATACATAACAATGTCCTGATATCGCTCCACATAGCAAGAATTGAAAAGAACCTACATAGCCATCAAGAGTACAACATATACATGAATTATGGCATACTCACTAAAGAATACTACACATTGTATACTTACATCAGAATTACATATATAAATATGAATCATCTCAAAAGCAATATTGAATAAAAAAACTGTTGCAAAATGACATAGAATGATACCAAATTTTATAAACTATTAAAACATGAAAAACACTATATATATTTATCAATATAAATATAAGTATAAAAATATAAAAACATGCATCATGGAAAAATGAGCAGTAAATTCAGAATTATAATTAACTCTTGGTAGTGATGGACACAGCCTCACAACAAGGTATACAGTAAGTTTTAATTATCTTTGTAATATTTTTTCTTTAAGAAAAGCAGAGCTAGAAAAATGTTAAAATATGACAAAACTGGATGGTGCATACATGGATATATGTTATTATTCTCTATGGCTTGCAGTTTTCTAAAAATATTTTCTAACAAATTAAGAAAAATTATTTTTTAAAGTCTAATTAAGCACAATGAACTCTAGGAAGCTCAGTTCAATCCTCTTGGCCAAAAAGGAATACCACAAAGAAATAATGTTTAATTAATTTTTATAATATGCAACCATCTTTGCTATTGTAAACTCTCCTCAAAACCCTTTTTCACTAATTCACACCACGTATGTCAGCCTTTTGTATTACTAATCCCAGCATATGATTATAGATTAGTCAGTTTACTTTATAACATGCTTAATTACCCAGCAAATCTCCATTCTCTGTATTGTTTTGCCTTATATTGGCTATAGGGTTTACTTGTTTTCTGCAGTTCTTCTTGTAGCTGAAAATTTCATACCTGGGTTGGCTGACACTTATTAAGTTTAAAAGGAAGTAATCTTCATGGTTACAACAGAATTGTGAGCAGTATCAGGCCTTTGCTGAGACCACAGCGCCTATGTGTAGCTTCCATTTCTTCAGTTATACAGTATTGTTATCTAAGTCAACAGCCTGTGCAGGCATCTTATGATATGAAATGATAAGAGAAACCAGCTACATAGACCAGGGGAAAAAATATAGAATGCCTTTTAAATTGTTACAAGAAAAGAAAGAACACTGTACACAGGAGGAAACTGAATATAGAAAACAGAGCATCTCAATTCTGTTCTGCCACTCACTGTGTGGCCTTAGACCTTAGGCAACCCACTTCTCCATCTCTCAACCTGGGTTTACTCATGTGGAGATAATGACACTGCCCTGCAAATCTCAAAGGATTGGTGTGATGGCTGAAAGAGATGATGCAGGAGGAAGTGCTTTGTGAATTGAGAAGCATTTCAGAACTACAAGCAGGACTGCCATTATTCTGACCCTTTCAAAACTAAAGAGTATACTGGTAAAATGGATATACTAAAATTCTTTGAAATAAATAGATTAAGGAAAATTAACTTGATGGCCTCAGCAAACAATGGTTTGTAAATGTGTGAGTCTGTCAGTCACAGGAAAATTTCTATGAAAATATAAACACCTGCTAATGACATTTTAGAGGGGAACACTGTTAAAAGTATCCAAGGAAGTTGAAGAAAGGTGTTTTAAATATCATCTTCCAAAATTATTCAAGGAGTAAATTAAATGATTATTGCAATTTGTATGCAAAGACTAAGGTAGATACTTGGTGACACAGGGTGGCAAGATGCAGAATATGGTGTGTTGCTGCTTTCTTTAAAGCAGTGGCTCTTAAAGTGAACTCAGTGGACTCCTGAGATCCATGAGAACCTTTCAGGAGTTCATGAGGGCAAAATTATTTTCATAATGATATTAAGATGTTATTTACCCATTTTCTATGTTAATATTTTCACAGATGATATGAAAGCACTGGTGGGAGAATTGCTAGTAGCTTAGCACAAATCAAAGCCTTGGCACCAAACTTTACTGAGTCATTGTACTCTTCACTGCCATGCACTGTCATTAAAGCAAGCAAAGTCTGTTTTATTTAAGAATGTCTTTGATGAAGTAGTAAAAATCTTAGTTCCATTATATCTCAAATTAAATGTGTCTTATTCTGTGTGGTGAAATGGCAAATACACATAAAGCACTCACTGCACACTAGAGTACAATGGTTGTTTAAGGAACAGCACTCCTGGTTGTTTCAGTTGCAAGCTGAACTAGCCACTTTTTTCCATCAAACACTTTTTACTTGAAGGGACAACTGACAGATAAACTATTATTATTTAGACTTGGATTTTTGGTAGATCTTTTCACAAAAATGGACTCAGTTAATCTGTCACTTCAAGGAAAACAACAGACAGTATTCATTACCAATGATAACATTAAAGCTTTCAAGCACAAAACAGAAGTTTGAAAAACTTAACATCTGTCACTGTGACAGTTGTAAGAAAGCCTTATATTGTCACTGTAAGAGCTTACTAATATCATGACTTTTCTGATGACAGCAGTAGTAATATTAATAAATGAGATTTGTTTATGCTGTATAATAAAATGCATAAACATTTGGAAGATATATACAACCCAATGAATCAATATTTTCCAAATGACCAATACATGCATTGGTAAAAGATTTATTCAAAAGTGCAAGATAAACCAATGGATTTTCGACAGAGAAAATACAAAAAGTTCATTGATATTGCCTCAGATTCCACATTGTAACTAGTCTATAGGAAAGTACTACTTGTTGAGTTTTGGTAGAATATCAATATAGTATCAAAGAAGAATGTGCACAATTATTCATCAAAAGTGCTATAGGATATTCATCCCTTTTCCAGTCAAAATGGTGAGTTAAAGCCAAAAAAAAAAAAAAAGAATGGAGTGGTTGGTTAAGTGAAGTGGAGTGATGGAGTGGAAAGTAAATTATTCAATTCCATCACATGGTTCCTTAAGATGACTTGTGCACATTACAATACATATTGTGATTCACATGTTTCAGTGTGATTTTGCTTCTAAAAGATAAGACTTGTTAAGTGTTCTTATGCCCTCAGGCTACTATAGCCACTTTGTCCCTAACTGGGGATAAGCATCCCCCTCCTGTACCCCTTTATCATCCTTAGGCAATGGCTGATAGGGATGGAGGTATGCACATCCAGCTCATTTAATTTGGGTTTGAACAGACAAATAATTCATACTCCAGAGCTTTCATGAAGGTTTAGACTAAAGCTATCCTGGAAGAGACTTTGTCTAAAATCACACCTCTTCTTCCCCATTCCCTTTTTATCCCCATTCTGTCACTCCCTAACTGATTGCTCCTTTTTTGTTTTGTTTTGTTTTTTGAGATGGGGTCTTGCTTTGTTGCCAAGGCTGAAGTATGGCACAGTCACAGCTCACTGCAGCCTCGATCTCCCAGATTCAACCAATCCTCCCTCCCCAGCCTCCTGGGTAGCTTGGACTACAGCCATATGCCACCATGCCCAGCTATATTTGATTTTATTATTTTATTATTTTATTTTACAGATAAGATCTCACCATGTTGCCCAGGCTGGTCTTGAACTTCTAGGCTCAAACGATCTTCCTGCCTCAGCCTCCCAAAGTACCGGGATTATAGCTGTGAGCCACCATGTCTAGCTGTTTCTCACTGTCTTAATAAATTATTTGCAAACAAATCTTCATTTCAATGTCTGCTTCTGGGGAATTAAACCTCTGAGAGCTAGCAACAGGTCATTCTACTACTTAATCATTGTGCTCTTTGATTTTCTGCTAAATGATGATCAATTTGACTACCACAGTAATAGGAGAGACAATGTAAAATTTCTTTTTATAGCAACACAATTATAGCTAATTGTGAAGTGGAATAAGAAAGTTTAACTCTGCCGGCCGGGCGCGGTGGCTCAAGCCTGTAATCCCAGCACTTTGGGAGGCCGAGACGGGCGGATCACGAGGTCAGGAGATCGAGACCATCCTGGCTAACACGGTGAAACCCCGTCTCTACTAAAAATACAAAAAAAAACTAGCCGGGCGAAGTGGCGGGCGCCTGTAGTCCCAGCTACTCGGGAGGCTGAGGCAGGAGAATGGCGTAAACTCGGGAGGCGGAGCTTGCAGTGAGCTGAGATCTGGCCACTGCACTCCAGTCCGGGCGACAGAGCGAGACTCCGCCTCAAAAAAAAAAAAAAAAAAAAAAAAAAAAAAAAAAGAAAGTTTAACTCTGCCAACAATAACAACAAAAAACAAATGTTAATTATGATCTTTGATTCATTTCTCCAAAAAGGACATTATCAGGTACAGTATCATTGAGTCTACAATAATTGTAACATGCTTTTTGGTAAACTGGCTAGATGGAAGTAATATAGCAATAATGTGATGGGGTAGAATGGAGAGAGTTACACTGAAAATACATGAGTAAATTTATTGGTCAAGATAATAATCAGTGGAGAAGACGAGACTGGAAATGCCAGTAAAAAGGGGAAGTGATTGGTGGATTCATATCTTGAATCCACCCATTGACTTCAGATGGGCTAACCAGGAATCCCCTCATTAAGAGATTATCTGCTGTTGAAATATTTTTATGTTCATGTTTAAAACAAACAATTCTGAAACACAAAATAATTCTATTCCTCTATATTCAAGAAAACATACTAACCACAAGACAACAGCATATAAATAAAAGCCACATACTTCCATCCCTATGAGCCACAAACCTGAAAGGCTGTCAATGTGGGGAAAGGAGCACTTGGAACACAGGCTGGAATACAACACGTGTCTGGCTCAAGTACTTAACTTGATAAAGTCAAGTCTATTTCTATCAATTTGTATCAGGAGATTAATAGGTTCTCATTAAAAAAAAAAAGAGAGACTCAAAAAGAAAAACTTTTATTTATTTTTTTTTAAATCAAAGGTGTCAAATCTGGAAATACCTCCCAAAAGCCAGTAAACACTGAATTCTAAGCACAAGAATTAAGATAGCTTCCTTGATTCATCTGGTCCTTGAGACCAGAGGGCCAAGACCAGTACAGGCCCACAGGTCACATCTTTCAAGTGTGTGTTTGAAGTGCAAGAAGACTGGGGAACAAGTCTGCAGAAGTATCCATTCCCAGAAACTGACCGTACATAAAGTTTGGTGAGTTCTCTATGAAATTTCCTCTGTTGGGCAATGGCAGCATTTATGCCACTGAAACTTTGTCAAAAATGCATAAATATTCTATAGTTTTTTGCAGAAGAACTGCATTTAAATATAGCATATCCTATGGAGATTCATCTTGAGTTAACAAAGGACCTCTGCCATCTTAGGTGAAAGGTATTTTACTGTGTTGTAAAAAAAAATAACGGATACATGTAAAAACAAAGGTAAAATAATTTATACCTTTCAAAAATGACCAAGAAGTAACAGTTAAACATGGTGCAAAGAGGTAATTCAATAAGCGCTAGCAATGCTTGTGTGTGTGTGTGTGTGTGTGTGTGTGTATACAGCCCGAAACCTCAGAATTGCTAGTTTTTTTAACTACCTACTATTAATGTCATACTCAACCCTGATTTTTCATACCAACAATTTACCAACACACTAACAGTTTACAAAACATTCAGTTCTTCTATGGGTTGCCTTTATCACAAAGTAACTTCTTTCCACACTGATGACAGATATAATCCAATAGAAACAAAAATTAATTCTATTTTTTATAATACTTTTTAAAAACTATTGATTTAATAACCCTCAATTTCCCTTTGAAAGGAAATACTAAGAGTATTTAAAGTATCCTGACCATGAAACAGAAACTTAGCATAGTAAGTGATACATATGTACCCACTGATACAATCTGTATCATGATACATGATAGAAGTATGTGAAATGATTTTATCAGTTTCAGGCATGCAAATCACAATCAGGTGATCAAGGTAATTGTTTTTCCTTATGGTTGAAATCATCCCTGGTTTTCTGATAGGAAAAGTACCGTGGAATGTGCTAAAGTGGTTCCAAAGGTTGCCACACCAACTCACCCTACTCACATTCCCACCATCTCCTTCCATCTTTCTAGGGTTGATTGTGTGGTTTAAGTGCTTATCATTGGGAGAAACCTCAACAATGGATACAATTAGATTTAATGAAGAATTTCCAGGACATTTGACTAAAAGAGAAAAGGAATTATCGCATATATTAAAATAATTTGTATCATTAGTACACACCAAACTTTTCCATTTCAGAGGCAAACATCTGATAAAGTTCAATTAGAATCATTTTTTCACTTAGTATGGAAAATGATTCTAAACTCTGCCCAAATATGTGGAGATGTTACATTGGAGAAATGCTCAGAAAAAAAGCCCAAGTGTAAAGAACGGAAGATTATGTAAGCTTTGGTAAAAATCTCTGTGTTACATTTTCTCAGCTCTTAAATGTAATTCCAAAAAAGACCCTGGACAGTGTGGTATGGGCTAGCATATGGTTTATTTTCAGCTTTATGGAACAACAGGGATTTGCAAGCCTTAATAAATTCCCAACTATAACCACAGAAGATCTCTTTGGATTTCACCAAATAGAAAACAAACAATAATGAGTTGCTGGGGTGACAGGGTCTTTATTTGTTATGATGGCACAGAAAAAGAAATGTGTGCCTAGGGCATTTGTTTTAATCATGAAAATGGGGAAACTAGTGCTCAGCATTCTTCATTGCTGGATCATTCTTACAGCCAATTAATTAATGTGAAGAACAGCTTCTTGTCTTGTAAATAATTCATTTATTCACTTTGCAAGTATCTACTGAGGTCTGATACCAATTCAAACATTAGCAAGGTCTTCCATACTTTAGATCACACAGGAATTTGAGGAACAGAGATTCAAAAGGGAAGAAATGCAGAAAGAAGTGCAACAAGATGAAATATTTAGTTTACCTCTAATTTTAAGACAGTTACTATGCTCATAAAAGTGTTTTATATGTAATTTCAAAAAAAAATTAAGTAATCAAATCTCAGTTTATCCTGAAAGAAAATAAACATGGGAAAATGTCAGCTTTGTCTGACAGAAAAACTTTAGGCTGAGGTGGTGGTATATATTTGTTTATTCATTCCACCAAATATTTTTCCACCAAATATTTATGAACTATCATACAGGTGCCAGGCTCAGTGCCAAGCTATGCAGATTTTAAACTGAAAGCTGCTCTCATGGAGCTTTCAGTTTACTGAGTGTGTATGAGAGTAAGAAACAGTAATCAAACACTAATGAGTGTGCAATTACAAACAGAGATACAATCTAAAGAAAGGAAGCACAGGTCTGGGAATGTTTGTAACAAAGGTACATGTCTTAGGCTTAGGGTTACTGAGGAAGGGGGATCCAGAAAAATTTATTTGAAGAAGAAATGCTGAAATTGATAACTAATGAATGGGTGCAAATTAATGCGAAGGGGGTGACATCTGACAAAGGCAACAAAATGTACAGAAGCCCTATGATGTAGGTAAATAAGTAGTGTGTGTGTAAATATAAACAAAAAGAAAGCTTTTATAATACTGAAAGCAATAATTTTTCAGATGTCCTATCAGCAACCAGATTACTTAATCTGTCTGCCTTTGCAAGTACTTAATAACTGACAACAAAGTGAAACATGGATCTGTCTCCATTTCTCAAATGCAGGAGGTAAATTATTATGATATTTTACACCATCATCTATTTCCTGCTACTATAATTAATGCATTAGTGCTTAACAAACTTAACACTTTTTGTGAAAAACTGTAGCCTTCACTCTTAACAGTCACAGGTCTTCTTTGATTTTCCCAAAAAGGTAAGCTCTATCCCTTCTAAAAGTATTTACCTAGACTTTCTCCCAAATTTTTAACAAGAAAAAATAACTCCTAATCACCCACCGGATCAGCTTAATATTACTTCTCCAATTAGGCCCTCCCTGCTTGCTCATTCTAAAGTAGGTTGTTGTCTGTTTTTTTTTCCCCCCTCTCATACCAGTTGTCAACTTAGTGTGTTTATTTGTTTAATCTGTCTTTCACAACATAAATCCCATGAGAGAAAATATTCATGACTATTTTATCTACCAAGAGCAACACATATGTTAAGAGCTTAGTAAATATTTTTTGACTGAAAGTGAATAAATAAATGATGACTGAGTACTGAAGTAAAACAAAGTCAGAGAACTATGAATAAATGTGTATTATAATCTTCATAAAAAAGCTCTGTAAGTGTAGGCAATTCAAATATAACTGAAACACTCTTCTGAGATTTCCTCAAGGAATATCATATGATACAACTCTCAAGTATAATAATTTTTTTCTATAAAAAACACTGCCAAATTTCAGTGCACTATCTAGGAAGTCAATCTGAATCTTAAGACAATTCAAAATGGAAAACAGGAAAGGAGTTCTCAAGTATAAAAGCCCTATTAAACAAAATTACTTTCACACATAGAGACTTAATATCACAAACAATACAAAATAAATGTTTAATAAACGTGGACTAGATTAATAAATATTTAGTATTTCTGTATTTTCTTCACAATTTAAAGTGTAGAAAAGTAACATGAATTTACATATGATTCTTCGACATAATTATTATTCTTATGAACTTTAAAGAAAAGTAAGGATATAGAATTTTCCCAAAAAATTTATAACATTCTCCTAGCAGCAGCTTAGACTCATGTATAGAACAAAGAATCTTCAATTAGGAGAGTAAAGAATTCACAAACACCAATAAAAATAGCCAACAAATCCCATAGAAATTAATAATTAGTTCACTATATTGATTCATTTTGGAGGGTTTTTTTTTTTTTTTTAAGAAAAACATTTAGGTATATGTGAACTCAGGAGTCATAACCTGCAATGAATCCAACTCTGTAATGCAACACAGATACCAGAGATGGACTGTAAAGGCCAGTCCTGAGGTCACCTAGATCTGACATGGAAATTTTCAATTTTCTGAACCAATAAATTCTTTTTTTGACTTCTTTCTTGTTAGCCCAAGTTACATTAGATTTTTGACCCCTGAAATCAAAAGAAAATTAACCAATAACAAATACTAAGAACTCTTCACTCTTCACACTCCGAGTCATCAATTCCTTCTCCATTCCATCTCATAGAATGTTTTCAGAATGACAGTACTAAAATGAAAATGTGATTAGATCACTCACTCTATAGTTTCTCCTTGTTTACAGGATAAATATTAACCCTATAGCTTATCTCTGCTACCTTTACCTCCCCATCTACCATTCTAATTCATACACACTGTAAGTCAACAATTCTGAACATTTACCCATTCTCTGTGTCTGCAATCCCCTTCTGAGTCAACTCCTCTGGAAAGGAGTTACCCTCCTCCTCAGGCTGCATTAATGCTGGTACGATGTTCTCCCAATGCATCTTGCTTCTATCTCACTGTATTGCAATTTCTGCTTTGCCACGCTGCCACCTACCCCTACTAGACGATAAACTGCTTCAGGTCAGAATTTCTCCGTATTCTCAGTGAAAACATTGAACCTAACTCATCTTAGATGCTCAATAAATGTCTGCTAGATGAATGTCCACTTTATCCAATGAATGTAGATTACATTCAATGCATGCACCTAAGTTAGCCACTTTTTAAAATGATTAATCCCTTTACAGCATGATTAATAAATACAATCTCTAATATTTTAAAAAATAGGTTATTAGTAAAAATGACCTTATATAATTGGTGGTTAAATACCTTTGTATATAAATAAATGTGATCTCATTTTTAAAATGTCACAGTTCACTCCCTGAAATAAATACTTTAAATTGCTTTTTGTAATAATGTTAGGTTCAAAATACTCTCTAACATTTAAAAGGAAATCAGAATTTGAGGAAATACCCATACAAAGTCAGTGGTATTTGACAAACTGACTATATAATAATTTCACTAAGATGATTTCTAGTATTAAATACATAAAAAAGATATTCGTAACATAAAAAGGTTATTCAAAAACTTGACAAAGAAAAAAGTCACCAATAATTATTTTATTCAGGGAGTAAAAGTTATTAATTGTCAAAATACGAATTTTAAATTTGAGAAGTAAAGATTTATAAGTATATATTTGTTTGAACAGTATCAGATTGGCCTTTTATTGGTTTATTGGTATTTAGTGCCAGCCCTTATAATGTGAACTTAGCAACAGGAGATAATTCTTATGAAATCAATATTCAACTTATATGAAATAACTTAAAAACTTACCAACAATATTCTAATGATTAAATATCTTTACCAATGTCTAATGAAAGTCCAAATGTAAAAATTTAAAAATTCAAATTATAGCATATAATTTTTACACACAAATTGTTTTGCAGCACCATCTTACAAAGTAAATATTATGTTTATTCTGTAGCTAAGATTTCTCCCCACAAGCAGAACTTGTTTGCAATATACAAGAAGACAACCCATTAACAAGTAACTTTAAGTAATGTAGTTGGATGGTCATTATAATACAAATGGTGCTATAAATTTCCCTTTAAGTATTGTTTTAGCTACATCCCACAAATCTTGATGTGTTTCCATTTTCATTTTCATACAGTTAAAAATATTTCCTTAATTCTTTTTCTCTTTTTTAACCTCTGGGTTATTTAGAGGACAGTCATTTAATTGACAAATATGTAGAGATTTTCTACAAGTCCTTCATTATAGATACCTAATTTAATTTCATTAAACTCAGATAATATTCTTTGTATGATATAGATACAGATATCAGTTACACCAGATTGATAGGGTTGTTCAGGTCTTCTATGTCTATACCTATTTCTGTCCACTCTGTCCATCAGTTATTAAGAAGGAATATTTAAATCTCCAACAAAAATTGGATTTGTGCCTTGCTCCTTGAAGTTCTGCCATATTTTGCTTCAAGTATTTTGATGCTCTTATTAGGTACATAAATGTTGTATTTTATGGACTTCTTAATGAACTAAGCCTTCTATCATTATAAGATAATCTCCTTTTCCCCTGGATATATACAATCATGACTGGATTTGAATCTACCCTTTTGCTACTTGTTTTCTATTGCTTTTATCTGCCCTCAGCCTCTTTTTTCTCTTTTTCTACTTCCCTTGGATTAACTGCATATTTTATATTATTCCATTTTATTTGCTTTCTTGACTTCGTAGCTATAATTCTTTTGACTGTTGTTTTAGTGGTTGGTTCACAGTTTATACCTTTAATTTATCATGAACTGTCTTCATTCAGGTAATATTATACCACATTATATATAGTATAAGAAATTTACATCAGTATTCTTACATTTCCCCCTCTCCTAGCCTTTGCACTATTACTATTATAATTTTACTTCTATATATGTCATGAAGTTCACAATATATTTTTATTATTTTTTACTTAGTTAAATAACTTTAAAAGAGACTCTAAGGGGAGAAAATTACCATTTTCAGTGTTATTTATTCCTTTATATAGTCCAGGTACATAACATTTTTCTTCTGCCTGAAGAACTTTCTTTAGTGTATCTTTCAGTACAGATCTACTAGTGATTAATTTTTTCATCTTTATCTAAATAAGTTTTTATTTCATCTTTACTTTTGTAAGATATTTTCACTAGGTATAAAATTCCATGTTGATGGCTGGAGATGGTGGCTCATACCTGTAATGCCAGCACTTTGGGAGGCCGAGGCGGGCAGATCACCTGAAGTCAGGAGTTCAAGGCCAGCCTGGCCAACATGAGGAAACCCAAGTCTCTACTAAAAATACAAAATTAGCCAGGCATGGTGGTGGGTACCTGTAATCCCAGCTATTCGGGGCTGAGACAGGAGAATCATTTGAACCCGGGAAGCGGAGGTCGCGGTGAGCTGAGATCATGCCATTGCATTCCAGCCTGGGCAACAAGAGTGAAACTCCGTCTTTAAAAAAAAAAAAATTCCACATTGATACTTTCTCTCTTTCTATAGTATAAAAATGTTATTCCAGTGCCTCTGTGTTTCACTGTTTCCAAAGCAAAGACTCTTAACCATCTTTGTTACTCTGTACCTGATATCTCTTTTTTTCTGACCTTCCTTTAAGATTTTCTCATTATCATTGGTATTAATCAGTCTGATTATGATATGCCTTTGTATCATTTTCTTGTGCTTGGAGTTGTTTTAGTTTATTCTACCTGAGTTTACAGTTTTTATTAATTTTCTTTCCCACCATTTTTTCAAATATTTCAGTCTAAAACTCTCTCCTCTTCATCAACTTGAATTACATGAATATTAAAGCACTTGAAATTGTCCTACAGTTCACTGATTTTCTCTTTTTTAAGTTAGTCATTATTCTCTTTGCGGTTCATTTTGTGTAGTTTCCATTGCTATGATGTCACCTCATTAATGTCTTTCTTTGTAGAGTCTAAACTGTCACATACCCATCCAGCAAATTTTTCATCTTAGGTCCTATAATATTCATCACTAGAAAATAGATTTAAGTCTTTTTCATATCTTCCATTTCTGTGCTTCATGTGTTCAATCTTTCCTCTCTTTTGAACTCATGAAATGTGACAATAACTATCTTAATCCTTTGTCTACTATTTCTCTCATTTCTGTGTGTGTGTGTTTTTTTTTTTTAACTGATTGACGTTCTCCTCATTTTGTGTCATGGTTTCTTGTGTCTTTGCATAAAAAGTAATATTTTTACTAGCTCCCAAACGTGATTTTCACCTTTTGGGGTGGTAAATATTCTTGTGTTCTAATAAACATCTTTGAGCTTTGTTTTGGAAAACAGTTAAGTTACTTGGGAACAGCAAATCCTACAGAAGTTGGCTTTTAAACTTTGTTAGGCAAAATTGGCACAGCCTTTAATCTAGGGTGAATATGCTCCACTACTAGGCAATATTATTCTGTTTATTCTATCTGATGCTTCGTGAGTTATGAGGTTTTCCACTTTCTGGCTGATAAGGGAACATGAATAATTCCCAGCCCTGTATAAATTCTGAAAATTATTCCCTGTGTTCTTTTGAGATGATTATTTCTCCAGCTTTTTGTAGGTTCCCCACATGCTGATGGGTCCTCAGCTGAGGGCTGTTTGAGGACTTTCTGCATATCTATGTAGTTTTCTCTCTGTGCATCTTCTCTCCAGTCAGTACTCTGTCCTGCAAACTCTAGCCACCTGGACCTCCCCACTCTCCCAACTCTGTCTCGTCAACCCTGGACTACCAACATTCACCTGGGTTCTCCCCGCTGCTGGGCCCTGGAAAAAATCTCTTAAGGCAATCAGCTGGTACAGTCAAAGGGTTTACCTCATTTGTTGACATTCTTAAAGGATCGTTGTCCTGAACTGTCTGATATTTAATGTCTGAAGACTCCCTTTCATATGTTGTATCTGGTCTTTTTTATTTGTTTCTGGAAGGAAGGCAAATCCAGTTCCTGTAACTCCATCTAGGCCGAAACAATTAAATGGCCATTCTCTGGGAATAGAAAGTAAGAACCTACAACACTGATGTTTCCATAACTCAGAATGTATAATAATTTTTAAATGGACACAAAAGAATAATACCCAAAAGAAGAAACCTAAATATCCTAGTTGATGGAATAAATATTTCTACACCCAGACATAATGTCTGACACATAGAAGGCTCAAAATAAATACTAAATTCATAATTCGTTTGAAGCTAATTAAAATTAGAATAGATAATTCAGTAAAAGGAAGAAGAAAACAATGCTATCGTGTGCCTTAGATACTGAATAATTAATTCAATTGGATGTGCTATAAGAATAATTTGTAAAATTGTGTATTGTGTTTTGTTTTGATTTACTGGAAAATTATAAACTAGCATGCCATATTCACATGTATTTCACCTTCATCTGAAATAAGTTAAATAAGAACGATTTTATAATTTGTTTCTTTAAAAAAGCTTTTATTTTGGCAATATTTAACATAACTAAGATAAACTATATATTACCTTATTAATATTAATGGTTAATATTAATGTTAATATTAATTTTAATAAACATATTTAGGCAAGATTTAAAAACTATAAAATAGAAGAAATTAAGCAAACATAATTTAAAACAAAGCATTAATATGACTATAATATTTACCTATAATCATAGAAATTACACCTTATAAATGTATTAATCTGTTTCTTAAAAAAAAATTTAGGATAATTTCTACCATCATTCAGAGGGTTCAATTAGTCCAGTCTGCTGTTTAAGATCTAGAGGCTTTATTCAGAGAATATGCAAGATCAGTCACCTTAGCTCATGAGCTCTAAAGTAAAATAGACTTCAAGATAGATAACATCTCTGCGAATTACTTATGCTCCCTAAGCTTTACCTTCCTGATCTGTAAAATGATGATAATGGTATCTATCCAATAAAGTAGTTGCAATAATAAAAGAATGCATGAAGAGCACGTAACATAGTATTTGGCACTAAGCTGACTATTATTTTATTAGTTTAATGTTATTTTGCCTAGAAGTAAAGGCCTTATATGAAGAAGATGAACTCCAAAGCTGCATTGTCTTATATCCTATTCTCAAACGTTAAGGCTAGTCTTCTGGAATGTCAAGCTGTAATTTCTGGGGCTGCCATTAGTATTGCTTATGAAAACATACGACCAAGTAAGGACACATAAAGTTGGAGTAATTAGAAAACAATCCTGTACCATGAGGAAGAAGACAGACTGGAAGTCTGGAAAAAGATGATGTATTACAGGGAAGAGAAGTTGAAAGGCCAAGGATTCACCCTATGGAACCTGTAAGGTTTTAAATCTCGGCTCCACTAGTTTACTTATGTTTGATTTTGGGCAATTTACTTGACCCTATCTGTAAAGTGAAGACAATAGTAATAATTACCACATATATTGTTAAGTTTCATTGACAATACAAGGTATCACTCACTCACTAACTGTTAATATTATAAAAGCCAGGAAGATTGGACAGTTAGAAAAGCATCAAATTAAAGGTTATAGAGATGGATTTTTTATTAAAGGAAGGAGTAGATTCCAGGGTCAATCTAATATAATTCTAGCTACTGTCTCTCTTTTAAGACCCAATAACAAATAATGAAAAAGAAATGTTTTAGAGTGATAAAAGACCCATCAAAAGGTAAAATATCCACACATGAGGATAGCTGTTATGATACAAGCTGAAGTGAAAGCTGACCTAACATAGACTTGTTACATGGAAAAATAGTTCTAATATTTTTTGATAAGTTGGAATAGTGTGTGGAAAAGTAAAAGTTTTGCAATCAGACAGACCTAGCTTGAGTAGCTTGAGTTCAATTTTGCCACTTAGTCGTTGTTTGACCTTGAATAAGTTCATTATATCCTCTGAACCCTAATCTCCGTAATTGTAAGACAGGCATAACAACAACTGCCTTTCAGAATGACCCTGAAAATTAAATGATAAAGTATGTAATGTTCGTGCCATAACTGCCATAATAGTAGCTTTCACTTTCACTATTTCACCAATAGTGGAAAACCATTCCCAAAGAAACAGCAACTTTCCAATATCTCTGCCCCACTCTGAATGGACCATTGTTTTTGTTGGAACAGACCATCTTTCTCATAGGTAAATCTGAACTAATTCCAAGTCTCTGCCCATTTGAATAATGAGTTCGAATCCACATCGTGTTCAACATTAGCCTAGTTCGTTTGTTATCCAAACTATCGCTGAGTAAATACTACTTTACTTTCTCTGAAATCACCCCCTTCACTTATTTCCCTTACACAAATGTCACATATAATATTCTTTATGATCAGGCCTCAAAAGCCAGCATTCGCTCTCCTAGGCCCTAATTTCAACAAAGTCTATTTTCACCAACTTTCAAAAAAAATTGAATTTAATGCTCTCACACTTAATGACAAGACAAAGATAAAATACACAAGAATTATAAACACCGCCTTGGTTGAATCTATCATATTTACCAAAATTTGGAAAACAAAAATAACACTCTCTTAAGGCAAGGGTTCTTAATTTAGGTCTAGTTGATTATGAGAGAAAACAAACACATGATGCAGAATATCAACCTGATAAGACCAATTCTTTGCAATCTCTTTATCTCTGATGATCCTTTATGCAATCCAGAAAACTCCATCTTCTCCCACATTTTCAACTGCTTCTGTTTTACTGCCAACTCCCATCAATTTGGCAAAAAGATGAGAGCAGTAATCACTGGAGAAAATGTAGGGGGAAAAATGAGCCAAATCAACGGACTTTGTTTCAATCGTCTATTTCATCTGCCCAATGAGCAAGCCTAAGTGTTCTTGCTAAAGGTAATTAAGTGGTATTTTGTAATTCCTGTTTTTTTTTAAAGGTCTTGTTTTAAAAGTGTCTTAAAGGTGTTCTATAATGAAACACTTTTTGTCCTTAGGGAAACAGCTTTTGTCCATAAGGAATAAGGTAGAAATAGATGCTAAGGTAATAATTTGGCATTACCATCTTATTTTCACAATAATGGATGTTTTGACATTGACAATAGATTTCCTCATTAGTACAATCAAAATTCAATTTGAATAGAATTTTAGGAGTAGCTCTTAAGGAAACAAAGGGTATCAATAATATAGAATGTTTCCTTAAGGATGTATAGCTACTGCTATGTTTCCATTTCTTCTAGTCAAAAAATCAACGTCACACTATGCTATAATGAATGGCTGCTTCCCAGCTGCACTTAAACTGATTGAAACTCATCATTCCTTTAAAATTTGTTCTTCTAGAAAGAGTAATTTAATAACTTGACTTATTTACGTTTGATTCAGACATATAATCTAACCATGGCTTAGAAAGCATTTTACACATAAGAAAAAACAGGCTGTCTTTATTAGTGTTAGAGATGTTTACAACACAGTCAATTTTTAAAGGAAGAACAGAAACTGCAGTCAATTACTAGATATTCACACCTGTTGTCTGTCATGTTTCAAACCCCTTAGGTGTGAGATGTAGTCAAGGCAAATAAAATGAAGAAGAACCAGCTGCAAAAACTGATTTTGTTCTCATATGGTAATTAAAAGGAAAAAGTAGACCATGCGTTGTATCTTTGACAATCCCATTATTTCATGTCAGGGACAGTCCCATTTTGGTGCTATAAACACCAAATACTTTTAAAATGTAAAGCATAGAGCATCTAAAACTACATGTGGTACAGTTACAATAAATGAACACTCAGAACACATGTAAATGCTACACTGTCATGACCATATGCTTCTTGGAAAACCTTTAAGATAACAGTAACTTAAGTTACTGTTTGAATGGTAAATATTGTATTATGTTTGAATTGTGCTTAATTTACATTTAAGTATTACTTTCAAAAAACTATTAATATGCTTCTGAATATCATCAATAAGATTATATATATTTAAAGCATCTGTAAATACACTCCAGGTCACTATGGATGTGACCCATTTGAGGAATATATAATATAAAATAATCTGAAGTTAAAATAGGTCTTTACCAAATAACGGTCACTTTAAAAACACATTGACCACTGTCTTCTATGTATTGAATATAAAGTACGATTTGCTTTGTAAAAATTTTATTCTTGTACAACAACAAGTAATATGCAAAGATGAAAATACATAATCTTTGGAACTAGACAGAGATAGATGCAAATTCTGGCTCTAGAGCTTGCAAAAACAAGACCAAAAAAATGCTTAACAAAACTAATGCCCATCTAACCTACTTGGCAAGGACAGCCCTACACATGAAATGATTCTTACTGATACAATGTAACTGCCACACAGAAGCGTTTGATTCAAGAAAACAAAATGCAACTTGTTATGGCATTTGTAGTTAAGTACCAAGGGTCTAGCCAAATGTATATTGTGCTGTAACTTTTATACATAAGTATAAAGTGTGTAAATATATAAGTTTAAAGTGTGCATTATATATATTTATATATATACTTTTCTACCAAGGAAGAAATTACCAGATTTTCTATGTCTCTGGATGATTTATAGAACTGAGTAACTTGAAACAAAAGGAAGTAAATATACTTCAGTGGGGAAAAAAACTTTTTTACAGTCAATGAAAAGAGGTATTTGCAGGTATTGCTATGGTATTTGTAGCCTCTAGCAAAAACATGTTGTTAAAGTTTAAAATGTCCTAACATTATATGTGAAAAATATGACTCACCTGACCCAACCATGGAAAATGCCTTTAACCAATCTGTGAAATAGGTTGTCTTTCTAGATCATGAAGAATTATTCACTGAGAGAGTTTTGCATTATAGAAGTGATATTTTTAATGAAGGCTAAAATGAAAACAATAATTCAGAAAATCAAATATTAGTTTCCCTTACCATAAACTTTTCCTGAATATGCTTTAGGAAAACAGAGATAGCAAAAACAAAGCAGAACAAGGACAGGTGTATGTTGCTCAGTGATCAGTCAGTTCAGTAATAAATCAGTCCCTTTTAGACACCGATTTTAATGTACAGCAGAAGTATATCAGCTAGGAGAAAATCCAATCTCTTCCAACATTATTTATGACAAAGCACTCCTAACTGAAGTCCAATTTGTTTGTGGAATTGCAGTCATTCTGATTCAACTAAACAATAAATGAAACTGCCTTTCATAGCTCCAACTCCAGAGTACAAAAGAAAACAAAAGAGAACTACATCACAGCACTTCACAATCCATGGACCCAGCTAAAGGAACAGTGGGAAAGCAGTTTTTGGAGTTGGCAAAAAAATCCAATGAGCTACAAAATACAATTCATTGACCTGAACCCCCCATGTACTTTTTGCATTGGCTGTATTTCACCTAGTGAGCTATTCATAGCATACAAATGAGCTTGCTGGGAGTCGTGCATCACTGAATGCTGGACATCTCAGATGACCACTCTAAACACTCCTACAATTCAACCAAAGCCTATGGCACAACTAGATCATGATAATGATTAAAAAAGAGAAATTCTGGGAGGCTAAAAACAGGAACAAGCTAGAATTCGTCTACAAACTTATAACTATTCCTCAACTAATTAAGATTTTGGACTCTGACATACTATTTTCTTTCATAATGACTCTATTTAGAAACAATCTATTGCCCAGTGTTCTCTAACTGGTATTTCTTAATTTGTTACATTTACTAAGTTGTATTTTACCAGGGAAGAAAAAGGAGATCTTAAAATATTTATTTCTGTCATATCACAAATCTCTTTTTGTGTACTTTTCTTGTAAACCAGACATCTGAAGGTGAAAAATATTGTTACTAAAAAAAAATTCTTATTATTCTTACACCAACTAAAGAGTAGTTGTTTTGAGAAGAAACAATAGGAATTTAAAAATGTATGGCATGACATTGCCTTGGTCACCAGCCATTCAATCATTCCCAAGATACATATTCTGAATGTGAAATATGTATTATATATTGAATTATAAAATATTTATTATGCTAAAAGAGTTCTCTGTAATACTAATTCTCCATCTAAAACTCTTGTAGAATTAAAAGCTATGATATCACTGAGGCATGTTGGCAGGAATGTACACAGTACTAGTAAATTCCCAAGTTGTTAAAGTTTTATATTCTTGCATGGACTAGTACTTTCCACAACAACAGGTTTTCCAGTCCTTCATGTGTTACATATATAATTTTAAAAGTTATATGCTTATAGAATTAAAGTGTTCAACTCTATATTTCTTGTTGCTTTAACTAAATATTTACAAACTGCTTATAAGGAAAGAAAACTATCCATTTAAAAGAGAAAGTCATATTTGTAATTCATCACATAAACAGAACTAAAGGCAAAAAACACATGATTATCTTAATAGATTCAGAAAAGGCCTTTGATAAAATTCAACATCCCTTTATGTTAAAAACTCCCAATAAACTAGGTATTGAAGGAGCATATCTCAAAATAGAGCCATATATGATAAACCCACAGCCAATATGATACGGAATGGGCAAAAGCTGGAAGCATTCCCTTTGAAAATAAGACGAGGATGCCCTCTTTCACCACTCCTATTCAACACAGTATTGGAAGTTCTGGCCAGGGCAATCAGGCAAGAGAAATAAAGCATATTCAAATAGGAAGAGAAGAAGTTAAATTATCTTTGTTTGCAGATGACATAATCCTATATTTAGAAAATCCCACCGTCTCAGCCCAAAAGCTCCTTAAGCTGATAAACAACTTCGGCAAAGTCTCAGGATACAAAATCAATGTGCAAAAATCACTAACGTTCCTATACACCAACAACAGAAAAGCAGAGAGGCAAATTATGAGTGAACTCCCATTCACAATTCCTACAAAGAGAATAAAATACCTAGGAACACAGCTAACAAGAAAAGTGAAGGACGTCTTCAAGGAGAACTACAAACCACTGTTCCAAGAAATCAGAGGACACAAACAAATGGAAAAACATTCCATGTTCATGGACAGGAAAAATCAATACCAAGAAAATGGCCATCTCCCCAAGTAATTTATAGATTTAATGTTGTTCCCATTAAACTACCATTGACATTCTTCACAGAATTAGAAGAAACTATTGTAAAATTCATATGAAACCCAAAAAGAGCCTGAATAGCCACAACAATCCTAAGCAGAAAGAACAAAGCTAGAGGTATCACACCACCTGACTTCAAACTATACAAGGCTATAGTAACCAAAATGGCGTGATGCTGGTACAAAAACAGACACACAGACCAATGGAACAGAATAGGGAACTCACAAATAAGACTGCACATCTACAACCATCTAAATTTTTACAAACCTTTTTCAAAGCACTGAAATGCCAAACATAATATTTGTTGAAATTATCTAACTCCACAGATTGCAAGGCCATTTAAAACCAATTCACTAAGAAATAAAATTTGTGCATCAAGTTACCTGTTATTTGAGCTAAGCATTTTTTCCCCCAAATCACCCTCATTGAATGAGATTTCTGAGTGATAAAGGCCTTTAAAACTCTGCTTTGGTGGCTATGAATGATACAGAAAAGACTTAAAATGTAAAGTTGCTTGTCTGTTTCTGGTCTTTTGTTTTGTTTTACTGATTTCAAAATAAAATGAATGGTCCTAAGCACTCTGGAATGATCCTAAAAGTCTTTGAATATATGCAAACCTGCAAAGGGTAAAGTTTACAAATATGAGCCATAACAAATATGGAACATTTTTGTTTTCACCTATCAATCTCTCTTCTGGTAAACAGAAATGAACACAAAAATGCTATTTCATGGATGAAAACTCTCTGAAATAGGATATTTCACTACCTAATATTGTACTCAAAGTGCTGTTTTAAATCTAGGGCAGACTGTCAGAATACCTAATACCTAGTTTATTGCGTAATTGATGAACCCAATGTATTAACATTTTATTAGCAAAAAGAAAAAAATCAAGTTACATATACGTGCTCATTTAGCATGTATAGTTGTCCCTCTGTATACATGAGGGATTGGTTCCAGGATCACCCACATATAACTAAATCTGCACAACATAAGTCCCAGAGTCATCCTGCAGAATCCTCATATTAAAAAAGCCAGCCCTCTGTAACACAAGTTTCGTATACCTCAAATCCACGTCTGGTTGAAAACAAAGCCACATATAACTGTGCAGTTCCAACCTGTGTTGTTCAAAGGCCAGTTGTGTATTGTTTCTCGGAAAAATCTCCAGCTCTTTATCAACATCAATTTTTGCATAGCAAACATATATGTAACTCTCAAATGTAATTAATATAATGCAGAAAAAAATTTTAATTATCCACGATCCTATACCCAAATATAACTACTTTACATTTTTAATCTATAATCTACAAGAATACATCAAGGTTTTCCATACAGATGAAACTGCCAGTTAAATAGCAATTCCACCTCCACCCCAATTCCACTATTGTAACGACCACCACCAATACAAATTTTAAAACATATCTTCCCACAGCAATCAAACTGGGCACCAATCCTTGAAGACAAATATGTCTTCTAAGCATGACTGCACATATCAGAATTAAAGAAAACTAACAAACCTCAAGTTCAAACTGAATGTGTTCTTTTCCATGAGGATAGAATGCATTCTCAGATATAGCACAGGCACAACACTGACAGCTGCAATTTGAAAATTTCACAGTATAAAATGAGTGAAACAAAAGAATGGTGGGAGAGGGAGTGAGAGAAAGGAGGGTGATGATCATCCATTTTACAAAAACATGCTGCACTTAAAATGATTCATTATAGCATTTTCTTTTTTTTTACAGAGAAGCTCCACCTAATAACAAGTGAAAGCTTTTGTTAATTACACACTACAATAAGGGAATTAATTACACTATAGTTATTATAGTATATAATTTTAAATTTTCATATGCATGTACCATTTTACCCTAATAAAATCCTGTAAGTTACACATTATGTCACAAGTTTACAGAAGAAGAAAATGAAGTTCAGGAAAGGTGACTGACCCATCCAGGATCTGAAAGATGAAAGAGCTAGGGATAGATGAGTCAGGACTTGAACTGAGGTCTACCCTTTCCAAATCTCATGCTTCGGTTAACACAAGCTTTCTTGGAACACTCAGAATAGAGACAGTGTACTTTAATAACTATTGTCCAAACCAAAAGCTTCAGAATTCTTTCCAAGAAAAGGTTATATATCTATACAATGCTTCTAACAAGATAATAACTCCCACATACTAGTTCTGTCTGTATTCTATTGTTCAAAGCTGTAATTACCAAGGAATGTTTCTGGAAACAATAAATGTTTTTTAAAAAACTTTTCAAAGATATTCAATGAGCAGCATATTCCAAACAATAAATCATAACTATTTCTCAAAAAATTAAAATGAAGCATAGAGATTTATATTATACATTGTATATTATTTCTTTAGGAAGCATTTTTATTTAAAACAAAAGATTACTTGCTTTAGATAGTATTCTAGCAAGTCCATTTAAACAAATGTTCTTTTTCCTTGTTTTAAAGTACTATGCTATTTAGGTTTATTCATACAAAAACATTTATTTACCAAAGTTACATAGTTACAAAATGGCATCCATAAAACTTAAACTTTGTTTTGCTTTTAAACCAAACAGATTTCAAGTTCTAGATCTGCAAATGATGTACATATGAACTGTAACAATTTATTTGAAAAATAATGTTTAAATCGAATATTATTTTCTACATATAACACTTTGATAACTGTGGTTCACTGTGTAAGATAATATATTTTCTTCTTCTAATTCCTTTTGGAAACCAACTGCAAACGAATAGAATATGTCAATGAAATACCCCATTGAAGGATTAACACAGTAAACTGCACTACACATTTACAAATACGCAGTTTCATTGTTGAAATATGCTTGCAGCTTCTCATTCTCACCACAGATTTTCACTATATGTCCATTGTTCATAGAGGACCATGCTGCCTAAAGAGAATAGTTCTTCTAAATCGAGTAAAAGGGTTTTTCTGTACCACAGGAAAATCATAAGATAGAGTACCCCTAAAGGGAATCAAGGTGGCTCTTCAATAATTTAACTCTCTGCCCTGAATTGCCACATTAAATTGTCATATACTTTGAATTCACACCCTCTGAGAAAAAACATTTTCAAAATACCTGAGTTGTATTGACTCTAAAAGACAAAAAACGCAAAGGTAAGAAGCAGTTTCAGGTATTTGACTAAACAATATCTGCGTAGATCATCAACTCCAGAGATCTTTCTAAAGATGATGAGTCCATCATTTTTCTAAGTAAGCACCTTAAACTACCTACAATAGATAAAAGTAGACGAGCCTACACAATTATATTCCAGCCAAATGTCACAGTGTAAGTTTTTCTCTCAAGACATTTATCAGATTATGATCTTAATATAATCTAACCAGAAGATAACAAACAGTTTTCTCAGATTCTATAAGGGAAAAATCCAACAAAGGCTTAACTCGGTTGGCAGTGTTTCACACACAACTCATAATAATTCCCACTGACAGCTGTCACACTAAAAGAGCCATCTTACTAAAAATGAATAATATGAAATCATCCATATTATATATTAATAGGGGTGTTATTAAATTATTGTGTTTTAAATGAAAATTAGTCCAAAAGCCTATCGTTCTGTAGGACAGACTGATTCAGGTCACCTGTTACAACACTAAACATTTTCTGCTTTCCCTGCATCTCATTAAACATGCTATTGCAAGTTTAAATAACTCCATGCCTTAATTCACACAATCACCCATTTTGTTATTGTTTACAGCAACCTAATTTGGCACATAATAATTCAGGCAGCATTGGATTCATATTACACTGAAGTATTAATTTTTAATATAATTGCATTCTTAAGTCTAACAAAAGCTAGCTCAGTAGGGATTTTACTCATGTGAGTCTTCCATTATTATACAAGGCAAATTCTTCTAAGATTTTGCACCTTTCTTTGCCCTACTGATTCATTTCTCTATAAATTAAAAACTCATTATAAGCTTAAGCTAGCTTATTTGCTTAAACAACACAGTAAATGATTACACTGGTACAAAATATATGATCTATACATCCTTAAAACGCCTTTTTTTCTTTTTTCTTTTTTATTATTATACTTTAAGTTCTAGGGTACATGTGCCTAACGTGCAGGTTTGTTACATAAGTATACATGTGCAATGTTGGTTTGCTGCACCCAACAACTTGTCATTTACATTAGGTATTTCTCCTAACACTATCCCTCCCCCAGTCTCCCACCACACAACAGGTCTCGGTGTGTGATGTTCCCCTCCCTGTGTCCACATGTTCTCATTGTTCAACTCCCACTTATGAGTGAAAACATGTG